>NC_053169.1:82456138-82812388 GCF_016835505.1 Polypterus senegalus | reverse complement strand
CAATGAAGTAAACAAATATCTCAATTCATCAAGGCCTCACTCCCATTCCAATGTTCTTGAACTAATCTTATCACAGTTAACATCCTCTCAGTCCAGATGTGAACATTGATAATAACATTAGGAAGTGTGCATTAGGCATTAACTGCCTTAGTGTGTGGTTTGTCTATTTTGACTATAAAAAGGATTTGCTGTACAAAATAAGTGGCAATGGCAGTGTTATCATCACATACAGCATGATCCTAAAGTCTGCTTTCCAAACTATCATTTGATAAAATAAAGGATTGATGGATTCATCTGGACCTGATTGCAACAGGAATTAGTCCAATTGAGCACCACATATTAGTTGCATATTACCTGAATGAAAAAGATTTTTCACTAAAGCAAATTCATTCTGTGATGGAGCCTCTCTCAACGTGTGCAGTCAATTGTGCCTTGTGCCTTTTGATCTTGGCCTTCTCACCTTGACCTTAAGGAATGTTTATCTAGCAACTTAATTATACCCTAGGCTTGAAGTGCCAGCACCTCCGTGCTTTTGTGACAGATAGTGAATGCATGCCAGAATATCAAGCTCTAACCTTATTCATACTTAAGCATGACCAAAGTAACTCCCACTCTCCAGAGTAACTATATGCACATGGTGCAGCAGAAATAACTCCCACATTTCGAAAAATCACTGTGGGGTCCCCAAAGCAGGTAGAGGGGTGTGGTCCGTTCCGTTAGGTACGGTACATAATAAAGTTTTCAGTCGTCACCATGCCGTGGTCGGGTGAGCAGAGGCTTTTTTTTTTAAATGTTGAATCTGTAGCCGCGACGCAGAGTGTGTTTCGCACACGGTTCGGTTTATGTGCTAATGAAAGTGTTCCAGACCGGAAAACGATTTTGCTGTGGGTTCAAAGAGTAAGGGCAACAGGATCTGCACTGAAGAGAAAACCACCCAGACATCCCAAAAATGTGAGAACACCCGAAAACATCGCTGCAGTGAGGGCTTCGATTGAGCTGTCTTCAACACGCTCAGCACGGAAACATGCCTCAGCTCTTCGGATTTCAGAAAGAACTGTGAGGCAAATTTTGCATACTGACCTTCATTTACACCCATACAAGATTATGATTGGTCAGGAATTGTCTCCAGCAGACTGGAGGATGCATGGATTGCTGTAATGGGATCCTCGCAGCTGTGCCTCCCACTGACATTCTGTGGAGTTGCAATGAAGCCCATTTCCACCTTTCTGGCACAGTGAACAAACAAAATTTTCACTACTGAGTTGCTGAAAACCCTCGAGTACTCCATGCACGACCTCTTCACAGCCCAAAAGTGACCGTTTGGTGTGCTGTGTTGTCTATAGCCGTCATTGGGCCTTACTTTTTTGAAGAGGGCGGAGTCACAGTTACTGTGAATTCCAATTGATACTGCGACATGTTGGAGAATTTTCTGAGCCTGAAAATTGAAGAGTATGGGGAAGAACACAACCTAGAGGACTTCTGATTTCAACAGGATGGAGCTACGGCCCCCTACAGCACGTCGTCTGTGTGAAATTTTGCAGGAGATGTTCCCGGGTCGAGTGGTCTCCTTACACGAGGCAGTTCCGTGGCCACCGTGCTCGCCTGATTTAAGTCCCTGTGACTTTTTTCTGTGGGGGTACCTCAAGGCCAAGGTTTCAAACATCGTCCTTGGACCAACTAAAGGAGGCTATTCAAGAAGTAATTGAACAACATTCTAGTGAGAGTGATGGAAAACTTCCAAGAACGGCTCCAAATGTGTACCAGTTGTCAAGGCAACCATTTGGACGATATCATTTTTAAAACTTAAAGTAAAAAAACTTTTTTATATATCTACATTTGGGAAATAAGTTTTTGGCGATACCTCATAGCATTTCTTTTCAATCCCCCTTTGAAATGTGGGAGTTATTTCTGCCACACCCTGTATCTTATAACGCATCATGAGGAGTAAACAAGTAGTACAGCAGCAGTTATTTAATTCCACCATTCCATACAGATGACACCACTCAGCAATGACTGCAAGATTCCCGACCAGTCAGAAAGGTCACATTGAAAAGTGCCCATCACCAAATACCCTACAGGTGTTAAACCTTGTAACAGAACAGGGATTGCGGGATGTCTGCATGATGGTCTCTGTAATGTAGGCTCCAACTTGGCATCCAACTTCAAGAAGACAGCTGTAAGAATTTTGATTTCGCTTATAAGCCAATCATCATCATCGTGAGCCATGAAAACTCATTTCTTGTACAATCACCCACACTGCTATACGTCCCCACAAAAGTGTGTATCGCACAACAGCACAGAAATATAGAAGAACTGTGCCACCTGAGATATGCCAAGATAAGCTCACAGTTGTCCCAGACCCTGTCCCACAGGACACCAACACAATGGCAATTAAAAGACATTTAGATGTTGTTTGCAAGTCAAATGTAAAGGCAATTAAAAGACATTTAGATGTTGTTTGCAAGTCAAATGTAAAGAGATTTGTATGGAGTGCAACACTATTTGGTAGATTTTTTTTTTTTTTCTGGCTCTCTCCACTCAGCAGCTGTCCCCTGCTCCTAACTCTTGGGATTTTTCTTTTATTTCTGACTCCTGCAGAGACCCTAGCAAAAGTTCAGGGTTGCAGTCACTAATGTTTTGTTTCCTTTGTTCTCCTGTGTTATGCTGTAAAGACATCACTCGGGAACATGGCCAAATTTATATGATGATTAGATTGTGAATATTTAAAAAGGAGGCGACAAGCAGTAGCTACAAGTGTGTGCAGAAGTGCAGAATTTTATTCAAGATTTAAAGAAAGGAACTTGGCATAGGACCTGGCAGACAGTTTTATAAATACATTTTTGAGGAGGACTTTCCTGGCGTAAGTAAATGCCAGAAGTGACCCTACTCCGTTGGGCTCTTTAGCAAGGCCCTTAACCTGAAATTGCTTCATCCTAGGTAAGTCTTCCAAGTTACAGGAAAAACCTGAAGGTTGGTGGGCAGGACTGGCAACTCCAGCCACTGGGTGAATCTGATTTATAAAACCGGGTTGTACTCATATTTTAACAGAATTTACTTGTGTAAGGCAAAATCATCTTGTAAATGTGCACACGGAAACACACCTCAAACTGCATTCTGAAACAACTATACATAGTCATATGCTAATCAACATGATGCTACAGACCTTCGTTGACTGGTGGAGCAGCCTTCTTCCTGATGCAGCAGCCTTCTTCCTGATGCATCGAGACCCCGCCACTTGCATTGAAGAATCTCTGGCTGAACTTGGCAAATGACCATGTAAAATCATCTACAGCATTATAACCACCAAACCAACTCCCCACTTGTACTCGGGGTCTGGGAAACAACGTAAGGAACCAGCGTCTGAGAGGGTAGCTGCTGCTACTACCTGGCACATGTAGCGACATGTCAGTTACCTTATCAACAAGCTAGCCACCACGAACAGCACCATAACTAAAACTATTCTGCCTCAAAATAAAAAAAAAAATAAATTAAAAAACACTATATAAGAATGACTTGGGAACATTAAAAGGTCAATTGGGACCCCAACCACTCCCAATCCCATTAGGACACTGAACACATGTAATTTTAATACAGTGTCTTATGTTAAAGCATGCTGGCCACAGAGCAAGTGGAGCGAAGTTATGCTTAAGCACTTGATGCACTTTTGATTGGAGACCCTGTAGTTCAAGTTTCATAATACAAAGAAGGACAACATTAACAGACTAACAGTAGGACTACAGAATGTGAAACCAACAATTTGAAGAAGTCCTGCTTTCTGCTTTAAAAAAAAAAAAAAATCTACACTTATGTGGACTTAATTGATTAACAGATAGGTTGTTTGCCCAATGCCACCAACCCTGTCACCCAACATTTCAGGTTAGAAAACTGCACTTCAGCTAGTTCCTCCACTTGAAAGGGGGGCTTCCTCAGTGTATTTCCCCACTTAAAAAGGAAAAAGCTGTGCATTTTCACTAAACAGAAGTCTGGCTGTTACACCTGAAATAGAAGCTATCTAACCAAAAAAGTCCAGTTTCAAAAAACTTAATTTTCCATCATTTGAAATAATCAAACTGTAGCATATTCAGTGTATCTGAAATTTGGAAATGAATGTGACATGCCTACCAGCCCAAAAGAAGATGAAAAGGAAGCCTGACGTCATACAAGTGAAAAAAAGTACAAAACATAGCCAAGGTACTAAAGTAGAAATAAAAGTCACAAGCACAAATCACAACACAAGGTTAACACACCATTACTGGCACCGCCTAATTCCACTATAAGAAACATGTAATGCAAATAAAAGGCCACGTTACTTTTTACTGTAAAAGATTAACATTAGTGACCTTGTGCAGTACTTTGTTTTAAAAGGACTTACTACAGCTCATAGATTGAATTTGCATTATTTATATAAGATTGTTGTAACATTTATCTAATGGTCAAAAATACTGAAACATTAGTATTGTATAGATATTATACTAGGTAAAATAAACTTAAAAGAACAAAGACTGGAATTTATTCTAAAAAGAAAAAAAAAACATTAAAAATTACTCAGGTATAGAAGTTTAATAGGGGGAAAAAAATGAACATTTACAGGACTATAGTAAACCCTATAATCTTCAGAGGGTATATGGGAGATGGCACTAGTATAATACTCTGAATGGAAGCCCTATACATTCATAACTTTTCTGGGCAATCCCCCAAGCTAAATGTACTAAATCCAACCCTGCACATCGTGAACATTTGGCAGGAAATCGAGGGGGTCAGAAAAAAGCCCTACAAAACAAGGAGAAGACTTGATGTCCTGGAGCTGGGATACCACACTCTGCAGTTACCATCTCCCCCCTCCCAACAACCTTTCACATGAATGTATCCTATTTAAAACCCAACCGTTTTCTCATCACATAGAAAAATTCTAATTCCTCAAATATACAAATGTAGAAAAAAGACATTTCTCATGACAACAAAAGCATGTTAATGAGTCAAACATAATGATCCATTAAAATTAATTACAAATGTAGCTAGAAGTTCTGTTACAAGACCTTACAATAGATGAATAATAAGCAACAGCAGGCAAGAAAATAAGATGATCATCACAATGACTTCACTTAAATCCAACTCAAATCTTAAGTATATGTTTCACACAACACTCCATAAAAAATTATAATTGGTAGCAACTTACCTTAAGAGAATCAACAAGATCCTCCACCAGAAACAGATGGCGGAGCTCTTTCAGTGCACAGTTGACACGACCAAGTGCAGCATCACTGTATTTGTGAACAAACTCCTCAGAAACTGCAACATCAGACTCCAAATATGCCCTGGAGCAGATAAACAAGATGGTAAGTAAAACTGAGCTCTAAATATCAGGGCCATATGGTTTCATATTACTTAATTTATCTGGTCAAAAATATTGTACTTCCGCCATGGTGAACATCTAAGTTAGTAACAGATGTACAACATCCTCTATCCAGCAGAACTTTGCACAGCGAAAAACCAATCTGCAAGCTCACATCATTCATCACTGTAAATGAATGCGCTCACAAATCATAAAGGCACTTGTGATGATCAGCTGAATGCTTAATATATTAAACTCATTATCTTTTGAGTTAGACTCCTCAGATGAAATGGTTGAATTTATCAGAACACCAGAACTACACATAGAAAACTTCAGAGTTGTCTGCTCATATGAATTATGTTTATGTGAGGCCATGCCAAACTACTTCAAAAATACAGCAGAAGAATACCCATGTTCAGCATTTCTGATACCCCCCTTATTGTGGCACAGAGCCCTCCATATGAAATAGAACAGCAAGTAGATCAAAATGGTGCCTGGGGAAAAGCATTTGTATTTTGACAGCATACATTATTTAAGCCCGAAATGTGCAATGGATCTCTCTTGCATGCACCACGAGGCATCTGTCTCTTTAAAAAACATCAAGTGTTGGTGATGAAAGACTTCACACAAAAAGAATGTAAAGCAAATTATTCAGAGCATTCTCTTATTTTACTAAATAAATAATCAAACATTGACCTTTTATTTCAAAGTACTAAAACATTTTTAATATTTGATATTAAAAAAAAACAAAAAAAAAGCAATCAAACACACTGTTGGCACAAGTATTCAATCCTTTCAAGTTTACACAACTGCGTAAAGATTACAATTACCTTCCATATTCGCACATTCTCTGGATGAAAACTCCAGAGTCAAGACTTTAAACCTGATGGATTTTCAGAAATGAAGATGAAAAAGCATTACAAAAAGACTTCAGAGATCATATAATACACACACACACACACACACACACACACACACACACACACACACACACACATACGGATAACTGGGCAATACAAGCATTTCTATATTAGCGTGTTTTGCTGTCTCATTTATCAAGAAGTGGACCCAACATTAAACAGTACAGACTATGCCTATAAAACATCATCCATCAAAACTGATGAAATTTGCTGGTAAACCACAGTAGAAGTCAAGCACATCTAAAGCGAGTATAACACTAAGATGTATGTGGGGGTGGCACAAAAGAAGCCACTATATTTAAAAAAAAAATCTGTAAAAGCACATCTGAAATTTGCCATGAGAGCAACCTAATTTAAATGTAATAAAAGGTTTTGTGGTCAGATGAGACTAAGATATTGCTTTATTGCCAAAATTCAAAAACATGCAGCAAAAACGTAACACAATCCACACCTGTAGAAATACCACATCTACAGTGAAATACGGTGGTTGCAGCATTGTGTTGAGGGGCTGGTTTTCTTTAGAAAGACCTGGAAATGTGACTAAAATAAATGGAAAATGGCAGAAAAATTCCAGTCTGCTGAAAACCTGGGAGAAAGTTAATCTTTCAGCAGGAAAAAGATCCCAAATATAACGCCAAAGCAGTCTTGGAGTGGCTCAAGGGCTAAAGTACCTTGATGGGCCTTACAATAACCCAGTAAAAGCCCTGATTCTTAGTTCAACTGAGGGTCTCTGGCCCCATCTGATAAACTAGATAAGCATCACTTGACTAACTTGGGCAACCGGAAGCAAATCTGTTGAAATCGCTCCTGAACAGTGTACCAAGTACATACCAGCTTACAGCTATTACAGCTGCAAAATGTGGCTCAACAAAATATCAAGAGTGGAGATTAAACACATATAAATGAGAACTGCACACTTCCTTTGCTCCTTCTTATGACCTTTGCAATTTAAACCAATGTCACTAAGCAAACAACCCAAACACTTTGAAATAAAAATAAAACAGAACAAAGTATCAGTGATGGAGTACCTTTCTGGGACACGTCCAGCTACACACTTCCTAAATCTTTTTATTTTGAAACAAGGTCACCACAACTCAAAGCCAACCATGGCACTTAGAGTAGAGCAAATCTAACCTAAAACTGAACATAAGATCCTAGCATGCATCTGCTCGCACACAAAACACCAGTGTGACATACAGTATTAGTCCATACATACTGAACATATAGGATACATGCTCAGCACTCAGAATTCAGA
Organism: Polypterus senegalus; assembly: GCF_016835505.1. Lineage (NCBI taxonomy): Eukaryota > Metazoa > Chordata > Cladistia > Polypteriformes > Polypteridae > Polypterus > Polypterus senegalus. Next base: position 82,804,881 of record NC_053169.1, on the reverse strand, counting down.
AGCTCCTGCCTCTGGTGTCACATTAAAACTAACCAGACCATTAGTGACTTCTACTTTAACTGGTGTCTGCATCAAAGTGACTTTTGACTCTGCTAAACGAACTACTAAACCTGCAAACACACAAAATGGATACCTCCATAAGATTTCAGGGTCAAACCTGCATTTTGACAACTTATCCACAAGTTTTTTTTCCTCTTTCTTTTTCATTTATATATAAACTGTGTAGCAAACAAACTGCATTGCTGTGTATCCAGACAAGGTACACTGCAGCATATTTTTGCAATCTCTGTGAAAGAAGGAAAACCCTAGGTGGCCTGGCTGGCTCCCTTTTGGATTTATTTCTACTTGGTTCCTGCCTGCCACCGTATACAGATAGTTGGAAACTACAAAACGCGGTTTTCTTACATATAGCATCTTTCGATTAGGAATCTCCATTCCAAGGACCATTACAATAAGCAAACATTTCATACAATTACTAAATTTTCTAGAATCACAGTAATGACAGGTACGTGAGCGGAGAGGCAGGGTCTGAATGGCAACTGGAGTCAAAATTTAAGGCTTTAGCCACTCCACTCATGGCCGGCCATGTTAACTGTTATTTTAAACACAGACTTTCAAATGGAGAGGAGTATACTCAGCCAAAGCTGCTGCAGCACATACTACTTGAAGAATTTTATCTATCTTGTAACTGCTAAAGCAAAGCTGTATATTCTTTAAAAATGTCTTAATTTTAACCTCAAACCTACAGTAGAGACTTAAATATTCAGACATGGATATCCCAAGATAATTTCTACTACCAATATGACGAGACTAAAACCCAGGGTGATCCAGTTGATTTAGCCCGATGTTGGCTTTCCTCTTAGTTTAATGAAGCTTCTAAAGGCTACGTGCTGTGTGTTAAGTGCATTTTAAATGCCACCTTCATTCACCTGCATCCATTAGGATAAAGATCACTGGTCAATACAAACTTCCATACCTTTTTATACTAATTAGCGTATTTACAAAAACATTCATGTATTTAATACACAGTAAATAAATGATTCGGTTTAACAAATAATTTGACCTGATGGGGTCTCCATAGTTGTAACTGTTTATAGAAACAATTAAAATTTGCCAGGAAAGGACAAACAAATTGGGAAAAATATAAATCACCAGATGGACACACTTTGCCAACAAATGTACTTCAGCTCAGCAATATTCAAGTCAATGGATTATTTCACAGAAAACATGTTTACACACCTTCTATGTAAGGTACAGTGGTGTGAAAAACTATTTGCCCCCTTCCTGATTTCTTATTCTTTTGCATGTTTGTCACACAAACACATTTGATCATCAAACACATTTAACCATTAGTCAAATATAATACAAGTAAACACAAAATGCAGTTTTTAAATGATGGTTTTATTATTTAGGGAGAAAAAAAATCCAAACCTACATGGCCCTGTGTGAAAAAGTAATTGCCCCCTTGTTAAAAAATAACCTAACTGTGGTTTATCACACGTGAGTTCAATTTCCGTAGCCACCCCCAGGCCTGATGATTGAAACAGGTGTGGCAGTAAAGAAATCACTTAAATAGGAGCTGCCTGACACAGAAGTAGACCAAAAGCACCTCAAAAGCTAGACATCATGCCAAGATCCAAAGAAATTCAGGAACAAATGAGAACAGAAGTAATTGAGATCCATCAGTCTGGTAAAGGTTATAAAGACATTTCTAAAGCTTTGTGACTCCAGCGAACCACAGTGAGAGCCATTATCCACAAATGGCAAAAACATGGAACAGTGGTGAACCTTCCCAGGAGTGGCCGGCCGACCAAAATTACCCCAAGAGCACAGAGACGACTCATCCGAGAGGTCACAAAGACCCCATGACAACGTCTAAAGAACTGCAGGCCTCACTTGCCTCAATTAAGGTCAGTGTTCATGACTCCACCATAAGAAAGAGACTGAGCAAAAACGGCCTGCATGGCAGATTTCCAAGACGCAAACCACTGTTAAGCAAAAAGAACATTAGGGCTCGTCTCAATTTTGCTAAGAAACATCTCAATGATTGCCAAGACTTTTGGGAAAATACCTTGTGGACTGATGAGACAAAAGTTGAACTTTTTGGAAGGCAAATGTCCGTTACATCTGGCGTAAAAGGAACACAGCATTTCAGAAAAGAACATCATACCAACAGTAAAATATGGTGGTGGTAGTATGATGGTCTGGGGTTGTTTTGCTGCTTCAGGACATGGAAGGCTTGCTGTGATAGATGGAACCATGAATTCTACTGTCTACCAAAAAATCCTGAAGGAGAATGTCCGGCCATCTGTTCGTCAACTCAAGCTGAAGCGATCTTGGGTGCTGCAACAGGACAATGACCCAAAACACACCAGCAAATCCACCTCTGAATGGCTGAAGAAAAACAAAATGAAGACTTTGGATTGGCCTAGTCAAAGTCCTGATCTGAATCCAATTGAGATGCTATGGCATGACCTTAAAAAGGTGGTTCATGCTAGAAAACCCTCAAATAAAGCTGAATTACAACAATTCTGCAAAGATGAGTGGGCCAAAATTCCTCCAGAGCGCTGTAAAAGACTCATTGCAAGTTATCGCAAACGCTTGATTGCAGTTATTGCTGCTAAGGGTGGCCCAACCAGTTATTAGGTTCAGGGGCAATTACTTTTTCACACAGGGCCATGTAGGTTTGGATTTTTTTTTCTCCCTAAATAATAAAAACTATCATTTAAAACTGCATTTTGTGTTTACTTGTGTTATATTTGACTAATGGTTAAATGTGTTTGATGATCAGAAACATTTTGTGTGACAAACATGCAAAAGAATAAGAAATCAGGAAGGGGGCAAATAGTTCTTCACACCACTGTATATCTTGACAAGTTTTACCGGTCATGCATTTTAATGCTTGTATATGGTTGAGATAACACTGAAGTTTACTTTGACAATTAGTTTTGCTGTTTTACAGATTACCTTTTTCGTGTGACTGAGGGAATAACAAACGTGAACTAGTTCTTAGCCAACGGCAGAGACATTAGATTAAATCAATAGCAGTTTTTAATCTCTCTCTTAACATCAATTTAATTTTTTTGAATTGACATGTTGAAAATCGGTTTTCATAAAACTAAAGCAGTTAACAAATCTATTTCATGAAGTATGTTGAATGATTCTTCCACCAAAAGAAACATGCAAATTACTAACAATATGTTTAGACAGCTTTTTGGTTAGCACTGTTAAATGCAGCTTGATTCATGGGCAGCTTTAATCTGCATTACTCACACAATGAACATAACTGTGACAAGCAGTTCTGTTCTGTTGGGTGGAGTACTCCTTTAATATACATTTATTTTAGCAATACTTCACTAAATCAGATATTGGTCAATTCGCACCTATACTAATTCTAGTTATATTTTAAATAAGTATAACTCAAAATGATGAAACATTCAACTGTTGCTTTAAAGTAGTCCTAATATCAGTGTATTTTTTGACTAGTGTTGTTGGTTTTCAAGCTGTGTGATACATGAACAGCTCTCAGGTGATGCATGAGATGAAACGCACAAACAAACTTATCCCAATTCTCTGTACTTGACTTTGCTTCAATTCCACCACTCCACTCAGTCAAACAGTGCTCCTGCCGAGTCACTTCATTCCCATATTTGTCCAGTGCCAATTCAAAGTCTCTGTCTACTTACTTGAGGTCTAAAGTAACAATTTTTTATTCAATACAAAACCATCTACTATTATTATTTAAAAATATATATAAAGTGCATTTGTCCTACCTAAGAAAATCAAAAGACACAAATCCACACTTACACAAAAACAGTAACCACTTGATAAAAAACACAAGACACGATATTAATGGATGGACAATTTAAAAAAAATAACACCTTTAGTTATATGTACCTAACCAAGGTTCAATACTTAATTTACTACAGTGTTACTACTGTTAGCAGTAAGCCATAATCCAAAATCTTGTGCTACTTTGAATTATTGGGTTCAAATTAGTGGGAGGCCCTGACCAAAATTTTGGGAAGCATCAGCTTAAACATATTTGAAAACCCCTGCAATGAACTATTTACATTTAGACAAATTATACTTTAATTAAAATGGCACACTGTAAATTAAGAGAACGTATTTAGAAAAATTAAGTTAGCTACTTTGTTTTCTTTGTCTCAGATGTTTTCCTTAATGTTTTAGTTACACTTTTTAATACTTATTAAAAAAGCTACATTAGATAATTTAAAGACAATCTCTAATATCTGATTTCATCTTTAAAGAACATCAAACCTCAGAAGGGTTGTTGCCAAAACCTAGCACCCATTCCCCATTTGAAAATCCCTGCTTTACTGCAGTCTAAGGATTAGTTTATGGAACTAGACATGTCAAGTTGATATAGATGTGTTGTTTAGAAAATATATTTATTGAAAAAGGCACAGATATTTAATAAAACTGAAATCACAAATCATCAGGTACAAATCAAGACTCGAACTGACAAGTTACCATCAAATCACAGCTTCACTCATCAATTCAATTAACTAAATCACTATAAAAAAATAATTTTTACCTAAACAGATTGGTCTGTCAAGACTTTCCAGTTGAACAATAATCCTGCAACCCATACTGAATGCTTTTTCTGAAGGAAGACTTATTGCAGCATTGTACAAGAAGTGTGTTGTTATAAGTGAAAACCCAAAGACAGTTGGCTGTGTGTACTTTCCACAATGCTTGGGAATCTTTGTCACCATCAGTAATGCTAAGAATCCAAACTGGATAGATGTCCATAAAGAGCAGTCTAACTAAATACCTGGTTATAGTTAATTGCTGAAGTTAGTAAATTATCATGAATAAACAGGCAGGGATCGATATTCTAAATTTAAAAATCTTAAAAGTACACTGAATAAAAAAAAAATGCCTGAAGTATTTGAGCTGAGAAAACACCTGTCTTTTTGAAATAAAAATTTACTAGAAAGAGGGGCAAAGAGAAAAATTTAGGTAAACTTTAATGGGATATACACTCCTAAACACACAACAAATGCTGAATACAACTTTTGACGTGACCTCAAAAGATGTAAGCTGAATTATTCCTTAAATAAAACAAACCATTATGCTTACACATAATTTAATAAACAAAACATAAAAAAAAAAAATATTTAAAATTGCCCAACAAATAAATCTGTTGTCACTCACTTGAAAGGGTGGCCCTCATCAGACTTCTGAATTGCCTGCACAACACCCTTGTATATCCTGAAACTGATGGTGACGGACAGAAGGGCCAGAGCCAGGTAGGAGATGACGCTAACAATACTGCACACCGTCAAAGAGAGGAGCAGGAAGAGGCTGGCTCCAAAGACTATGCCAGTCTTCTTGATGTCACGCCAGTACAGGAGATCGACCACTGGTGAAATGCAAAAGGGAAAATTTTTAATACTAATATTTAAACAAAATATATACACAATCTGTGGTGTTTCATCAGTGATTGTGCAAAAATGAAAACTTCATAAAACTGCTTTAATGCTTAAGCCTCCCATGTGAAGATAGACGAGTTCAAAGTGAAAATGACAAGAAACATTAGACAGGACCCTTTAGAAATAAAATTACTTTAAACATCTCAGTTTCTTATGTGCAACAGAGTAACATCAAGAATGTTTACAAAAAAAGCAAGTCCATTTGATAACACTGCAAAAACTACCCATTCAGGATCATGGGGGCTAGAGCCTATCCTGGCAACATCAGGCACAATGCAGGAACAAACCATGGACTGAGCACCAGGTTATGGCAGGATGTACTCTTGCACACGCTCGCATACAAAAGTCGCTATTGCTAATTAACTTAATGTGCAAATCTTTAGTAATGTAGAAAGAAAAAACCAGTACATCCACAGTGGAACTCATTCAGACACAGGGAGGCAGTGACTAAGCTCAAGATTTTAAATCCAGAACACTGAATTGGTGAAGGGGCAGTACAACAGCTGTGACACTGCTATGCATGCCCATTAGATTTTGCTCTTCAAAGTACAGCATGAAAAAAGCCCACAGCTGCCTGGGGACTCCCAGCCTTGCAAGATCTATCACTCTACTTTTAAATGAAGCTTTAGGCCACTGCCAAGAATAACTCTGGCTCACATTAACCTTCAGCGTGTTAAAGTTCATGCCTCTTAGTTTAGTTTCAAGTGAATAACAGTAGCTATCTGAGGACACCCTGCTATATTTTACTGGAAATACCTTCAGCCAAAAGGTCAATAACTAGTGATATATATTGTTTATTAAATGATAGATAGATATATATATATATATAGATATATATAGATATATATATAGATATATATATAGATATATATAGATATATATAGATATATATATAGATATATATAGATATATATAGATATATATAGATATATATAGATATATATATATAGATATATATATATATATAGATAGATAGATATAGATAGATAGATAGATAGATATAGATAGATAGATAGATAGATATAGATAGATAGATAGATAGATAGATAGATAGATAGATAGATAGATAGATAGATAGATAGATAGATAGATAGATATAAATTAAAACACTGTCACAAACACAAACCAGTCTGCCTTTCAATTCTAAACAATGTTTGAAACTAGGGCCAAACTTAAATCAGAACTCTTGTTTAACTGTTTTCTTTGAGGGAGTTTAATATATCTGGGTAATGTCTGCATTCATCTCTTTAGTCTGTATAATGTTTTAGCTCAAGTATTTCTTAATCTTCATTCCGTGTAAATTATAGAATCACAAATATGAAAAAAATGCTAAAATAAATATGATCAAATGGGTTAAAAAAAAATCAAAATCAAGCTGTCGCCAGAAAATAAAATGCAAAACTGCATTACAAGTGCAGCTACATGGCAATTTGCCGATTACAAGAATGACTTTATATAACAGTTAACTGATGAAGTAAAAACAGGTTGACATAGATGGAATACAAAGAGTTCTAATGTAAGATTCATCTTCAATTCTGCTGTCCAGAAATTGAAACCAAGCACAATGAACTTAAAATCTAAAATTATTTTAAACTACCTTTCTTCACCTGACCCTTTGTGTGCTATGTTGAGTAAATAACATGAGGTACAGTGTCAGGTGTCTTTCAAAATACTAGGGACAGAAGCTTCTAAAACCAACAGTAACTGTCAGAGTAATCGGCCATGCTTAAATTACTTCCACTACAATTCAAGTGTAATTGGGCTACTACAGTGCTTTAAACTAACAGAAATTTAGGAAAGGGAGTACACATATCACTCTTGAATAGGACAGCATGTGTTTACAACTTAAGAGTTTTAGAAATATTACATTTGTTTTAAAAAGATAAAGGACTTTTAATCAGGAACCTTTACACCATAAGTAGTTTTATTTTAAATCAGACTGCATTAAAATATAATTAAAGGTATTTTATTCAATTACTATTCAAATCATTAAGGGAACTTTATTTCATCAGACATCTTTTAACTGCCTATGTTAAAGAGGCTGAATGTCCGAAGTCAAATGAACTGCAAAATGGAATTTCAGTACTGAACACACTCGCTGCATTTAAAAACAAATTTACCTCAATAATATGAAGCAAAATGAGCATCCACAGCAGCACATGGTTTAAATCTTGTAAGACATTTAATCCATCTACCTACTCATTATCCTGAAAGTGTGATCCGGGGATCACAGAATTAAGGACATCAAGTCGAAAGCAAAGACCAACAGTACACAACACGTCCGTCTATCGTGGATACAATTAACGGAACAAAAACGCGACCTGCTGAATTTATGCTCTTCTGGAAATGTGTTCAAGTTCATTACTTGCGCGATTGTCAATAACGAACTAATCGTTTTTCTTTCCTGACAACCTCGATCGCGTTTTACTAACAAGTATCCGCACCTCCACCCTATCACCTTGACGGAGGCGTCAGACGCCAAAAACACAGAGCAAACCAGAATGCATTTGTTCCCGTCTTTGACCAACATTAATTTCAACCTTCGGGCTCTATTATCAGGAGTCAGGCTCTTGCTGTTGCACTGCACGACATTGCCAAATTAAATAACATTAACATTAGACCAAGGGCGGGGACAGCAAACTGCCAAAGACGGGAGAAGAGCGGGGACATTCATTAATATTCAACCGCTGATTTTCTGTACGCCTCCATGTTTTTGAGCGAGTCCATCAAAAGCTTTGCCGTTACGCTGTAATATAACTGGGGCAGAGGAGACCCCTGTGGCCGGCGACATTTAGTAGCCATGCACGGTAGCATCTGGTCCAGCTAAAAATAGTCCCGAGCACGATAACGTGACTGGCATGCAGATCTCCACCGGGCACCGCTAGGCACAAATTCAGCGGTACTGAGCACAGCCACTCCCTTCGTCTTTGTCGTCTAGTCTGAATGGTGTTTTCCCTTATGAAACCTGATTCGCAGCATTCCACATACATGCGCACCTAGCCCACCACCAATACAAAAAAAAGTACATCTTCTCTATTCAGACCGCTACTCTGCACAAATGACAAGCATGGCGCCTCAGGATTCCTTCCAATCTTTCCATTAAGGACGCTTAACCGGCACTAAGCAGTACCCATATTGTCGAGACACTTTAAAATATAGGCAACCTTAAAGCGGCATCGCGTTTCTTTTAAATCCAACATAAAATAATAAAAGAGAAAATAATCAGCATAGTTATAATAACTAACCGCATTTGGCATCCATCTTGAGCCTGTCTGCATGCGATCGGCTCCGCGGCACAGCTGACCAAAAAAAGGAGGCCGCTTTCACTTCCTGTTAGGTCACGGGGAAAGGGGCGCCCACCAAGATTACACGCGTAGCGCACTTCCGGTCTGCGTCTCGCGAGTTAGCGGGTAACCAGACACTAGACTGCGAGAGTAAACGGTGGTACACCTGCACTGAGCGGCTCCACAACACCACCATGCAAACACAGCCACAAACAAAAATAAAAAAACTGGAACAACGCAAATGAAAATTTTATAATTAATATTTTCGGAAACCATTGTCCAGGCTGATGATTAATAATGAGCAAACGTTATCTGTAAAAGGTCGGAGTTGAGCGATCTGAACACGTTTTTATGTGAAGGGATTATATCATCCGTACAAGGCACGCTTTACTGCTGCTGTTCTGTTTAAAAGAGAAAACAGGACACCCGAGTCAAATGTAAGAAAAGCGACTTTGCACATCAGTGATGGCGATTTTGCACCAAAATTAAAACCTGGAATGGTATATTTGAGACTTTATTGGAAACATTCTTGATAATAATGCAATATATTTGGTGTTGCATATACAACAATATCATTCATCAATACATCACACATCTCCGAAAACTGAGATTGCAGTGTTTTACTCAAAACCCCATTACACAGTGCGAACTGCCCCGCGATGGTCCTCTCGCTGCAGTGCACAGGAGCTGCCATTAGCTACACACTGACAGATGCAAGACTGGGGAGAAGGAGACTAAAGAAAAGAATGTCATGTTTTATTTTTGCTTATAATGTATGAGCCTTAACGTTTAAAAATATGTATGTATTCCCTTTTTCAGTAATAACAGGGGTATGTGGTTGCTAATACAACAAACAGTCAGCAACATGAAGTAGACAATAATGTCCGCCTATGGAATCAATAGCAAATAGAGAACGGAGGAATGTCTATAAAAACAAAGGAAATAAAAGTGGAGGGTTTAACAACATTTAGAGCTACAGCACTAAAACAACAAACTCTTTCAATATTTTACACGCAAAACAGATTACTGGTATTAGCTGGCAACATCCAAGACAGCCAAGATAAGTGCTTTTGATAATAGAAAAACATCAGTGGGGAGAATACAAATTCTGTAATAGCTTTCACAGTATAGAGCTGAAGATGTCAGTCTGTTATTCACAAAAACAATGTCTGCAGAATTAACAAGTTAACACAAGATACAAATCTCTCAAGAATAGTGCCCAACTTTATTTGAAAACCATAGTAACGTGGTGTCATGTTTTTGGTTATACAGTACACTAACACTACAACCATAGTAACGTGGTGTCATGTTTTTGGTTATACAGTACACTAACACTACAAGAACTGGTTCAATCATCTTTAGTGATAATGAAATCACAGCTTGACAAGTGTAAAGATGTTTAATAATTACTGCTAGAACATCAAGTTAATATTGCCTCCTGTCCCAAATATAACAACAACATTTTCAGTTCTCTGGCATACTAAGCATCTGAAGTCAGCCTGCTAAATACTTCATAACTCTGTCATGTTATCACAAATATGAAATCACTTGCACTACATAAAATATGAAGTGGTATTTCAACCAAAGCACTGGGATGTCTCAGGGTTATGAGTTTACACTATGCCTGCCTTTAACAGATTTCAAAGTCATTGATAGCAGATGGCAACTTGTGAACTGTGCAGTCACTAATTACGTAACATCCTCAAACTTTCTAATGCACTTCAGTATAGTGGGGCACCTGAACCTATCCCTGCAGCACTGGGCACAAGGAAGGAACCAGCCCTGGAGATTGGCAGTCCATTGCAAGGCTATCTTTATGTGCACACCAACAGTCTTACATGGGACTATTTGGAATTATCAATTAACTTAACCTTTACTCCTATCCTGGAATGAAACTCCATGCAGATAATGGGAAAACATGCCAACTCTACATGGACCACAACTGGTGTAGGATTCAAACCTAGGCTGCTTCATGTGTAAAATGGCAATCCTTGACCACTGCACTAATGTTGCTGTGAAATAAAAATATATTTTACACTCTGACAAACTGTCAGCTTTTAGCTTCCCATCTGGCTTTTTACATGTTCATTTCAGGCCTAACAGCTACATCAGTAAGTACGACTTGTTCACAAAATTAAAAAGTGAGGAGAATGGTATGCAAGTAAAATGCTGCATTTGGAATTTACTACATGCTTTATCAATGTCTGCAGCCCTTAGTAATGATTTTTTTTTTTAATTTATACAAAAACTTTTTCTCCCAACACATTTTTATATAATTGTTTGTGACTTGCCTCAAATTAAAATGAAACCTGATAAATAGCCACTAAATCCCTGTCCCTCAGCATTTCCTAAAGTGATACCGTAAAGCATGTTGCACCTAACAGACAGTGGAACATTTGCTTGCCTGCATAAAAGCGAACAGTTTCGCCTTGTTGCAATGCAGTGTTACAAGGAACAAATCTGGACCCCCAAAAAAAAAGTTGTATTATGCTTGGCAACTGTGCTATTAAAATATCCATGTCAAAAGATTCTACAGGTTTTCCCAATGTTAGCATGCATTTTCTGCAGGCATGCTAGTTACCCACAACAATTTAAGTTTCTAGGATTGTTAGGAAAATCTTAACAATGTAACGTACACATCTTGTATTCTTTCTGTAACATTATGAATGACTTGACCAAAAACACATTTTCAGCTGACTGCTGACTGAGACGACAAACAACAAATAAGCTTGAATTAAAACATCCCAGAACTTCAGCTTCTGACCTCCCCACAGAGCAAGCCAAAACCAGAGTGTCACCACTTAAAGCAAAAGGGAAGCCCATCATGTTGCTGCAATTTATGTTGGGGTGTTGCAACATCAAATCTTTCATCATTTCTTCACTGTTATCACTTCACTGACAAAGGGCAATATTATTTCTGTGTCTAACAAAAAGAACGACCAAAGTCTAAGGACTTTACCCTTTCTACACAGCACACAGAAACTGTTCACATGTCAGATAGAGCAAGTGAATTAACCAAGTTAAAAATCATTTGGCCCTGTAAATATGGGGTCTCTGGTATTTTTTTTTTTTTTTTTTTAATATAAAAACACTCGGGAACACATTTTCAATCTCCTGTATACACTTAACTTCGGTTTGAAAAGCATGGTGTGTTTTTGGAGCTCACGTATTACTTGAACAGTTTCAGGAGCTCACACTGAAGTCCCAGGTATGCATAGACAGAGGAGAGTTCAGAAACTGCCAGACACTTGAAATTAAGAGTTTTCAGTACTAATCTGTGTTGCTAACCATAATACTTAAGTTTGAATTGTGCATCTTTTTAACAATTGTCATTTGATTAAGTCAATTTTTCTATTTGCTTAGTTTGCTAAGCAAAATTTATCAGCAATCCAAACAGTGACACTTCTTACTTAAAAATCGCTTACATCAAGGGGGATTTAACACTTAAACATTCAAAACTACAAATTAAAATAACATAATGAAACTGAAATTAATATTCACCTAACAAATACCATTAAAAGAGCTTACCTTGGTCTTTCCAGGGTTTCTGCTTGCATTCCATCTCCGATACTTACAAAATTTATATCACAACTTTGTCAATTACACATTATAACTCCAACAGTCAAACAAACAAAGCCAGCCTCTAGCAAGTAGCCCCAGGACAGGACTTGATAAAGTATTGGACAACCCCAACTCTTTAATCAAAGAACTGCACCAAAGTCTAGCCAGGCAGATTGCAAAGGACTACAGCAATCATACTGCAGGGCTTGGGTCACCTGACTGTCTGCTGCGGGGTTGGATTGGTAGAGGGTGCAGAGACAATGACGCAGCGCAATCACCAGCTAAGCTTCTCAGAGAGAGGGGCTCAATGCAATCTCCTTATTGCAAGCAGTCTTTTTTTTGGCAGTGTATGAGTAAGTCTGTGCTGAACACTTATTCTTAAAGAACAAAGACATCTGAAGTGCCTATTTTGTACAACGTCCATTTTTACAGTAAGAGAGCGTATTCAGTTTCAATTCTGTTAGTGTTTGTGTCTTAGGCTGAAATTAAAAAAAAAAAATTGGTATTTATTATATTCAATGAAAAAACAAGCTATTCAGCCCAGTAAAATAAACAATTTAAATATAAATTAGCTCTCATAGTTGGGAAGCTGTAAAGCAGCCCCTTAAAACAGTCAGTCACTAAATGTATCTCTAAAAAAAATAAAAAGATGCAACAGGATACAGTTCTTAGTTTTCCTCTATAGCATAAAAACAGATATCACCATTACATGAATTAACAGTTTTTGAGGATGTATCCTCAGCCACTCAAGTGTTTGGCGGTTAGATGCTACATATCTGCTAGATATAAACTTTATACAAAATCTAGAACGACAAGAAAGTCTGTCTCTCTCTACAATTCCCATCATGGTAGATATTGACAAAATCATTTTACTTCAACTCTTGCTAAAGGTTTAATAAATGTAATTATAATTTATTCCACGGCTAAAAATAAACCAGAATTTGCAGTTAAATTTTAAACACAAAGTAACATTACTCACTCCTTGAGAAATATATTTAAAACACAGCCATGTCTTTATATATAAATTTCAAACACAAGGGTTGTCAGGTTTTTCCAGTCAAGTTGGAATATACTTCTAGTACCTCTAACTATACGGCACAATTTTAGTTTTAAAGTTCATTATAAGGAATAACTAATCTCACTACTGCATCATTAAATGTCAATACTGGTCAACTTTAATTTGTATGGGATTAAATTAACATGATTTTACTATATTTTGCATATTTGGCTGGCAACTGTTCTTAATCCCTCTTAGAAACAAAGCCTGGATTTTAATCAAGTTTAGTTAGATTCTAAGCATCTTGTGCAGTATTTTGAAAAAAAAAATATTCATACATGAGTACTACCACTTTAATACTGTGGCTAATGGAGTGCAAGACTATAAACACACCACACAAATGAAGTCTTCACTTTTGTCAGAAACCACATACTTAAATTAATTGGCATAGCTACTTAGGATAAAACTAAAAATAAGTAAAAAGCATTTGAAATAAAGTGAAAAACAAATTTCAATTGCAGCAAAAGTACACAACACTGTTTTATAAACGTATAACATTATAGGCATAAAATGTCACTGTGCCTTTTAATACGATTGATATTTAAATAGGATATAAAATTTGCCAGTAAAATAAATCCGCATTCACCTCACGTCTACAGACCAAAGGACTTTCTTCCTCAAATCAGCAGTCTAACAAATTGAAAAGTAGTTCAAAGAGCCAAAGGATATAATGTGCAAAGACTTGTTTACTTGCTGCCAACTATAGCTAAACAGAGGACTTAATGTATATTCTTAAAAAGTTTAATGTTTGTGCTAGACATTTGCTCCAATCTGCAAATTGCAGATTCCAATATTCCAAATGGCAGAATCCAATATCAGAACATTTCAGGTGGGCTGAGAAAAATAAATAAATAATAAAAATATTGAGCAGCACCCATATACACTTTCTAAAGGGGTTCAATGGTTCAGCTCTCCCCCATCTTAAAGTTACAATGTTAGAACAAAGGCACATTGGTAAAACTCAGTGATAAAGTTCATATTCAGATGTGCCAGAGTATTTACTGTATAATACTACATAATGGAAGGTGGATCTGTACTTAACCCATCAGCTGAAACTGTCCGTTTCCAGTGACAGCAAAATCAATCTTGCCAAAGCAGCTCCATGAACCATAAACATATTTGACTTTATATTTAAAATAAACAGAATAACCCAATATAATAAAAACTGATGCAATCAACAGAAAGATCCTTTAAAAAAAGACCCATGTGTATATATAGGGTTTTTTTTTAGGAAGTCAAAAGTGAATGCAAGCTGAGTCAATCAATTAATTTATAGAGGGTAGTCAACAAATGAAGGTGACATTTGTCAAGTTTTTTAACTCAAGACTTAATATATGCCCATCTGGATGGCTTTTATAGTTTTGGATTCAAAATAAAGAAGATTTTAGCAATGTATTCAAAGCTTAGTTTTTCATTTTGCTGTTTTTATTGCAAGTCTACCATAATCCAATTGAAGGTTGTTTTTTTTTTTATTTTATTTTGCTGATGAAAACAAAAGCAATACAAATAAACGTTTCAAGCAAAAATTTACTTGACCTTGTTATTCCAATTAGTTCAATATTACCAAAGAAAACACATTTCAAAGAAACATACACCTGTCAAGAAGTATTCTAATCCTGTATTCCACTGCATATTGAACAGCAGGGTCCTCAAACACTTTGTTTAAATAAAGGCATTACTGTGCCCTTGTGAAGCAAAATCTTTTAATACCAATGATGAACCTCTAAACTCAACCAATAAGTTGTCAATGATAAATATTATTGATGTTGTACAGTAGTGGCCAAACGTTTTGGCAGTAGCACAAATTTTGTATTTTGGAAAATTTGTGGCTTCAGTTTCTGTGGTGGCAATTTACATTGTTTTTATATTATTGTGCAGAGTGATCAGATGCATATTAATTCATTGCAAAGAACTTTATTAGCATAAACAGTTAACTTTATCAGAAAAAAAAAAACATTTTCACTTATTTTTGGCACTGGCACAAAATGATCAGGTAAAAAAAAAAGTGTCCAGCAAGCGCAAGGACTGTCTCCTCCTGAGGAGTCAACTACAGAACTGTACGGCAACCAGTGCAGAGCTTGCTCAGTATTGGCAGCAGGTGGGTGATGAGTGCATCTATACACACAATGAGGCAAAGACTTTTGAACAACAGCCTTATGTCAAGTATGGAAGTAAAGAAGCCACTTCTTTCCCTGAAAAACATCAAGGACAGAAGAAGATAGGTGCAGTTATTTTTTATATGAATCCTCCTTGTGTGTGGAACATCTGGAAAAATCGATAGTCCGGAGAAGGAAAAGGTAAACGCTACCATGAGTCCTGTGTCGTGCCAACAGTGAAGCATCCCGAGACAATCCATGTGTGGGGTTGCTTCTCATCCAAGGGAGTGGATCAAAATCAAAATTCTGCCCAAGAATACTGCCATAAATAAAAAATTATATCAAAACACCCTTCAAGAGCAACTTCTCCCAACAATCCAGGTGCAATTTGATGAGGATATGTGCACTTTCCAGCATGATGGAGCACCATGTCACAAGGCAAAACATGCTAAAAAAAAGTGATAAAGTGGCTCGGAGATCATAACATTGAAAGTTTTGACCCCCGGCCAGGAAACTCTCCAGATCTTAATCCCATTGAAAGCAAAATTGTGCTCAATTCTCAAAGAGTGGGTGGAAAAACAGAAGCCCACAAATTGTGATCAACTCCAAGCACTTAAGGGGCAAGAATGGATCACCATTACTCAAGATTTGGCCCAGACGCGGATATCCAGCCTGACAGAGCAAACTGCAGAAGTTACAAAGAAGGGTCAACACTATAAATATTGACTCTTTACATAAATTGAATACATTTGCCAATTAAAGCCTTTGAAACTTATGAAATGTTTATAATTATTCTTCAGTATACCATAGAAACATGTACAAAAAATAATTTGAAAAATTTGCAAAACAAAACATCCATCCATCCATTATCCAACCTGCTATATCCTAACTACAGGGTCACGTGGGCCTGCCGGAGCCAATCCCAACCAACACAGGGTGCAAAGCAGGAAACAAACCCCAGGCAAGGCTCCAGCCCACTGCAGGCAAAACAAAACATTTGTTGCAAAACCTTTGGCTACTACTGTAGTCTAAAATATTTAGTTCACCCCTCCCCATGGTTTATAATGTTTGAAATGTTTTTGAAATTCAGCTGGTCACAAAGAGCATTAGAGGCACATTACATTTATCTGCAGCTTATCCTAATAAAGGTAAACTTATTTTGCCACTTGTAAATCAGAAGCAGTTTTAAATCGATAGTGCAGCTGTTTACAAAGCCTTAAATAATCTCACTCAGTCCTATATTTTGGAATGCCTGTCACCTGACATTCCAAGGTGTAACCTTAGATCTTCAAAAGGAGTGTCTGCCTACAATTTTAAGAACTAAACTTAATAGAAGTGGTCAGGTAGCCTTCTGCCGTTATCCACCTAAAACCTGGAATAGTTTACCATAGAAATTCACCAGGCTAATATGGTGGTGGCATATAAAAAAACTGCTAAAAAAACATTTTAACAGGAGTTTCTCATATGTCACCAAATAGCCCTCTTTAAAAATTAAAAAATAAATAAATAAAAGATTAAGGCAAATTAGACTGTTCTCTATGGCTTTCTTTTACTAAATGTCAAAAAATGATGTACGAAGGTAAAATACAACTCAAACTCATCACTTGTACCTTAAAAAACAAAACAGCAAAAGAACAGGCCTCAATGGGGCTCAGTGATTAGCACAAATACCAATCAAATCCAGGGTTCTGTGATCAAATCCAACATTTTATTTTCTGAGTTTGCAAATTGTTCCAATTATCAATGAAGGTTTTCTCAGTAGTCTGGTTTCCTCTCAAAGGTTCCCTCTTTGCACTCAATGCCACAATAACAGGCTCTGACCCCTACAAACATAAACTGTATCTAAGAATGCTATGATACACAGTATAAACACAACTTCAGTGCACCAACTACCAAGCTAGGAAATATATTAATTTTTTATTTCAAATTAATGTTTATATTGTAATATTTAAATATATATTTATGTATCAAAGCAGTTAACCTCAATACCATAGGTGAATTGGAGGTCACTTATCTATGTGAATGACAAAGGTATCAATGTGGAGTTTTAATTGCACATACATCCAGGAAAGGAGGCACAAATCACTAGAATAAGCCATAAAAACTTCACAACCGAGGTTGTCAACAATTCTCTACCAGTCATCAAAATGGAAAGATCAAATTGTTTTATATTAAATGAGATCATGTTGCGAATTTTGTATTTATTCAATCATATTTAACAGAAGTAACTGATACTACATCTATCATCCTCGTATTCCAACTGTTGGTCTAAAAAGAATAAGGCAGTGTTTTCTGTGTTGTGAACTGCTACAAACACTACTTCTACTGCAGTGTGTTTGTTATAAACAATCACATTCAGCTCACATTGCATATATGTGTACACTTTATATCAGTTTTCCTTCACAAAAAGGGCAACTCTATATTATAATATAAAATCCTGTAGATATTTCAAACCATGATGGGTGGTTGACAGCAATAAATCAGGTCATATCAAATAAAATCAAGCAACCTAAAATTTATGCACATCAAGAGATGACCCAAAACAAGCAGCTCACTACCCCATTGCACATTTACTCTCTTTTAAAAGTCAATAAATAATACATGTGCCAGCCTAGCACTAGATGGCACCAATGTTACACTTAGACAGTTCAGGGGCATGGGACACCTATTCCTAACTTGGCAACACTGGGTTACAGAGTAGGATTCAACCTACTGTAGTACAGGGTGACAACAGAGGGATACACATATTCATACTATACCAATTTAGTATTGCCGATTATCTTAAAGTACATCTTTAGGAGGTTGGAGGGGGAAAAAGGGATTTATATTCAAGATTAGCCATTATGTCACAGTGAAAATATTCTATCTAGAGGTGACACACTACTCCAATGTCTGAATGAATTTTTCTTCCCATATCCCAAAGCTGTGCAGATCAGGTTAAAATGAAACTGGGCAGATTTTCTCTGTGCATCTAATGTCTCTTAAAGCTAACCATCCATCCATTATCCAACCTGCCATATCCTACCTACAATTACCGGTATACGAAAACCTAAATTTATGAGGAATCAAATAGGGTGAGCAACTGTAAGATTAAAGATAACTCTAGTAATTCCATACTTTTAAGGTATTTAAAAAAGCTAAATAATTTACTCTCTATAAATACAATTTCTGTGACACCACCAACTGTAGTTAACATATATTATTTGCTTGGTGCAGTGGGTAATGTTGTAATGACAAAGATCCAGCTTTCCAGGACTGAATTTTGAACCCAGTAGTCTGTACTGGGTGTACTTCTGTTAAATCTGTCTTTACCCAGACAAAACCAAACTACAGAAGTAAGATTTATATTCAGAATATGGATATCTCTAAACAAAGCCTCAGTTTTATGTGCACTTCGCAGACTTTCAGTGTCATTTAAAACACTAGTTGTACACAAGCCTCTTAATTCTTATATATTAGGAAATAACATAATGCCCTAAATCGTCCTTCACAATCTTCAAGCGTCAAGACTGCACAACATACCTAGCATGAAGCCAAGAAAGAACTGGAAAAAATGTAAAATGTTTTACCAACAGAAATACATGATCATGCTCTGTTGAACATTTTAAAAAAGAACACATTTTGTAGTTGGAATTTTCATTTAAAGTATTTACTTCTTCCTTAAAATCAATACAGAAATTATTTTAGTTGACAGTTGCTTAGTATAGCTGGGTTAGTAGCATACAATGCCTAGGTTATTCATGAAGATGCGTTATAAAATTTGTGACAGCATTAGCATTGATTACTATCTCCCCTTTTATTTTTTTCTTAAGCTGCTGCTATAGCACTGTGTGCCACTTTACCATTGTCAACTCTGAATTTCTTAAAACGATATTCAGAATGACACCCGTTATGCATTCGTGTATGTTTATATATGGTATGTTAACTACAGTTTATATTTCATTTTGAAAGTGTCACCATGGCGCAAATCTGAAAGGATTTTCACAAATACACCTAAGGGGGGAAGGGGAAAAAAAAACAAGACCACATCAAAATATTGCCATCAAAAGAGAGATACCTGGGAATTAGTAAATGCAATAAAAATGCAAAAAAGGTACCCCTGTGTTTCTGTCAAAGGAATGATTTTGTAAAGCTTTTGCAAACCGACTTTGTCAGAATTAAGAGTTATATATGTTACCTGACAGTCAAAAAGACTAACAATTAACAGGATTGCCAGTGTTGCCACTCATGAAAGGTGACTTTGTCAATTAAAAAAACCCAAGAAATTTAGATGATTTTTGCCCATCATTTTTGATAGCTATCACCCTAAGTATTCAGCTAGTTTGAACTTAAAATGTTAAAAGCTTATTTTTTTTCTTACTTGACCTTATCAAAAAAGAGTGACAGAAAAAAAAACACAAATCAGCTATGTAAATTATATTACATATATTACATATATAGTAAAATAGCAAAAACAAAAAATACTTTCAGTATGATCACTGATTAAATATCACACATTTTAAATGTAATTATTCATCCTCTATTCATGAGATTGTAAGCACAAGATCATATTCTGATGCTGTATTATTATGCAGTACAAAGTTTGTCTATCAGTCACATTTTTTACACTATGAAGCTGCTGAACACAGCAGCTGGAAATAGTTTCTGGCATACCCACCTCCTGGTATTTACAGTATTACCAAAATTTCTTCAGGAGTGAAAATAAGCGTCAATCAGACGTGGACAAATCAATAGGATATCCAATCTTTTGAAAGCTACAGACTCAAAGCCTGGTGGATTACTGGGCGTTTCATATGTTTGTTCCATACAATAGTTTGATAAACACAAATGACAACATTTTGCACTTAAAATATTAGATGGTATCACTTATAAAGGCAGGTGCTTATAATGCACTAGGTTGCAGTAACCACAGTCCCACGCACACAGACCAACTAGCGAGCAATACAACAGAACTGCACAGATATATTATAAGGAAGGAAGGCAATAGTATTAGCTTTAAAGGAATTGGGGCAGAAAGGGAAAAAATACCAAAGGTTAATCATATCCACTCATCGTTTACCATGATATAAATAGGTAACGATTAACACATACTTTGTTATGGATTTAAAAAAAACTCAACTAAAAGTATATGGTACTGTAAAGGTCAACATTATGTTGTTTTTACCAGAGAACACTAACTAAAATATTTTTTCAAGATGCCGATTAAACTTGTGTACAATACACTTCATAAATAAATACTGCTTTTAAGTTTGAAGGAATCTGACAAGCCCCCCCCCAAAAAAAACAACACACAACCCCAAATATAAAGCTGTACTTCACTGAAATCATACCTGGACTGTCAGGTTTGCAAAGCTGATAGCCCAGCAGAATACTTTGTGTCCGGCTTGTTCAAATGATGGGCCCTCCACAGCACATGCAGTAGCAAGACGCATCACAATTATCAGCACACATGTGGCGATTTAAAACAAACCTGTTCCCCATCAGTGGCCATAGATGTGTTAATGTGTGCTACTGTTTGTCACTTGTTATGAGTTTGTGCACTAATAGCTTTGATAGTGCGGAAAGTTTATTTTTATTCTGTTAAATGCACTTTGTGATATAACGGGTCTTACATATACAGGCAGTGGCACAATCAACACTGCTGCCTCACATTAAAAACATTATGGGTTTGCGTCCCACGTGGGTGCGCATAGAGTTTTAAGTAGTGAGAAAAACAACATGTAAAGATAAATAATTGTTATTATATGTCCAAAATATTTATTTCAAAAGGGAAACAAATGTTGGGACTACTACCATGCACTATTTTGTTTATATGCACTTTGAGATGTGCCTTGATATGGCCAAAATGTTTATTGTTCATTTCAAAAGTGGAAAAAAAGTACTTTTACTATAGGTACTTCAGGTTCTGTTCAACTATAGTTTGTCAGATGTGACCAAATTTAAAAGTGAAACAATGACTAAACATTAGGTTGTCATTACCTGCTGCTTACCATCCGCTGAAAATGATTGACCCAACCAAATTTCTTGGTTTTAAAATCTGTCCCAACTGAATTTGCCATACTGTATGTATTTAAACTCTGTTCTATCCTGTCAAAAATTTCCAATACATCTTTCTTGTCAGGAATTTTTTAAAACTCTGCCGTATCATGTGGCCATCCTACTGCCATAAAAAGTCCTCCCATAACAACCTGCATAACTGTCTTCACATTCAGTGCTGCCAGAAAACCTCTTGGCTCCCAAAACTATGAATCTGGATTAAGGGATATTAGAAAATTAGTACAACCTGAGAACAGCTGGGTGAGTTAAAAGGTACTTCATCTAAACCACTTGAAAGTATAACCAATGGCAATATGGAAATAAGTCACACCTCCCCAAACACTTTATGTCACATGAATCCAAAACTTCTGTTCTCCAGTTTCAACATTCACAAATTATTATTGGTCAGAAACCAGTTCAGATAATCTTTGAATTTAAACCATACAGCATGGACTACTAATTTAGTAATAGTCAACACATTTCTATTAGATTGAAGATAATCTTTGAATTTAAACCATACAGCATGACTACTAATTTAGTAATAGTCAACACATTTCTATTAAGATTGAATACTTGTTAATGGAAGAAACCTGTTATTTAATCTGCAAGGACTATAACGTTGGTGTTTTCTCATGGTTAGAGTTTATCTTGTATATATTGAAAAATAGTTTCTGTCCTTTAAACACAGATGTTCACCTTTGTCAGTAGTCAATATAAACAATAATCAAAATATAAAAAGAAATACTTGTATGAACAAGTACTAATTTGGTGCAGGTTCATATATTCATGAAAAACTACACAACATTTCAGCTTTTTGAAGCAGCTTCATGGTCATTACATATGTCATTAATGAAGAATTCAAGTTTCAGTCACAACAAAGCTACAATTTTATATAAAAATAGTTAGAAAATAAGAACAAAGAATGCAAGAACAAAGTTTCAGCTCAGCCCGGACTTACATTTCCTATTTGCCTAACACAGTGGTACCTTGAGATACAAGTGCCCCAACGTACGAGTTTTTGAGATATGAGCCGTCACTAGGTCGATTTTTTGCCTTGAGTTACGAGCCAAAATTCGAAATACGAGCCATCAAAGAGCTTGTCACCACACATTCCGAGGAACTGATGACAGAACTATAGACACAGCTAGATACGGAGGTTCTGCAGGAGATCAGCACCGGGGAGGAGGTTCTCTCTTAAAGTGAGATAAAGGAAGTGTTTGCAATCTGGGAAAAAGTATCGAACTTTAAAGAAAAGAAACAACCTGAAAAAGTTACAACTGATCATGCAGCAGCACTATTTAATGACACTTGCCCAACACTTTACTAAAAAGAAAAACGCTGAAAAAGTTGCAAATGA
The DNA here is from genome assembly GCF_016835505.1 of Polypterus senegalus. Lineage (NCBI taxonomy): Eukaryota > Metazoa > Chordata > Cladistia > Polypteriformes > Polypteridae > Polypterus > Polypterus senegalus. The sequence continues at coordinate 82,782,031 of NC_053169.1, read as the reverse complement.
TCGCGCAGCGGTTCTATTTAATGGCACTTGCCTAACTAATTTCAGAAACATTCTAAAAGGGGAGGACTAAACAAAGCTCCTTGGACAGGTTTCTATTGAAAAGCCCTGCAAATGAAAGTGGCAAAGCATGGCAAAAAAGAAAAAAAACTAGTGAAGAAGAAAATTAAGTTAAGCAAAAGTGAAGTGAAAGAAAAAAAAAAAAAACATTACAATACGGTAATCGGCTTCGCCAACATCTGTTTATTTTTTTAGATTCTCTTATGTATTAGGTTTTATTTTGTTTGTATATAATATTTGTTCATTGTAAATACATTTTTCTTATGGTGAAAACATTTAACAAAAAATTGAGGTGGTTTTTTGGGGTCTGGCACGAATTAATCTCATTTCAATTAATTTCAATGGGGAAAATTGATTTGAGATACGAGCATTTTGACTTACGAGCTCGGTCATGGAACGAATTAAACTCAAGGTATCACTGTATCATCAAATAGAGAGGAGTTAAGATTTGAAAATTCTAAAGGTGCGACTTGCTTAAATTTTAGTTGTAATGAGAAGTCAAGCAAAATGACACCTTTTATTGGCTAACTAAAAAGATTATATAATATGCAAGCTTTCAAGGCAACTCAGGCCCCTTCTTCAGGCAAGATGTAATCTTTAGCTAAAATTTACCATTAGCTCGTTTTAATATAATAATGCAACTCAAACTTTTTACAACTTGAATTTCAAAAAAAAACTTAAGATTCTTAATCTCCCTTCATTTAAAATAAAAAAAATTACTCTGCACCTTCAATTGAGGCAGTTTGTAGCCAAAGTCTTAGGATTCATTTTTCTCTGGCATTTTCTTAGTTTTCCTTGAAATATAGACCTCACAACTACAAACTTGATTGTCGACATGGCCACAACTTCATTTATAAGCACACTTCTCTTAATTTGTACCAGAGGCCACTTAACATCCCACCCTATTAGTCTTTTAATAAGTTTCCAGTATGCTGGTGGTAGGTACTATCAAGACAACTAGTAAATCTATATAATTTTCATATGATGTGCTTTCTACTTCTGCTCACCCATTGTGTAATTACAATCTACATTTTCATTCACAGAATATGCTATTAATTTGACAACTATCTGTCCAAATAAGAAATCTGTGGCTGTAATAGCTTAGTGTCTATGCTTAGTTTGTTACTTAGATATATGTGTACAATGAGAATATTCTATTCCTCCTAGAGTATAATGAGTTAAACACCACTTAATTTCAACATTAAAAAACCATACAGTCTTAATAAATTTATGTAAATAGACACTAAGAGTATTCTTGGCCACAGTAATTCAACTTTATTTTTTCAGTTTCATAAACTGAATATAAAAAATAAAATGCCAGAATTATTAAATATTTACAAATATAAAATCAAAATGAAAATAGCTGCGTATATTTTATATCACTGTAGCATCTGTACAGGAGGGTAAGTTCAAAACCAGGATAGGGTATATTCCTGTTTACACAAGTTTTCAGAAAATTAAAAAAAAAAAAAATAAATAAAAAAATTCCACACACAAACACAAAACTGGATGACAAGTTTACTGTAGTATAGAGCTGCAACGATTAGTCGACATAATCGACGACGTCGAAAAAAAAAATCGTTGACGCGTCAAACAGAATCTTCAATAGAGGCTCCAGTCACAAAGAACCACATTGGTTTTTGTAACTACATGAGCGTCTGGGGGCAGTATCGTTTGTTATTGTTTGTCAAGACTGCACACAGTCCTACCAACAAAGAACAACGTCAGAGGAGAAGAAGAATGTAGTGGAAAATAAATGTGGTGGCAATGGCGAGTCGGATAGAGGAGGGGGAAGGAGATAGAAAAAAATTGAGAGAGAAACTGTCTAAAGTGAGGGAGCACTTCACCGAAAAAGAAAAAAAAAAAAAAGTTGAATGCAGATTATGCAAAGTACAACTTTCTTTTCATTGCAGCACAATCACGTTGCATGAGCACCTGAAACGCAAGCATCCTGGAGCTGTGATGCCGCCATCTCTTGAGAATTTATGCTGGCGCTGCTAGTTAGTTAGTTAGGGTCAGATCAGGAGGGGAGGGAGAGCATGAACGAGACTGAGAAAATAAAAGTGAAAAAAGCTAAAATTTTACAAGTAACAAAATTTGCACCTGATCTGTTCATTTTCAAATAACATTGCATTAGTGCGATGACGTTTTCTGATCGGAACTATTCTGGTCATACAATGCTTTTTTCAAAATGTCATGTGTATTTGTCTTTCTTTTTTTCCCCCCCCTGGTGCTGCATGCGGACACCAGAAGGCGTGAGCTTATTCAGTGCTAGCAGGAGCACACAGGTGGCCGGTTGCTTGTTGTGTAACAAGCTTGACCTGGCGGCGATCAAAGCACATGTACTGTGCAAGGCACGTACGGGGCCCACTGAGAAAAGAAGAGCATTCATGGCTCACCTTGCAGAGAAACGAGGTCACTGATTAAAAACACAAGAAGGTACGCGAATGAATATGAATATTGTATCCGTGCCACAATGTTTTCCGAAATGTACTAAAAGGTCATAAAATTAATAATTCCAATCATCATATATACCTATTTCTCTATTTTTTTTTTTGTCAATGCGGCTTTGACATCACAGGCCATAAGGCACATAATTCAGCGTAAGCAGGAACACTCAATAGAATTTAACAAAAAAATCAAGTGACAATGAGATATGAATAAGGCAGATTTGCCAAGGTTTGTGTGTCAGCTTTTATCCATCCAGATCAGAGAATTTCCAGTTCGATTGTCTCAAAACACCACTCATATCTACAGTTATTCCCAGTTTCAGATAAAAAGTAACAGCGTCAGATCCCTGGGGGCGGTAGTATGTATCGTGACAGAAAATAAAAGTGAGAAAAAAAAAAACCTAACTTTTACAAGTACTATGCATTTACAGTGGCTGTTACAAATGCAAATCAAATGTATGTGTTTATTGTATAACATTAACAAGAAGAGCAACTCACTACTCAAAAGGGTAAATCTACAAGGTAGTCAGGATCGAACCAGGGGACTCTTGATTATAAGTCAGCAATTCCTACCGCTGCACCACGTAAGCTATTGTATCGTCCTTGAACAGTGACAGTGTTTATTTGATCATTGCACTTCAGGAAATACACATTATATAGTTTGTCTACATTTTGTCATTTATTACTAAAATATGAAAAACGTTTCAGTTTTAACAATGCACTTTTTGGTTAAGTTAAATGCACTTCTTTTGTTTAAAGACTAAGTGCACTTTAGTTTGTATTGTTTTATTGTGATGGTAACACTAATATAAAAACTCTGATTATTTTCAAATTCATATGTTTCACTGGTTATTTTAATTAACAGGTACAAGCACACAATGGCCGATAGTGAGATGAATCGTGTTGCCGTCATCGTCGAAGAACTCCAGGCACTCGACAAGCAGATCCAGAAACTCCTGTTCAGAAGAAGGTACCTCAGAGGTTTGAAGGCTCGGCTGCAGGATAAACCATCTTCGACATCTGATGTCAACGCAACATTAACCCCACCTCGTGCCGCCCAATTTCAAGGACAAGTAAGCTTCACCCCCACGCCTCGAAGAAGCGACGACGCCGCCGATGAAGGCCTTGGCGTATTTCAGACATGCAGGCGGGGGTTCAAGGCTAGAACACCTCCATCGGCACAGGCGAGCATCCCAGTCCAGAACCGGTTCGACCCTCTTCGCGTCCCCAGTTTGCCTTCAACCCCGGGTGATATTATCGTGGTAGGTGATTCGATAGTACGAAACCTTAATATCACATGCCCTAATCAAAAATCTTTTGTTTCTTGTTTTCCCGGTGCTCGGGTCCGAGACGTGATGAGACGGGCACCGACCATCTTCGAGAAACACAAGAGGGCAGTTGGATCCATCATTTTACACGCCGGCATAAATGACATAAGGCACCAACAGTCTGAGATTCTCAAGGCTGACTTCGCAGCACTAATTAAAGACACGAAGGAGAGGACCCTATCGGCAAAAATTTTCATCTCGGGTCCACTACCTCTCGTCAGATGATCAAATGAATACTATAGTCGTCTGCTGGGATTAAACAACTGGCTGAGAGGCTTCTGCGAGACTCAAGACATCGGGTTCATCGATAATTGGGACCTTTTTTGGGAAAGACCGCGTTTCTTCAAGCGGGATGGCTTGCACCCGAATAGATTTGGCGCCCGGGTCCTCTCCGAAAACATCGCTAAGGTAATTCGTCTATATTGACTGTCTGTTTCTACTTTAAACTCCCTCCGTAATACTACTGCTTTGCTAGGACATAATGGCTTAATAAAGTCTTCTGTAAAAGTGCACAACATTAATACTTTAATAACCAGTCTGAATGCACGTAAAATGTCTAGGCAGTGCGGCATAAACACCAATAATTTAGTTGCAATTACTACTTTAGATCAACAATGCATTAAAACTATAAAAACAGATTGTAGATTACATAAAAAATACACTCCGAGCGGCGCTAACAAAAATAATTTAGTTTCTGTTCCAATAACTAATAACGCATAGAATTCAGCTCTGCCCCACCCGAATCATTAAATATGGCGCTATTAAATGTTAGAGCTTTAACTAATAAGACATTTTTTATCAATGATTTTATTAGTGATAGAAACATTGATTTTATTGCACTAAATGAAACATGGCTCAGTTCAGACGGCGCAGCTGTTTTAATCGAATCTGCGCCTCCGGATTACAGTTTTACTCGTGCAGACCGCCAGGGAAAAAAGGGGGGCGGATTGGCAAACATTTACTCGAGCTGGTTAAAATGTAAAGATGTTAGTTTTGGTGAATTTAAGTCCTTTGAGTATCTCGCCGTTGTTATTCATGGAGTTTCTCACGTTCTCGTTTTATCCGTGTATAGACCTCCTAAATTTAACGCGTCTTTCTTGAGGAATTCTCAGACTTAATGTCAATTTTAATTACGAATTATGACACTCTTAATTGTAGGCGACTTTAACTTTCATATCGATAATCAGTGTGACCTAAAAGTAAAGGAATTTATGAACCTCCTAGACTCTTTTGATTTGAGACAGCTCGTTAATCAGCCTACACATAAAGCAGGTCATACGTTAGACTTAATTATTACCAAAGGACTAAAGTTGATGTAAAGCAGATCGTTGATATTGGTCTATCAGACCACTTTCTTCTACTATTTAATATAGAAATAATGATAGAAAACATTCATGAGAAGCATATTGTTAAAAACGCTTCTTTGACTCATCAGCAGCTTTAAAACTTACAAACATTCTAAGCAATCAGTCCGTTATAGTGCCAGCTATAATAGCAGGATAATGTAAATAGTAAAGTGGAAAACTTTAATTCTAAAGTAAGAGCTGCTGTTGACATAGTTGCACCTGAAAAGACAGTTAAAAAATCTTTAGCATTGTTATACCATGGAAGACCCAAAGAGTGTCTGATTTAAAAAACATGTCGTAGAGCTGAGCGTAAATGGAGGAAAACTAAACTAACTATCCATTATGAGATATATTGAAAGTTAAAATAACAGAATACAATAACACAGTCCGTCTTGAGAGGCTGCTATTTCTCTAGATTATAAATAACAATGCTAGTAATCCCAGAGTCTTATTTTCTACAATTGATCGTCTGCTAAACCCAGGTAACACAAAGGAATGCCCCCATAATACTTCCAGCGAAACCTGTGAGAACATTGCTATATTTTTCAATCAAAAAATTAATGATATTAGAAATAATATAGTATATCTCCCCAACACTGTGGAACCTCCTAAGCCCCAGTACTCCATTATAAACAAATTAAATTCTTTCACCAGGATAGATTTACCTGATTTACATAGAATAATCTCTCAAATGAAACCCTCCACCTGCGTCCTTGACCCAATACCAACAAGGTTTTTCAAAGAAGTATCAGGCGCTAATTGACAATATTCTTGACATAGTAAATTCGTCATTAGATACGGGGTTTTCCCAGACTGTCTTAAGACTGCTGTAGTTAAACCCCTACTCAAGAAAAATAATCTTGACCCCTCTGCTTTTGAAAATTTTAGACCCATCTCTAACCTGCCCTTCTTAAGTAAAATTCTAGAGAAGGCAGTCATTATGCAGTTAAATGACCACCTAATAAACATGCTATTCTTGATAAATTTCAGTCGGGTTTTAGAACTAATCACAGTACAGAAACTGCACTCGTTAAAGTAGTAAATGACTTGCGATTAAATGCAGACAGAGGCCATTTATCTGTTCTCATCCTCCTAGATCTGAGTGCTGCATTTGACACCATTGATCATAATATTCTTAGAAATCGCCTTAGTCAATGGGTGGGCCTCTCTGGCAGTGTCTTAAATTGGTTTGAATCCTACCTGGCAGGGAGAAAATTCTTTGTTAGTTGTGGTAATCACAACTCAAAGACACATGATATCTATATGGTGTTCCACAAGGCTCTATCCTGGGTCCGCTTCTTTTCTCAATCTATATGCTCCCGTTAGGTCAGATTATCTCAGGTTACAACGTGAGCTACCACAGCTATGCTGATGACACACAGCTGTACTTATCAATAGCACCTGATGACACCGACTCTCTCGAATCAATAACACAATGTCTTACTGGTATTTCTGAATGGATGAATAGTAATTTTCTCAAACTAAATAAAGAAAACTGAAATTTATTGATTGGCAAAATGGATTCAGTGAGGTTATCAGAAATAAACTTGATGCATTAGGATTAGAAGTTAAGACGGAAGTAAAAAACTTAGGGGTAACCGTTGACTGTAATCTGAATTTTAAATCACATATTCATCAGACCACTAGGACAGCATTTTTCACTTAAGAAATATAGCAAAAGTTAGACCTCTTATATCATTGAAAGATGCTGAGAAATTAATTCACGCTTTTTTTTAGTCGATTAGATTACTGTAACGCACTCCTCTCAGGACTACCCAAAAAAGACATAAATCATTTGCAACGAGTGCAGAATGCAGCTGCTAGAATCCTAACTAGGAAAAGAAAATCCGAACACATTTCTCCAGTTTTGATGTCACTACACTGGTTACCTGTGTCATTCAGGATTGACTTTAAAATTCTGCTTATGGTTTATAAAGCCTTAAATAATCTCGCTCCATCTTATATATCGGAATGTCTGACACCCTATATTCCAAATCGTAATCTTAGATCATCAAATGAGTGAGTGTCTCCTTAGAATTCCAAAAGCTAAACTTAAAAGAAGTGGTGAGGCGGCCTTCTGCTGCTATGCACCTAAAATCTGGAATAGCCTGCCAATAGGAATTCGCCAGGCTAATACAGTGGAGCACTTTAAAACACTGCTGAAAACACATTACTTTAACATGGCCTTTTTATAACTTCACTTTATCTTAATCCTGATACTCTATATGTTCAATTAATCATAATAACTATTCATGGTGGCTCTAAAATCCACTACTGACCCCTACTCTCTCTTCTGTTTCTTTTCCGGTTTCTCTGTGGTGGCGGCCTGCCACCACCACCTACTCAAAGCATCATGATGCCCCAGCATTGATGGACTAAAAGCCAAAAGTCCACGTGATCATCATCATCATCAAATCCTTCCGTGAAAACCATAAATCCAAAGAGGACTGTTTTATTTATGTTAGGTAGATTGCCCAGAGGGGACTGGGCAGTCTCATGGCCTGGAATCCCTGCAGATTTTATTTTTTTCTCCGCCGTCTGGAGTTTTTTTTGTTTTTCTGTCCCCCCTGGCCATTGGACCTTACTCTTATTCTATGTTAATTAATGTTGACTTATTTTATTTTCTTACTGTGTCTCTTATTTTTCTATTCTTCATTATGTAAAGCACTTTGAGCTACATTTTTTTGTATGAAAATGTGCTATATAAATAAATGTTGTTGTTGTAATTGGACCATTACTAATTTTAATCGTGTTAATGCAGAAATATCAGGGTGACATTCGCAGGTTGACAGACATGAGCAGATGAGGCAAGACACGCACTGGAGCCCAGAACAGGATGTGCAACCACAGGTCGCAGGCATCAGAATAGTCAGGCATTAAATAATTGTGACAAATCGACTAACTGAAAAATAAATTGAACGATTAGTCGACTACCAAAATAATCATTAGTTAAAGCCCTACTGTAAGTATTGTAATTTCCCCTGTGCAAATGTATGCGTTAAGGCCGTCATTCCTTCTTGGTTTAGAATCCACTTTAGTGCCTGCTGCTACCAGAATAGGTTCCTCCTCCTCTATTCAAATTATGAGCATGCAAGAAAAATTAACAGACTTATGAGCTATCAAATAAAATGTTGCCAAGAACTAGAATATTCAGTCTCACCTCACCATATACTCACTCTATTGCTAACTAATATTTTACAATAGGCAACTTCTGACACACCATTGGAAAATAAAGATTTTCTCTCAGGTAATAGTTAAGCAACAAATGATATTGTGTTTAACATTAAAAAATTGTACAGGTTGTATATGAAAGTGTGCAAAAATGAGGATATGCGCCCCAAAAAAATAAACCATCATCAACCCAACTTTCAAAGAAGAGAAAAAGTCTACTATAACATGCAACATTAGACAAAAAAAAAATAAAATAAAATGAGTGATGTTTGTAACAGGCTGGTATGTGATACATGTTAAAATTACCTGCTCCGTTCAGACTTTCTGACCGATCAACTTTGGATACTTCAGTTCTTTCAGCAGGTGCCTTGTCCTCATTCTTCCCTAAAAGAACTGGTTGGCAGAATTCTTCAGTAGTAGAATGGACACTAGAAATCTGTGTAGCTATCCAGGGAGCTTCTGCAGAAACTTCAGGAATTTTATCTTCAGGTAAATATTTGTTAGCAATAATCTTAGTTTCTTGTACAGATTCCAGTTTCTCTTCCTCTGGCATTAGTTCTAAAAACTGATCATCGGCTTTCTTTGCACAAAATGCATGCACATTTGCAGTTTCTTCAGCTACCTCAGAGATGGATGTATGGACATCTTGTGCCATAAGTTTTTCAGAAATGGCTGCAACTTCAGATTTATCCATGGCTTCCAAAAAGTCATTTGCATTTTCTGTTAACTTGGTAGGTAAAGGATCTATTATTTCAAATTCTTCAGGTAGTAATTCTTGGTAAACAGATGTTTTGACTTCTTCAGCATGTTTCAAAGGAGGGATTCCATATGCAGACTCACAAGATCCTTGAATTAATGTCTCAATTTCTTCTGACATGTCATCTTCAGTTTCCATGTCAAAACCTGAAGATGTAACAATGGGTACATTTTCTTCCATGTCAGACACAATGAATTGATCTTGTTGAAGAAATTTCCAAGTCTCCTGCTGACCAATTACATTAGATGATTTTGCATCCCCAGATGCAGCAACATTCAAAGTGACTACTTCCTGTGTAGTACATAAAAATGCATCCATAGTGTCTACAATAACATTTTCCTCAACATTTGTAGAAGGATACAAAGTATCACTGGTCATATTTTGTGCTTCCTTTACCAAATCACAAGCAGTAAGCTGGCTATCTAATCCAAAAGCAGGTACATTTTCATGTTCATCCAAAGTGATATCATTTAAAGTTTCATACTTCATTGAAATATCTGCCTCTGCTTCACTAGTCGTTTTTCCTTCAATGACTGAAGCATCCAGGGTCTCTGTAATTGTATCTAAACGTTCCTTCCCAACAGGGCATATATCAGAATCGGGAGTTCCCTCTGAAGATCCAGATGCAACTTTACCTGAACTTAAAGGGGACTCCAAGATATCTGGCAGAGACGGTGGCATAACGGATCCAAGAATCTCTTGAGGCGAGTCAGCTAAATTCATGAAAGGGTCCCTTAAATCCTTGATAGACTCTGACACTTGAACAAGATCAACAGTTGCATCATCTCCAGTCTTTAAAGTTGACAAATCTTGTTCACTATCACAAGCCCCTTGTACAATGTCAGGTGTAGGACTTTCACAAATCTTTATAGTTGTGCCATCATCTGTTACTTCTACAACATGGGACAAAACAACAGTAGAGGGCATAACTGGTTTAAACTGAAGATGACTTGCGACAGGCTCTGCATCCATCTGCTCAGAAATATCTTTAAGAAATAATTCTTCTTTTACAGATTCATCCCTGCCAAAAACTTCCACACTGGGTAGTGGGGACTGAAATGCCTGAGTAGGATCAAACGTTGCAAATGTCACATATGGTTGAGTGGCCAATGAAGATTTCACTTCAGGAGTAAGAGGTGATGGCACTGCAGGGGATATAGTTTTTTCTGGAGATTCTGGAGTTTCATTAGAAGTACTAACTAAAGAAAGCTTCAACTCATTACCACTTTCTTCCAAGAGACCCTGAAACCCTATAGCAGTGTCACCTTTCTTTTCAAGGCTGGGTACACTAGTTTCATTAATTTTACCGAATGTACTGAGTGGGGTATCCTGAGATGACTCAACTGCAACATCAACTGTATGCTCTCTCTCTGAAATGTCTCCTAAGATACCGTCAGAGCTTTTAAACCCTGCACCAGTATGCTCTGTGAGCTCAGACATAACACAAGCATGTAAAGAATCAAAAGGGCTTTTCTGGAGTACATCTTCCTGTTGAGGAGTCTCAACAGACAGCTCATTATCCTTTGAAATGCCCGAGGCTGACTGGATTTCTAACGAATGTCCGAACACACTATCATGGTCAAGACTCACTCCAGCTTTCTTGGCTTGACTCTCTAAGTTATCCTCTGCAAACAAAGCCTTTTCGCCCAATACTGATGACAAATTCTTATTGATTTGTGAGACACTAGTTTCTGTTTCAAAACAATGGACTTGGTCTGGGCTTTCAGAAAAACACAGTTCTTCCAATGAATCAGGAGAATGAAGAGGAGACAAAGAGGAAACAGGAGCAGCAATTTCAAAAGTTAGTGCAGCAGAATCCCTTGGCTGAAGCAGCTGAGCAGGAAGTTCGACAGACCTCTCTGTGACCATGAACAAAAATGACATAAATGTGTAAAAATTGGGCAAAAATCTTCTGATGTATTAGAAATATGCATGATGTTCAGGAACTGTCTTAAAAGCATTAAGGTTTACTCTTTTAATGCAGAACTTAAGTAATGGTTCAAATTGCATTTTCACAAATGAATGTTTAATACAGCAATACTCCCTTGATCTAAAAAAAATAGTAAATCTCATAATACCACTTATGAGAGTTTCAGAATTTAGACATTCATTGATTGATGCATTACTTCACTATGACTGATTAACATATTTTTCTTCATCTGCTTGACTATGCAAGACACACAGACTTTCCACAAACAAGGCGATATTAGTAGGTCTCAAACAAACTGCTTCAGTAATTCAATCAATGCAAAATATATGCAGTAATATAGCTCGATTTATAACTGGTTTCCACTGCCTTTGCCAAACCAGCAACCTGTTGATGTACTAAAGCAACTCTCCCAAAGGAAATGTGTAATGTTACATCAGTTTTAAAATTAGAACACTGATAAAAACATGACAGAAGAGCTACAAAACCTATCAAAAGAAATCATGAAGACAATAGACACAATTACACAATATTGAACATTGATCAAATGCTACTACACTAGGAAAGTAACATGAAACTGGTTTGCAGCCACTATACAGCAATTATGCTGAATTTTTTGCTTTTCTGGGGAAGAGAAAAGCAAAACAAAAAATGGGATAAGTATATTTACAGAAATAAATATCAGCCAGACCTGTACAGGCACACCTAAAATGAGCTTCTAATACAGAAGGAAACGTTAGGCTGTAATTGAGTATACAAGACCGATCAAAATCACTATGTGACTACTCTGGATTTGCACAAACTTGCAGATGCTGAACATTTTTATCTAGACCACTCTTCAACCCTAACCAGGCAAATAAAGATTACAGAACTGGTGACAACGGCTGAGTGTTTAAGAGAAAGAGAAAAAAAAAAAAGTTTGTGAATAACTGAAAACCAGGCAAGTTTTTCCAACTGAAATATGTGGTGTTGAATCTTTTCAGAACATTTTAAGTAGCACTTCTGTCTTGTTGGTTCAATGCTTAAAAGATATCAATATGAGGGTTTTAGCACATCAAAAGGAAAGCAGGGGCAACTATACACTATATTAAAAATGGCCAAATATTAAAATATTACACAAGTTTGGGAAAGCCTGTCTAATTTACAATGTGAAGAAGAAATTAAAAAAACAAACAAGGTGAATTACAACAGTGCAATTAGTGAGAAACATAAAACAGAACATTAAGAGTTTAACAAAATTAGTGTACATCTCACTGCAAGAGAAAAGACAGTGAAACAACCGAAGCTGCTATATTCAAGGTATCACAGGTCTCTGTTGCTCTGAAAACAGTTTTTTTACTCTCTGGTCTAGGTCCAACTACTGTAAAAGCAACAAGAACTTGAGTTTTGAGCTAAAGATTAAAATTAATTTTAAATTGGAATATTTCATAAAGACAGCATAAACTGCTAAACACATAATAAATAAAATTATGTAATTCAAAAATAAGCATTTTTCTATAAATTTAAACAATATATTTTAGGCTGCCGAGTCTAATATTTGGGAATGTGGCATGGAAAGCCCTACAGTCGTGGCCAAAACTTTTGAAAATGACACAAGTATTGGTTTTCACAAAGTTTGCTGCTTCTGTGTTTTTAAATCTTTTTGTCAGATGTTTCTATGGTATACTGAAGTATAATTACAAGCATTTCATAAGTTTCAAAAGGTTTTTACTGACAATTACATTATGTTTATGCAGAGTCTCAATATTTGCAGTGTTGGCCCTTCTTTATAAAAGAACTCTGCAATTCGCCCTGGCATGCTGTCAATCAACTTCTGGGCCAAATCCTGACTGATGCCAGCCTATTCTATTCTTGCATAATCAATGCTTGGCGTTTGTCAGAAGTTGTGGGTTATTGTTTATCCACCCGTCTCCTGAGGATTGACTGCAAGTCCTCAATCAGATTAAGGTCTGGGGAGTTTCCTGGTCATGGATCCAAAATTTTAATGTTTTGCTCCCACTTAGTTATCACCTTGCCTTATGGCATGGTGCTCCATCATGGTGGAAAAGGCATTGTTTGTCACCAAACTGTTCTTGGATGGTTGGGAGAAGATGCTCCAGGAGGATGTTTTGGCTGAGAAGCAATCCCACACATGAATGGTCTCAGGATGCTTTACTGTTGGTTTGATACAGGACTGATCGTAGCGTTCACCTATTTTTCTTCAGACAGTCTTTTTCCCGGACACCCCAAACAATCGGAAAGGGGATTAATCAGAGAAAATTACTTTACCCCAGTCCTCAGCAGTCCATTTAATGTACATTTTGCAGAATATCAGTCTGTCCCTGATATTTTTCATTGAGAGAAGTGGATTCTTTGCCCCCTTCTTGACACCAGGCCATCCTCTAAAAGTCTTTGCCTCACTGTGCGTGCATCTGCCTGCTGCCATTCCTGAACAAACTCGGCACAACGGGTGCAATGATCTCGAGCAATGAATAAAGAATGGTACCGAAACATCCCCCAAGAGCAACTTCTCTACTTTTCCAGTATGATGAAGCACCGTGCCATAAGGCAAAAGTGATAACCAAGAGGCTTGTGGAACAAAACATTAACATTTTGGGTCCATGGCCAGGAAACTCCCCAGACCTCAATCCCATTAAGAACTTGTGGTCAATCCTCAAGAGGTAGGTGGACAAACTAAAGCCCACAAATTCTGACAAACTCCAAGCATTGATTACAAAAGAATGGGCTGGCATCAGTCAGTATTTGGCCCAGATGTTGACTGACAGCATTCTAGAGCGAATTGCAGAGTTCTTGAAAAAGAAGGGCCAACACTGCAAATATGGACTCTCTGCATAAACAATGCAATTGTCAATAAATGCATTTGAAACTTGTGAAATGCTTGTAATTAAACTTCAGTATAGCATAAAACCATCTGACAAAAAAGATCTAAAAACACAGAAGCAGCAAACTTTGTGAAAACCAATACTTGTGTCATTCTCAAAAACTTTTGGTCACAACTGTATATATAACAAAATGCATACAAGATTGAAAAACTGAGCTGGTAAAAATCAATTGACTTTATTAAAAATGTCAAGCCATCATACATGCAAATAATGCATGCACATCAAGGGGGTGGGGTGGGGTGGTAGAGAAGATGTACAAATCACAACAAAAAGCATCCTACTGTGAATAAAATAGGACAACTGTGATATGTTTTTGGGATCTTAGAAGACAAAAGGAACATTTCTTTAGTGAGAACAGGACATTCAATATATTATCAGTATTTATTAACTACATTATATTATTCTAAAATAATGTCATGCTGCTTAATTGCACTTGTCACATTATTAATCATCTGTTCCACTAATTCAAACTTAATTCAAAATATGTTTCAGTAAAGGGAATAGATTACATCTCTGGGAGCAAAGAAACAAGTTTAAAGAGTATGTTATTGTACAGTGTAAAACTGAAACCTCAAAACAGATTTGCTAAAAAGGATACCCAAGCTACTAGAGGACACTGCGGGTGAGGCTTACAAAAGTGCTAGGGAGAACAGCTTGTTTGGCATTCTCCAGTCACACTCTATAGTATGGTAAACCTGCAAAAAAACATGGTGCTCCAAGTGGAGTTGATTGCATTGGGGAATGCTCACCAGCGTCCCTAAAGTGCACACCAGGCATCCGATGCTTATAAGAATTGTCATTCTTCAAGGTACATGTGTTGGAAGAGTTTACAAACACCCTTGTTACATAGTTTCTCTAAATGATGTGGTGCATCTTATTTGTGACTGGTAAATGGCAGTTATTGTTTACATCTCAGGAGGTCTACTAAAATCCCACAACACAACATGCATTGTCACAGTTGCACTCTAGGCTGTGTAGCATGCAAGGTGTAATTTATTCTTAACCTACAGTCCACAATTTTATACACTGAAATGTGTCTACATCTCGATTATTTATCATACTGAAATTCACCAACCAAAGCATGTGAACAATACAAAGAAATAAAGAACAAGGAAAACACATAAAAAAAGTCAGTTACAAAACAGCTAGCACAGAGAACTTGCCTGGAAAAGGATGCAGCAGAGGCTCAGATGGAGCAGAAGGAAAAAGTTTCTCATCTGTAAAACAAATAGGTGTAGCTCAGTAGGAAAAACAGAAGAAAAACACAATCAGTTGTTTGCAAGACAGAGTAGAGTGCAAGGCAAGAAACCAAGAAACCACAAAAAAAATAAAATCTAAGAGCTTTATACATTTCTATCATTTTTATAACACAGGCTACAGCAACCACATTACTTCTCCAGATACCTCAGAAGCCTTGGACAGTAAACTATTTAAAATTACAGGTACCAGATGTGTGGTAGCACGATTGCTTCATTTCTTCCCGAAACTATGAATTAGGGTTCTCAAATGAGACAATTGCATCATCTATTGTAAAGAAGATTCTTCACTCCAAAAGTGAAAATCAAAGTTGTCTGCAGAAAAAATGTATGACTATTGACAATTTGTGGCATCTCAATAAAGATGCAAATGCTACCTTTCAGAAAAAAAAATGGTAATGCACCTTCACACATTATAAATGTGTACCCAGTAAGTAAAATGGGTGCAGCATGAATGTAAACCTGTCATTTTAAATGATACACTTTGCCTCTTTCCCCTTAGTCACACATCTTTGAAATTTAAAGTTTAAGTTTGAAGTTTAAAGCCCTTCTTATTTTAAAAGTTTTCAAAATTTCACTTATATAAAAAGTAAGTTCACCCCTACTTTTAGCACTACCTCAATTAACTAAAATACAATGGACCCCTAACGTACCAGTAAATTCACCAGGGAATAGCCAAAATAATGAAATGGACCGTTATGGAATGGATGTGTTGGGATTTGAAACAGAAAGAGAATGCAAAATACCCCTCAAATAACACAGGCCACCAGCAATAAATACGTACAATGCAAGAAAAATTGTATATAGTAAATGTGTGTACAGTGACACTAAACGTACATGCATGTACTAAGTACTGTAAGTAGAAAATTAATTACGGTTACTCACCAACAATGACATGATGACTTGTCCGATAACAATGAGTTTAATTTTACTGCACAACAAAGGAGAGTGTTACAGTTCTTCTAAAGGAGCCACTTCAGGTGACTGTAGCACCGCCATTGTTGTTCATCCAGCAGTCTTCAATCCAAATCCCTAAAGCAGATTCCATCCAGACTACTGCCTTATTACATCCACTTACAACTCGTTTTGCACCGCGGTTAAAAGGACACTGCGGCCGTAGATCTTATATTCCTTTCCTACTTTTAAATAAAAAGAATCGTAGCCTCATTGATGCTGTAATGGCGTCCTACAGCGGTGTAGCTTTTCCCTTCTTTCTACAAATCCAAAACGTTTACCTTTTCGGCAATCGTTAACATCTTCCGTTGACGCTTGGGCACAGACCCTGAAGCAGTAGCAGGAGCAGATCGTTTTGGAGCCTTAATGAAGGGCTTGACTATGCACAAAGATAAACACAAAAAAAGAGTACAAAAGTTAACTCTTTACACAGCGAAACACGTTGATGCTGAATGAGCGAGACGAGACTTCCTGGTTAACACCGCATTCAGCACACAGGAACTTAACTGCGTGCCCTGATTGGCTAGCTTCTCAGGTCATCCGCCAATAGCGTCCCTGGTATGAAATCAACTGGGCAAACCAACTGAAGAAGCATGTACAGGAAGTAAAAAGACCCATTGTCTGCAGAACCCGCGAAGCAGCAAAAAATCTGTGTTATATATTTAGTTATGCTTACATATAAAATCTGCGATAGAGTGAAGCCGCCCAGGCACATCACAGATCTCTCAGTTTAATGAAGACAATCTGTAAGTCTCAAAACTGGCTAATTTCCAATCTTCAGCTACACCTTCATATCCTGTCCATAAAAATCAAACCGCAGAGAAGACAAAACAAAAACACTTTGGGTGGGGTCTGAAACACTTACTGAGAGAGCACAACTTAAATGTCAAGTATATGAATATAATAAGAGGGACTGTTTGCAAGAAACAAAGGGGCACATGGTCATAAACTGAAGCCTTTTTTGGCATGGCGTTAGCACTCAACTTCAAAAACCCTCTTGCTTTCATTATACAGAAACATCTTTGTTCAGCTGACAGCTGCTCTTAAGTGCTGATTGTCCATCAATAGTTCCTGGGGATTCCACTATAGAGGTACCAACCTTTGGACCACAAGTCCTTAAAACTGCCTTCACTATGGAGATTTTAAACAGTCTATTCAAATTCTACAGTATTTGCTTAACATACCCCAAAATGATGGAGAAGTTCTTTCAGATTTTAAACTCCTGCCAAAAAAGGCTTCCACTACTTGTTCCCAGCCAAGCAGTGGCTTCCTTCATGACCCGTTTGGATTTTCCAGGTATGTCCAGTAGGCATCCTACCTTTCTAAGTCAGCTTGCTATCAAGAGGTTATCAGTTGATATCTCGGTACCTCTCTTTACCCAGCTTTTCAAAAACACACTGGCTCATATAAGACGGAGCATACAACAATTACGTCACATGCTCGGTTGGGTGCAGTCCTCAGCCTTTTTAGACATTGAAATTTAGGTGGTCAAAGGTCATTTCAATTTATGCCCTTGTCCAAGACAGACCTGCGTTATATCAGGTTTGTGGGCCAGGTTTGGGTTTAGGTAATGGGGTCATTTAAAACTGTCTACAAGCATGGCCCCTGTCTCCAGCCAGGATCCCACCGTGATAACCTGCATAATCCTTCTATATAAAAGCGGTCGGGATTGTCCTTCCGTCCCGTGAGTGCTACGCAGGCACGGAGTTTCACACATGCCCCGTCCATTTTGCAATGCACAATGGGATTTGTAGTTTCGTTTTTCCAGGTAAAAGATAATTTTCTACTCCAGACTGTGCGATATCTTCTTCTTTCTTAATATATAAAAGCGGTCGGGATTGTCCTTCCGTCCCGTGAGTGGAAAGCGTAGCGGTATTCCGCTTATCACAGACTTACTACTTGCAGCTTGTGTACGAAGCAACATGATGTGAGCAGAGTTCTGGTGCTCCCATCGTTCCCTTGCTTTTGTGCGCGATGCACTGGAAAAAATAGACAAAATTATGTTTCTGGAAATAATTGATGTTGATGGGAGTACAAATGCCTCACCGCGTAGTAAATATCAGGGGGGTTCAAAAGGGCGACCTCAATATAGAAAAAAAGTTTAAATTTCATCACAAAAATAACAGAAACTATGAGTATTAAAGTAATACCGCTCAAATGCAATATAACCAAATTAATGAGTTTGTATAAAATATCAAATTGATCTACATATTGAATTGCCTTAAGAAGTGGTCAACTTAAAAGTCGGTCACCTTAAAAGGCGGGTGAGCCTAGTACATAACAATTTTAAATAAAATACATGTTTCACTGTGATTTCTAAATATGGATGTGTACTACCTTGTTCAAATGTCCAATACAGCTGTGATTCCCTAAAAATGCTGGAGTCAAACTGACCCAGGCCACCTATCCTCCATGTACAAAATGATGCAAGATAGATTCTCAGATGATTTGTGCTGTATTTGTGGCATATATGTTAGACAAATTCATTCACTATGTCAACAGGCCTATAGGCTGTTTTCACCTGTAATAAAATAGGATACACTACCTGTACATTAATACTGTGGAAGCTTTTTTATTCACATAATCCCCTTCATTTGCACCTGATGGGGCCTTGATTTGAGTTAGAATGCAGTCCAATGTTCCAATGACATTAGGGAATCATGGGAAATGAGATTATCATCTCAGATCCTGAGAACCGTGGAGGAGATTATCAAGTTTTTCCAGGCGTTTCTGAAGTGTTTTGTGTTGAGATGCATGGGAGTGCTCCCTCTGATGAAGCCGATGCAGATGGGCACAAGACAAAACTTGAATCCAATACAACAGTAATGCAGGACACAGGCAAACTGCGACCGTGATGACAAAAAAACAACTGTGCCCTTCTGTTGAGCTGGCTCTCTTTTAAAGTTCTCGTCAGCCCGTCTTGTCCCCAGCAGCCCATGCACCTATTACAGACGTTCAATGAGGGCAATACTCTTCGAGGAGGCTGGGAAATGAAGTCCCTCAAGTTGTAGCACTGCTACAACTGGGTAAGTAACAAAAAAAATAATTTGGGTGAATATTCCTTTAATAGTCAACTAATCTATAAAGAATGGAACATATTACTTGACTTTATATCTGTTTTTCCCAGCAAAGATCTTATGCCATAATGAACATACCATGTTATACCATCTTCAGCCACCTTTTTCAGGTCCTTCTGGGGAATTCCCAGTTAAGAGTTATAATCCCTTTGGCATGTTTGGGCTTTGCTTCACTCAATCCCTCTTCACAGGCACCTGCCACAACTACTTGTCTAAATGAACTACACTGGTTAATCTCAATCCATGAAAACAGTGATTCTATGCCAAAAGCATCCCATGTTCCAAAGTGTCTCACTCTACCAGTCAAAGTGAGCCTTGTGCTCCTTGCACAAAACTTTATTTCAGCCATTTCCACTTCATTATTCATTAAATATTATTATTATTTAATATTTATTATTCATTATTTTCATCACCACCCAGAGTTGTAAATATTATCTGTACATGGATAAAGCATGCTAGCTTGTATGTCAAATGTTTTGCCCAATATGTGGCTTCTGCTTCAACATCCCAAAACCTATTAAAATAGCCTCAGAATTTTTACTAATGCGCAAATTCTTTGACCAGTCTTTTGGTCACCTATACTCGCACTTGTAAGCAAGACCCTGAGGTACCTGAAATCCTCTACCTGAGGCAGCTCATTTCTTACCTGCAGAGAAAAACGACAGTTTTAGGAAAAGACAATAATCTCACATTTGTGAGTGCCAATTATGATCATGATTGTAATCCTTAGCAGTGAACTGCTCCAGTGTGCTGAGGAGATCACCGCAGAAATAAGGTTAAGATAATGTTATCATCATCCACAAATATATAAGGCATAATCCTCAGTTTCACCAAACTGAAAATTCTTCAAATTTTGGCCATGCCTTAATACCATAACCCAAAAAAAAACCCACAGAAAAAGAATTGTAAAAGTTTAATAATTTAATAAAATTTATTTAATGTGCACTCTCTTACAAGGTACTAAATCTCAACAGGAATTAAAGTTTTATTTCAGTGCTACACGCAGCTGTGACAGCTATGTACTCAACTGTTGCAAACTTTCTGGGTATTTTGTCAAGGACTAAAATGTAAGATTTTGTTTCAATACGATAACCTTGTACAGAATATGGCACATTAAGACTATGTTCTTTTTAATGAAGCTTTGCTCAGTTTAAGAAGGTACAATATGTTGCTTAAAGCCAGTTGAGGCATAAATTACACATCCTGCGGCTGTCTCACCATTGCATTCACATGAATTAAGAGTTTTTATTAATTAGAAAAGAATAGGTTTGTGTTCTTAGAATATATTCTAGCACAAACTCAAACTATACAAAACACTCTTACAGCAATATTATTCCCATAGCATATTCTTATACAATGAATGCAGCTCAAAGTGCTTTACAAAATGTAAGAATTTTAGCGAGATTACTCCGATTTTCTTTTGCTGTTTTAAGATTCTTGCTGCTGCCTTTTCAACTAACTGCAATTGGCAGATGTCTCAGGTAGTCCTGTTAAGGAAACATTACTAGCCAACTAAACACATCTTGCAATGTTATAAGAGGAATTAACTTTTGCAATATTTCTTAAAGGAAAAATGCATACCTAGTAACATAGTTAATGTGTGATTTAAAGTTTAGATCAGAATCCATGATCACACCTGAGCTTTTAACTTCCACCTTGACTTCTGAGTGCCAATGAGTCGTTTTATTTCTAAGATCTTTTCATTTTTTCCAACAACTAAAATGTTTTTTCCTTATTTAGCTAGGGAAAATTACTATTCATCAATTCAGTAATACAAGACAGATATTGGATCAAAGGGCACAGAGGGTCAGAGTCATTGGCTGCTTCAGATAAGTATAATCTGTATGTCATCTTCATAACTGTGTTAGCTCACTTTGTATTTTGAAATAATCAGGCTGAACAGGAGCATGTAAACTGAAAATATTGGGCAGGAAATATCCTTGTGGTATACCCTATAAAAATATCATAAATCCTTGAGATACAATCATAACTAACAAAAAATTTCCTGTGTGTTAACCAAGACTGAAACCAATTTAGGACATTACCAGAGAGACCCACCCTTTATCTAAGACTATTAACAAAAATGACCTGGTCTATGGTGTTGAATGCTGCACTCAAGTCTAACAGAATGACAACATATATCTTGCCTGCACCAGCATTAACCTGCAGATCATTAAATACTTTAACCAGATCAGTTTCTGTGCTGTGACCTGACTGAAACATATCAAGAATGGCGTATTTATTCATGTAATTATGTAACTTTTTAAAAGCTGTTCTTCTATAATTTTACTTAAAAAGGCAGGTAAAAAATAAGTGTTGGGATTGGGTCACGTGAACAAATGGAAGATTTTAATTGTGTAATTATTCTATGAAATTTAAGTAAACTTGTTTTAGCGAAGGAATACATTTCACTATAATGAGCTTGATAAGGGTCAACAGTTTAGGTCTTTGAGGGATATACTACATGTAATATAATTTATTTTGCTGCAAAAGCTTTGCATGTTTCACTATGTTTTCAGGTGGCAATCCACTGACTGAGTTGGGTTTAGAAGAAGATCAACAGTAGAAAGTAAAACTACTGGATTTTTTGCAATTTCATTTATAATTTTAGAAAACTAGGACTGCCCCTCTAGTTGAACTACTTTGTTGTATTCAGTAATATGAATTTTCAATATTTCATAGTAAACTGTTCGTTTAGTGTTCCACCACTTACACTCAGCCCTGCAGCATGTCCTCTTATGTGTAGACAGAATAGGAGTGTTTCAAGGTATTTTGATGTTGGTGGATTATTTTAACAATTGTTTTCTGGGGCTACAATATAAATTATAGCTCTCACCTTAGCATTAAAATTGTCCACCTTACTGGTTACATTACTGGCTGCATCAGGACAAGCAATATTCTCAGACTGGTCACACACAATCTTAGCAAACCTAGAGGGTGCGGAGGCCTCAAAGTAACATTTTTTCTAAATAACATTTTTTTCTAACAATACACTGCTTTTTAGTTCTATTCATCAGTATTTATACACCAAATGAAATGCACAAATGGTCAGAAGTGACAGTTTACAGACATTGGTACAAGTTAATGTCCAAACCTTTTGAGATTACTAAATTAAACATGTGTTCTGCCTTAAGTGTAGGCGGACTAAAAAGTGTTGGCTATGATGAAAAGAATGCAGTAAATTAATAAAATTATCTCTCTTTAGGTTCAGACTGGTTAAAAACATGCAAGTCGAATTTTCATACTGTTTGGAGCCTGTCACAGATTTTTATTATTATAGATGCTAAATCTGAAAATTCATCAATAAAAGCCATAATATATGTAGGAGGTCAATAAATGGTCAATATTAGGGATTGCAATACTCTTTGAATAGCTACACCAAGATTCTCAAGAGACACGAAAATACCAAAACTGGCATCTTAACAGCTTAACTGGCTTAACTGATACTTGGCAGATCTCTTTTACCTTGGCAAACAGTGTGTAACAAAATTATAATTCAGATGTGCAGCTTCAATTAATACTGCAGCACCATCACTACTAAGCCATGTTTAACTCAATGTTAAAGTCTATATTCCTATCACTAATAAGATTGTTATAATATAAGATGTCTTGCTGGCTAATGCGCTCACATTAAGCAATGCCAAACTAAGGGTTTCAGAAGAGCAAAGATGCACTGACATTTTGGGACAGCTCGAGATGGCATTTGAGTTATCCATGTTTATACCGATTTGTCCAGACATCTTTTGCTAAATTACGATCAGCAGCTATAGTGCTAATATAGTGCACATC
The DNA here is from genome assembly GCF_016835505.1 of Polypterus senegalus. Taxonomy (NCBI): domain Eukaryota; kingdom Metazoa; phylum Chordata; class Cladistia; order Polypteriformes; family Polypteridae; genus Polypterus; species Polypterus senegalus. The sequence continues at coordinate 82,759,037 of NC_053169.1, read as the reverse complement.
CACAGGTAAACCCACTACAACATCATCATATCTTAATACGTGTTTATGACTTACATAGGAACTAAAATTAGGAGGTAATGCACCTTAGAGATGTTTTCAGAGAGGACCCTTGCGCTGAATCCATTGGTGTGTAGGCTGTCACATCTATAGAAATGCAGTCTCTTCCAAAAAAGATCCCAGTTGTCCATGAAACTGATGTGTTACCTCTTGCAGAAGTCTCTCACTTCATTGTTCAATGCCAGCAGTTGACTGTAGGCTTCATCCAACCTTCTACCCAAGGACCTAAAATGATGATGCCAGCAGCCAGGCTCCTCTCCATTGTGGAGTGAATTAGGAATGCGAAGTCCATCTTTAGAACCTCTGACTGTTGACATTTAATATCATTCATACCACCATATTCTAAGATGGTATTAATTTGCAGAAGGTACAATAATTCCATCCATTTGCAGCACATTCTACAGTATACCACTCAGTAAATTGTCATAAGCTTCCTCCGAGACCAAAAAGCACATGCAGACAGGATGAGTAAACTCCTATAATTTTTCAAATTTCACACCAAGGACAAAGATATGACAATTAAATTAGAGGTTCAACTATAAGACAGTCTCTATTCCAATACATCATCAATGGCTTTCACAACATTAATGTCAGACTATATTTAAAGCTAAAGTTGAATTATGATCGACTGTCAAATTAATCAGGTTCTCCACTTTTGCTGAAGAGGTCCAATTCAGTAGTTCTTACTGAATATTCAGTATGTACATTTAATAAATAATGCTCATTACAATTACAACAATATACTGTATCATGTTACTATTAGTCTAAGTACTCTAAAGGTTAATACCCAATTACACCATATAACGCCATGTTTTAAATGTAAAATGAACTGAGTAACTTTTAAAAACTGTATGACAGTTACATGTAATTTCCTCCAATGACATACAAAATTTCCTTCAAATACATAATTTTCGCAATTTAGGATAACTACAGTGTATATGTAAGGATTGTCCATAACAAACACCATGTTCAAGCATAAGGGTGTTCATATGTGCACTTGGCACCAGGACACCTTAGGCCTCAGTTTGATGATCGACTTTGTGGTCGTGTTGCCGAACCTGCGGCCATATGTCTTGGACACTCAGGTGAAGACAGTGGCGGAGCTGTCAACTAAACACCACCTGGTGGTGAGTAGGTTTCGATGGTGGGGGAGGATGCCGGTCAGGCCTGGTAGGACAAAACGTGTTGTGAGGGTCTGCTGGGAACATCTGGAAGAGTCCCATGTCAGAAGCAGCTTCAACTCCCACCACCAGCAGAACTTCGACCATATCCCCGAGGGAGGTGGGGGATATGGAGTCTGAATGGGCCACGTTCCATGCCTCTATTGTTGAGGAGGCTGACCAGAGCTGTGGCCGTAAGGTGGTCGGTGCCTGTCGTGGCGGCAAGCCCCAAACCCGTTGGTGGACACTGCTGGTGAGGAATGCTGTCAAGCTGAAGGAGTCCTACAGGACCTTTTTGTCCTGTGGGACACTGGAGGCAGCCGATAGGTACCGGCAGGCTAAGCGGAATGCGGCTTCGGCGGTTGCTGAGGCAAAAACTCGGGTGTGGGAGGAGTTTGGAGAGGCCATGGAGAACGACTTTCGGACGGCTTCCAGGAGATTCTGGTCCACCATCCGGTGTCTCAGGAGGGGGAAGCAGTGCAGTGTCAACACTGTATATGGTGGGGATGGTGCGCTGCTGACCTCGACTCGAGACGTTGTGGGTTGGTGGGGGGAGTACTTCGAAGACCTCCTCAATCCCACTAACATGCCTTCCAATGAGGAAGCAGACTCTGGGGACTCAGAGGTGGGCTCCCCCATCACTGGGACTTAGGTCACCGAGGTGATCAAAAAACTTCTTGGTGGCAGGGCCCCTGGGGTGGAGGAGATACGCCTGGAGTTCCTCAAGGCTCTGGATGTTTTAGGACTGTGCCTCTGGATTGGCAGACCGGGGGTGGTGGTTCCCCTCTTTAAGAAGGGGGACCGGAGGGTGTGCTCCAACTACAGAGAGATCACACTCCTCAGCCTCCCTGGAAAAGTCTATTCGGGGGTCATGGAGAGGAGGATCCATCACATAGTCGAACCTCGGATTCAGGAGGAACAGTGTGGTTTTCGTCCTGGTCATGGAACAGTGGACCAGCTCTACACTCTTAACAGGGTCCTGGAGGGCGCATGGGAATTTGCCCAACCTGTCCATTTGCTTTTTGTGGACTTGGAAAAGGCATTTGACTATGTCCCTCTGGGAATCCTGTGGGGGGTACTCAGAGTACCGGACTCCCTGAAAAAGGCTGTTTGGTCCCTGTAAGATCGGTATCAGAGCTTGATATGCTTTGCCGGCAGTAAGTCGAACCCATTTCCAGTAAGAGTTGGACTCCACCAGGGCTGCCCTTTGTCACCGATTCTGTTCATAACTTTTATGGAAAGAATTTCTAGCCGCAGCCAGGGTGTTGTGGGGGTCCAGATTGGTGGACTCAGGATTGGGTCACTGCTTTTTGCAGATGTCGTCGTCCTGTTTGCTTCATCAGGCCGTGATCTTCAACTCTCTCTGGATCGGTTCGCAGCTGAGCGTGAAGCGGCTGGGATGGGAATCAGCACCTCCAAATCCGAGACCATGGTCCTCAGCCGGAAAAGGGTGGAGTGCCCTCTCAGGGTTGGGAGCGATATCCTGCCATAAGTATTTCGGGGTCTTCTTCACGAGTGAGGGAAGAATGGAGCATGAGATCAAGATGGCGGATTGGTGCAGTGTCCGCAGTGATGTGGGCTCTGCATCGGTCTGTCGTGGTGAAAAAGGAGCTGAGCAGAAAGGCAAAGCTCTCAACTTACCAGTCAATCTATGTTCCTACACTCACCTATGGTCTTGAGCTATGGGTAGTGAGCGAAAGAACAAGATCGCGAATACAAGTGGCAGAAATGAGTTTCCTCCGCAGGGTGTCTGGGCTTTCCCTTAAAGATGGGGTGAGAAGCTCAGTCATCTGGGAGGGTCTCAGAGTACAGCTGCTGCTCCTCCGCATCGAGAGGAGTCACATGAAGTGGCTCGGGCATCTGATCAGGATGCCTCCTGGACGCCTCCCTGGTGAGGTGTTCCGGGCACGTCTAACCAGGAGGAAGCCCAGGGGAGGACCCAGGACACAATGGAGGGACTATGTCTCTCAGCTGGGCTGGGAATGCCTTGAGATTCCCCCGGAAGAGGTAGAAGTGGCCGGGGAGAGGGAAGTCTGGGTATCTCTGCTCAATCTGCTGCTCCCGCGACCCGACCTTGGATAAGCGGAAGAGGATGGATGGATAGATACAGTGTACTACAGTAATAGTTCCATTAAAGTATAACGTTAACCCCATTCTTCTCATATATTCATACCAAAACGACCAAATACATTAATCAGAATAAATAGTTACACCCAATATTAAGCAAAGAGTGTCCGTGTAAAACAAAAATAACTGATGAAATCATCCTTCACCGACTGGTGGGGTACATTGTGAACTAGCTCCAAACATTTGCAGAAATTTCCTCAAAATACCAAAATGTAGGGGTCCCCCTTTTTTTTCTTCAGTTCCCCTTTATATTTACTTTTTCAAATCTTGGTTGGTTCACAATAAATCTGTCAGACCCTCATATTCACAGCAGGAAGCACACAAGACTTCTTAGTGTAACTAGTTTATTAGCAGCAGTGTGCTGTAGCTTAGGGAAGGCAGGCTGATCAGTGTGTCATGTACAAAGTTTGAAAAGGAAAGCACCAGGTAATGTATGTGCCACTAAGGTGTCTAGACACCGAGTGCCCATAGCTTCTTGCTCTTTTAGGTAGCTCACTATCTCATAAATAATCTCCTACTGGGTCCATACTAGTTGGAATTCTTTTGGGACTCTGGCCTATCCATGCACAGTTATATTTTACATAAACTCGCCTCGCTTGCCCACCCCCATGTTTGGTTTACCGGATATACAATTTATTTTTTGTATAGCCCAAAATCACACAACAAGTGCCACAATGGGCTTTAACAGGCCCTGCCATCCGACAGCCACCCACAGTCTTGACCCTCTGAGAAGACCAGAAAAAGCTCCCAAAAAAAAAACACCCTTGTAGGAAGGAAAAAAAAAAAAAAAAAAAAAAAAAAACGAAGAAACCTTCAATTTCTTGGGAAAGACGGACCCCTTTCCAGGTAGGTTGGGCGTGCAGTGGGTGTCAAAAAGAAGGGGGTCAATACAATACAGTACAATACATGGAACAGAATAAATCCTCAATATAGTATAAAAATAAAAATTCTAGAAGTATGCAGTAGAATTTCACATGAGACAATATCACATAATATGACGTGGATTTGTTTTAAGTCCTGGAGACCTCATTCATCAAGCTGCCGCCCCAATTTTGCAATTCCGCATCTGAAATAGCGCTAATCCGATGAAAGGACCCCTCTTTCCCAAGATTCTTGCGATCCTACATCAGGGATGACTTCACCTTAGGCAGACAATATACAATTTAAAAAGATTGTTATTTTCTTGGGAATTGTTACATATGCATTATTTTCACTTTTACTTTAAAAACTTTTGTAAAAACAATACTTGTCCTAGATTTCCGGCCCCGTGCGTGGTTACATCTCTTTTTTTGCCAGACATATAATGCTGCTCGTGTTGTGAAGGGGGGTGGGAGGCACTGAACGCATGCTAAGAATATGCCTTTGGATCATTTGATGTCTTTTTTGCTGCTTGTGATCTGCTTGTCGCATGTCGTTTAAAGAGCTGGGTGCACATGATGGTTGTCTGCCAAATGCAATCCAACAACTGCTAGGTTAGATATCTGTGGACTTGTTTTAAATGATGGCTCACTGCATGGTCTCGCACGACGTCGTAAAAACAATACTTGTCCTTTATTTCCGGCCCCGGGCGTGGTTAAATTCTTTCTTGCAGGACGTACAATGCTGTCCTTTTTGCTACTTTGTGTCTCTGCTGCTTGCATTGTGATCGCCTCTCCATGATCATAAATATACACCTGACTCAATTGTGTTTTCTTTGAAATTAAAACTTGTCGTTACTTTAACTGTTGCAGGTCCACAGATTATCATAGCGTATGTTCCATTATTGTGTAAATCTACGTGTTGTGCATTGAATGATGAGAATGCGAAAAGACTTTGTTTTCTGCTCTTTTCCTTTTAATTCTGACCTCGCTTTGTCCTGCCATTTTTTTCAATTACAAAAAGTCCTGATGATTAATTTCCTTTTTTTTGCGCTAATGCGATCTTTTATTCGTCAATGTTTCATTTATAACATATTGTCCTTTATACGCTTTATATGCACTGAGACAGCTCTGTGTGTGCTGCTTCCCTTTACACTAATGATTTTTTTTTTTTTTGCCCAAAAAACATGAAGATCATGTATCGTCTCCTAGTCATTCATTCCACAGGATTTTATTTATTTATTTTTTTTAAATAGAGAGACAATGCAGTGTGCATTCAGGCACCAGCAAAGCAAAGTGGCAGCATGGTGGTGTTAGCTTGTAACGTTAGGAATGCAATTGTATTGTGTACATGGGGATAATAAATCTGAAATAAACTGATTACAATATATATCAAACCAGTGCCTTACATTTTGAAGAACAGTGCCATTGTCCTTCTGCATTCATCGTACACTGCAAGCTTGCAATAACAATCAACACTCACCGTTACACGTTTTTAATGGCATGTTTGACACGTGATACGAAAAGGCAAAATATACATTATAGCCAAGCCTCAAACTACTAATTGCAATTTTTTAGTAATGCACGCTGAGATGCTTTTTTTGTTCAAAAGACAGTAGAAAGAGAACTTGGGATGCCAATATTTAAGTGAGTAAAAGTAATCAGCAACTTCAAGTTTCCTGCTGGTAGACATTTATTCGAGCTTCACGCCCACATGGAATTGGGATTTGTAGCAATTTTAAATGAACTTGGAACGAATCACATACCGTTACATGTGCCATGTTGAAGCACTTTATGAGACAACAAACCTAACTCTTACATCTCACCCATGCACCATTCTCCCACTTTTAAGAAATTGCACAGTCCTGATGTGTATTATGTCCTTTTTTTTAATTAAACACAGATTATCTTTAAGAATCCTTGAGACCAGAATATAACTGTGATAAAAGCCTAATTTTAATTGTTTCTAAAGCAGGTTTTTCCAAGAAGGTATCCAGCACAAAGGTTAATTTAAAAATTATAAACTTGTAGACATACAGTACCAATCTGTCTGGTGCCCAAATATGTATGCAATATATACTGTAAGCTGAATCTGACATATGCAACCTTCTATTACTTCTGGACATTGTGTTGCTACAAGATTGCATTTAACTAAGAGGTTTCTAAATAGTATTAAGATCGATGGTCTAAAGGTCACCATGGGTTAATAATCTTTACATTTTTTAAAACCATGACAGAATTATAAAGCTACTTACTGGGTATATACACAAGTAACTGAAACAATAGGAGTTATAGTTAAAATAATTTAAAATGAAGTCTTTCATAAACAAAAAGTCATACAAAGGAGTTCATGAAGTCAAGAACAAAGAAAAAGTTTTCCACATAGACAATTGTTACTTCTTTTTTTTTTTCCTACTAGCACAAAGGCGCAAATTTGTAGCGCAGAGACAAGAGCCTTCCCAAGTGTTAAGACAAGTGGACTTAGTTTCTTAAACATTTTAAAAGTAACAAAACCCTCTGGCTGATGCAAAGTAAAAAATAATTTAGAATGATCAAACTTGAGAAATTTAATAAAATAATGATTTTCTGAAAAAATAATTTGTCTGATTTGCTTAATTTGCTTTATATGAGAGTTACCTCTTTTGCTTAGCCTCTCCTTCACCTCATGATAACCTGAAAATAAGTACAGTGGGATATTTTTATACATATAAAGTTTTATACAGATGTAGTAGCTGTCTTAATGCCTCATTTAACTTATAAAAAGAGTGATCTCACAAATTGTAAAAAAAAAAAAGAAAACTGTTTGCAAATAACCATTTAAAAATATTAAAATATCCTTGATGTGAAAGTCAACTGACAGATCACCTGTCTACCAGCATTCAATCTTTTTACATTAAGAGAGCAGTAAAATATACACAAATAGACAATAATTAAATTTGTTTAATCACAATTAATGATTTGATCGATGCAGTGCATAAATGCTTTAATTTAAAGAAGTTAAATGAATAAAGTATTTCCTTTATGTAAACTATTTTTTTCATCTCTAAATAAAACATCATGCACAAAGATACAGCAGAATTGCATCTATTATGTGCAATTTAATAGCTAAAAAATTGTATCATGTATTGGGAAAGCATACTTTTTACTAAAATTATATGAAATAAAAAACATGAATATGATTCATACCTTATTCTGTACAGGTCGTATTTAGTTTATTGTATGTATTCCTAAAGTAAGTGAACAAGACAGTACAATCTGAATAACTACTGAAAGATGCAATACATACATTAATAATCTTGCTGAAGTAACTAATGTCCATCCATCCACCCATTTTCTAACCCGCTGAATCCGAATACAGGGTCACGGGGGTCCGCTGGAGCCAATCCCAGCCAACACAGGGCACAAGGCAGGAACCAATTCTGGGCAGGGTGCCAACCCACCGCAGGACACACACACACACACACCAAGCACACACTAGGGCCAATTAAGAATCGCCAATCCACCTAGCCTGCATGTCTTTGGATTGTGGGAGGAAACCGGAGCGCCCGGAGGAAACCCACGCAGACACGGGGAGAACATGCAAACTCCACACAGGGAGGACAAGGGAAGCAAACCCGGGTCTCCTAACTGCGAGGCAGCAGCGCTACCACTGCGCCACCGTGCCGCCCGTAACTAATGTTCTCACAGAAAACAAACAGCATTGTGGCTATAAGTAGCTTATTCCCTAATATACATTTCAGTTATCTCCCCCACATCAAACCAAGCAACAAAGAGAAGTGAAGTTCTTTTATTAGAAGGCTTAAGTCATGCTATTTAAGGCTACAAGACCATTTTCACAACAGAACTATAGGTAATCTCATTAATAAATTAAACTAATATTCTTTGCAACTGTAAATACGACATTTAGAATTTGATGCTTTAACAACATTTATTATTTAGATGAAATCCTGTATACATTAATTATTCAAATAGCATATTAAATGTTTTTCTTTTCAACATTGTATTTGTTACTTTTCAGTTAGTTTTAATTGAAACATACGCCTAACAGCATTTGCAACACTGCAAAGCACAAGGTATTTGCAAATGAAAGACTGTGCTACAAAATAATTCAGTCAATTTTATTGCTGGAAAGTGCAAAAAAAAGAATGTAGTTGCCAAGTTTTGGTGTTACTTTGAAGCAAACGCTAAGAACCATATGCCACTGCTAAGACAATATGAATCTGTCACCCTAGATATGCCTGTTGTATTAACTGTATTCAGAATTGGCATAAGTGATTAGAACAGAATTAAATGTTTACTCCAAGTTCACAAGTTTATAAGGCCCTTGACCTGCAAGTACTTTGTCTTGGGTATGACGTGAATCAGCATCCAGCACTTCAAGAAGGTCCCCCAACTTGAAAGGGAAAACTTGAGAGGTTGGTGGCAGGATTGGCACTCAAGCCACCGTAAAAAACCTCACACTGTTCCAATGTGGTGCTGAAGTGTCACCCGTTGCACCACTGCACTCTGGTCCCATCCTGGATGGTTTATCATGGGGTGGGTGCGGCAACATGCTGTATTAGCACATGCTTCCAACCTCTCTTTCTGACAGAGAAATAAGAATTTTAGAAGGACATTCATTTTTAGGTATATGAAGAGAACGGTTGGGTATGAACAACCCAATGGGTAGGGCACCAGTCCATTGCAGGACAAAAAAACACCAATTTAATATTGATAATCTGCCTAACTGGCATGTGGCTGGACTGAGAGAGGAAGTCCACGCAGACATGGGGATAAAAATACAGCTGGCTAACAGGCAGCAGTGCAACCACCATACCATCATGACATGCACTTCAGAGTAGAGCTATGAATAGATGGCGACATGCGTTCAATTTGATTTGTACCTCACGATTTGCAATGTGTTTTAAAATAATACCTGCGTCCTTTTCAAATAATGCATTTTCCAAATTAGTTAACAATAGTTGTCAATAGACCTCAACAAATGAGGGGTTTTCAAAAGTGCAGGGGGGTGCAGTTGTGGGGGTTGAACATGCTTTATAAAAAAAAAAAAAATATTTAAATTAATGTACTTTTAAATAAGTAAGCTAAAAAGTATGACTAAGAAACTTTTGAGACTAAGTAAACAAAGTAATTATAACTTCTTAGTTCTAAATACTTTCTCTTAGATTACAGCATTAACATTTTTGGATAAGATTATCATTTGACTAAATGTAAACCCGGTTTACATTTACCTCAGCTTAAAGTTTGGATACCCTTGCAGTAAACAGTTTACTAAACCGTTTACTGCAAGGGTATCCAAACTTTAACCTGAGGTCCCCCAAAGCATACCACTGTATGGTTAGGGCACCCCACTAATATAAACTCTTCTTGTTTACTTATAACAGTGGTAAACTTCAAGTGTGACACATATACATTGTATTTACAGATTCCTCAAGTTAAGATTTGAATATTTACATCAAAAATAACCATTTATTGCAATGTAAATTAACAATTAAGCGATACATATACATTTGTACTTTATGGGTTGTTTTTACATTTTTCTTCTGTTTGTAATGTGTCTATAAAGCATACAGTGCTTATAATTCATGTGCTTTTTACTTAAGACAGAGTTGAAAATTTCAAACTTGAAAATATAACCCTTCACAAGAAACTTAAACAATAAACCTTGCCCAATTTTAAAATACTAAGCCAAAAATATAAATTTAAAATGCTATGATCACGGATTTTACCTATTGTATATTAATATACGGTACATAGAGGAAAACTAAAACTTTGAAATTCCCAGTAAGATAATGATGCCTTCTTAATGCAAGTGCTCAAAAAACTCCATGCATAGACAATGTCTATGGTCACATTCTATATTAATGATTAAAAATAAATAAAGCATTTCCGCATTACACACTGGCTCATTCATATCCGTTACATAATGGCAGCTATGAGTATGCATTTTCTCTCCTTACTGATATACAGGGCCAAAAGATACTTTAACTAGGGGTGTTAATTATTGAGTGGATTATCATCAACTTACATTAAGAGTGTAAACTAATTTTATCAGTTATGTTGTAGTCTTCACAGGCTGGTGAGTGGTGTGAGGAGCCAGATTCTGAGGGGGTATACACAATCGCCTCAAGTAAAAATTAGACAAGGTATGCAGTGTGTTGTACAACAAACCCAGCAACCTTAAGCATTTAGCAACTGAAGCTGCCAGAATGAACTGGCCGACCAGTTGGGAATCTCACACTCATCCGAGTTGTGTCATGCAATCTCCATAGAAGTGTATCTGAGGAACAACCTAATGATACCAACTATTTCCTTATTGTCAGGCAGAGCAGGCAGAGATCAAAACATAATCTGCAGTGAATGCAGATTTTCTTAATGCAATTGGTGAAACAGACAGCAAACATGTTGTAATAAAGTCATTGCCATAGAATGAATTTGCCTTCTAAACAGAAATCGCCTTGATTTAATTAATACAAAACTGATACAAGATGCTCAAATGTTTCAAACTATAACTGTGGCAAGGTGGCCAACCTGAATATGATTCCTTTATTCTCTGAAATAATGTGCGAAGCAGAATTTAAGAGTCATGCTTTGTGTGATGGTTGGCATCTTGGTAATGCTGTCATTGCCAGGTATGTTGTATAACATACACCACATCCTTTGAGTGTTAGTGTTTTAACTCTATCATGTCATTTCATTCATAAATCATATTTTTTTCCCCCCTCTCTAATGATGCATGTCTCACCCAAGTGATTTGAGGCCTAAAATGCATGAGTCATCCTCACTTACTCTTCAGTTTCATTCCAAGTATTTAATTAAACCAAATAGTGAATGATACATATACAATGGGTGGAAATGGAGAAAAGCTAGATGTAGAACTGCTGGTTCCTTTGTCAACTGCATCTTATTGCTAGTAAGGAGCAGTTAAATCAATTTAAGACTAAAATAAGCAATTAAGGGTTCAGAATCTTAAGGGAGACAACTAAAAAGCAGCAGAAAAATGTCACTTGAGCAATAAGTGCTTTATCAGCAGTGAATGATGTCATAAACAAAATGGGTTGGAACAAAAACCTGAAGTCACTGCAGCCCTCCAGGACTAATGTTGCTCAGCACTGATTTAAAAGGCCTGGGTCCTAAATGGCAAATAAATTAAATGAAGTTAACTAGTAAAAAAAACTATTCACTAATTAAGAAAATGCAGGTAAAATTCCAATACAACGAATATCTTTACAACGAAATTTTGTTCACATTACAAAAAATTCTTCTGCAGCTCTCGATTCCGGCCAAAATAAAAAAAGACTTTGCCAGTGAATTTGGAATTTTGCCATCAACACCGTTAACTTTCCTGAAAGACCAAGCAAAAAAAAAAAAGAAGAAAAATCTTGGGTTGCAAACGTATGCAAACTGCTGCATCTGAAGACGTCAAAAAAACAGTTTTTATGTGGTTGAGTGATGCTCGTTCAAGAAACATTCCTATTAGTGTACCACTCATTCAAGAAAAAGCAAAGTCACTGTTATGAGGTTTCTAAACTCTATTGGGACCTCCCCCAATGGGACGACACGCCGAAGAGCATCCCAAAGTGTGATCACCGCATCTGTGGAAGACTGTTAATCTGTTGCCGGGGCAACAGTAGGCTCACAGAGCTCATGCAGATAGCTGCCGAGGCAACTTCAAAAACATCTTGATGGGTGATGCAAGGAACATTGCAAATGAAGGGAACAGTATTATTGGCCACTAACCTAGCCACAACCCTGCCTGACTGCAGTGTCTGTGTATAGGAGAGTGGTAGATCCCGCTACAATAAATAACCGTGCTGTTCTGGTTTCAAGCTGAATAAAGCTGGTTTTGCTAAAGTACTGAGACTCAGCCTTGTGCTTTGGGGTGCAAGACAGGGACTTGTATAGCATGACCGTGAGACAGGCACTGGATGGCAGTGAAGAGTTACCAGACACCTGGGAAACTACAGCAGATGTAGTAAGGGTGACAGCAAGAGGGGTGCTTGGCGTGACATCCGGACAGAGGAAGGAGGAAAAGGAAACCTGGGGGTGGAATAAGGAAATAAAGGAGAGTATACAGAGGAAGAGGATGGCAAAGAAGTGGTGGGATAGTCAGAGAGATGCAGAAAGTAGACGAGAGTACAAGGAGATAAGGCAAAAGGTGAAGAGAGAGGTGGCAAAGGCTAAGGAAAAGGCGTATGAGGAGTTGTATGAGAGGTTGGACACTAAGGAGGGAGAAAGGGACCTGTAACGGTTGACTAGACAAAGGGACCGAGCTGGGAAAGATGTGCAGCAGGTTAAGGTGATAAAGGATAAAGATGGAAACATACTTACAAGCAAGGAGAGTGTGTTGAGCAGATGGGAAGAGTACTTTGGGAGGCTGATGAATGAAGATAACTAGAGAGAGAAGAGGTTGGATGATGTGGAGATAGAGAATCAGGAAGTGCAACGGATTAGCAAGGAGGAAGTAAGGACAGCTGTAAAGAGGATGAAAAATGGAAAGGCCGTTGTTCCAGTGACATACCTGTGGAAACATGGAGGGGTTTAGGAGAGATGGCAGTGGAGTTTTTAACCAGATTGTTTAATGGAATCTTGGAAAGTGAGGGGAAGTCTGAGGATAAGGGGGATGTGCAGGACTGTATTAACTACAGGGGAATAAAATTGATGAGCCACAGCATGAAGTTATGGGAAAGAGTAGTGGAAGCTATGTTAACAAGTGAGGTGATGATTAGTGAGCAACAGTATGGTTTCATGCCAAGAAAGAGCACCACAGATGCAGTGTTTGCTCTGAGGATGTTGATAAGAGAAGTTTAGAGAAGGCCAAAAGGAGTTGCATTGCGTCTTTGTGGACCTGGAGAAAGCATATGATAGGGTGCCTTGAGAGGAGCTGTGGTATTGTATGAGTAAGCCAGGAGTGGCAGAGAAGTATGCAAGAGTTGTACAGGATATGTACGAGGGAAGTGTGACAGTGGTGAGGTCTGCGGTAGGAGAGACGGATCCATTCAATGTGGAGGTGGGATTACATCAGGGATCAGCGCTAAGCCCTTTCTTATTTGCAATGGTGATGGACAGGTTGACAGACAAGATTACACAGGAGTCCCCGTGGATTATGATGTTTGCTGATGACATTGTGATCTGTAGTGATAGTAGGAAGCAGGTTTAGGAGACCCTGGAGAGGTGGAGATATGCTCTAGAGAGAAGAGGAATGAAGGTCAGTAGGAACAAGACAGAAAACGTGTGTAAAATGAGAGGGAGGTCAGTGGAATGGTGAGGATGCAGGGAGTAGAGTTGGCGAAGGTGGATGAGTTGAAATACTTGGGATCAACAGTATAGAGTAATTGGGATTGTGAAAGAGAGGTGGAAAAGAGTGCAGGCAGGGTGAAATGGGTGGAGAAGAGTGTCAGGAGTAATTTGTGACAGATGGGTATCAGCAAGAGTGAAAGGGAAGATCTACAGGACGGTAGTGAGAACAGCTATGTTATATGGGTTGGAGACGGTGGCACTGAACAGAAAGCAGGAGACAGAGCTGGAGGTGGCAGAGTTAAAGATGCTAAGATTTGCACCTGGTGTGACAAGGATGGATAGGATTAGAACCGAGTACATTAGAGGGTCAGCTCAAGTTGGACGATTGGGAGACAAAATCAGAGAGGCGAGATTGCATTGAGGTGGGACATGTGTAGAGGAGAGATGCTGGGTATATTGGGAGAGGGATGCTAAGGATAGAGCTGCCAGGGAAGAGGAAAAGAGGAAGGCCTAAGCGAAGGTTTATGGATGTGGTGAGAGAGAACATGCAGGTGATGAGTGTAACAGAACAAGATGCAGAGAACAGAAAGATATGGAAGAAGATGATCTGCTGTGGCGACCCCTAATGGGCACAGCCGAAAGAAGAAGACGACTCATATTTGACTACAAAAATCCAATTTTAGGCTGACCAGATTATCATCTTTTTAAAATTCTGATAAAGAGATCAACATTACTTCAAGACTTCTCCAAATTTTTCCCTACTGGGAAGCAATGCCTTTGGTAAGCTTGAATTTGCATGCATAGAAAACATGTGAATGCAGCATACAGTCACACTCACAAATGACATTTGGACTGTAGCTCTAACCAAGAGGTATGCAATGCACTAATAACAGTAAAGACTGACAGATGAAGCGGTGATACTACAGATCAAGTTTTTCGGCCAGACATGCAACTTACTGCCATAGTGATAAGTAACTGCTACTACGTAAATATACGGAGTCGCAGGCAAAGTTACTATGCAGTTTCATGAGGCACCTTACCCATCACTGACAAATTCACCTGGGTAGCATGTTTCACTCAAGCACTGCAATTTGAAAGGACAGGTTTAACATGTTTGTTAATCATGGCAAAAGGCTACCTAAGCATGCACAGGACAGCACAACAACTGCTAATATTGTGTAAATACTGTCTAGTTATGTCCCCAATTTTACTTTTTATGCTTTAAAAAAAAAAAAAAATTATACTAAAGGCCAAGAACAGTGTCAATACAGTACAATCACGTTTATAGAGCTTCTATATTTTAATGCTTCAGTACAATGACTGAAATCAATGTTTTAGCCTAAGAGCTTCATGACTGATAAAATAAAACTAGCAGCCATTATAATGGAAGGGGCCATTTTGTGGCTTGCATTTCATTAAGTTAATGTGAGAAGTGTAGGTTTTATTCAAAAATTTGGCAATTTAATAATATGCTCTGTCCAGAGGAAAGAAACTGCACTTAAAGGCCAATGCTATTGGCAATTTTATCCAATCACATTAAAGATTAGAAACTAAAATATATAATCCATGGATGGAATGAGAACATTATGAGCGATCAGCTAGCTACGAGTGGCAAACTTTTTTTGGCATCCAATACTTAGCAAAGTTGATGAGATATGATGAATAAGGAAATAAAAAATTAAAGCACGGCAGATTTGTGAGAAGTATAAACACTACACATGAGCCCCAGTAAGAAAACTGTCTTTCTATTCATCCTCTGAATCAACAAGAGAGAACAAAGGCAGAGCTTAATTGTCTGTGTCTATTAGATAGGGGGATTTCAACAGTGTAACTTGGGGTGGGGGTTTATTGGCTCGGGAGCCATTTTAACATGGGATATATAATGAATGATACGATTGTCAGACTCCCCGATTATTCTTAGCATAATCATAAACTAAAGTTACTCATTGACATTTTCTCCCTAGTAACAGAAAACTAAATGCTTATTAAATTCAATATTAAAAATAAATCATAATTAGATCATTGTCACAATGTTTTCTTTTTTCTTTTACAAAAACTATTTTGTAACAATATACTTTTCATGACAGGTATGTCATTAAAAGATTATTTTAGCATCAGTATATTGAGGAGACACACTTGCAAAGAGTAATATTTAATGAAATTAGCATTGGAAAGGATGAACTCCTTTTGCTGCAAGACAATGCCCGCTCACACACTGCTGGAGAAGCTGAAGTTTGAAGTATTGCCACAACATCCTTATTCGCCAAATTTTCACCTTTTTGGACCACTAAAAACAACAACTGGGTGATCGTCGATTCTGCTAATGTTATGTGTTCATATCTGACAGACACTGTACAAACTGTAGCCTCATATTTGTTTCTTCAGCATTTATTTATTTTTTAATTTTTTTTTTTTTTTTTAAAGTAGTTCAGCATTTTGTACAGCAAGTAAACATGAAAGCTTTCAACCAGACCATAAATACTGCTATGAATGCTTAATATTCTACATGTAACATGATCTTTAAATGTACACAACCTTATTTATTCAGATCACTCTATTCTAATGTATGAATTTATGTGAACGGTTTTAATTAATGTTTAACTCTAAGGCCAAGGATACACTTGCAGCCTACACAACACATGAGCTTAAAGACGCTACTGCTACGCAAGCAGCGTACTATCTATAATTTGCATTCTTTAAGTAAATCTGGAGGATTTCACCAGGTGTCCGTGGGAGAAATCATCATGGAGAAAACGTCTGGTTTCGCTGCGAGCTGAGGTAAGAGAGATGTTGAAAATAAAAATGATATGGATTCTGATGCTGTTGTGAAGGTGCAAAAAAATAAAATGGCAACAGCTACACAGAATGTCAAGACAGTATGTGGTACCTTTAAATGTACTGCATCATTATGATGGGTAATATGTGAGGCTTGTATTGCCTGTAAGAGAAATGGATGAAGAAAAGCTCCATGAAGACTTCTGCATACCAGCATTCAAGTTTGATGGATTTGTTTTACCGCATCGAACCATTCAAACATCGAAGCACACAGATTGATCCTGTTGAAGCTGCAAGCCTGCCGCTACATGTTCATAGTAAACAACGATGCCAAAATCAAGTACCAAAACTTGTATACTCACGCCACCCTTATTTTAGTTAGTACTACAACTTGTGCACGTATTGCATTAATTTCGGAGGACATGCTCAAAGGACGCATCAAAAAAATGTTGGGAACGCAAGGCAGCCATGATGCGTGCACATACATGTTCTGAGCATGAAGTGTAAACTGGCCCTAAGTTGACTTGTAAGGCTTAGCATAGATATAGCCTGTTTCTAGGCTTATGCTTAAGATTTGAATGAATTTGATTCAATATTACAATGTTTTTGCCTGCAGGTTCAATATGTATTACAATTTTTAAAGTGTTGCATTTGTCCAAGTGTTGCAATTCATTGATGTTTTTTTTTCACACACACACGGGACAATTTAGAATCGCCAATGCACCTAACCTGCATCTTTTTCTTCAATTCCCCATTACTAAGTGGGACGAACTAGGACTTTCATGCATGACTAAGGTTTTCACTGTATAAGAGGATAAGCACCATTTTTCCGTTATATGATGTGATGTTACTGTAACATAGCTCCATGTGGCTCTCCAAGTACAAGAATCACATGTCAGGGAAACTCTTTTCCCTTACAGAGTTAGCATTTTAATTCCAATCCAGTGTTTTTGTATATTTCAGGAACTGCTAAATCTGTGAAAAAAGCACTGAGGCTACCGCTGCAACAACTAATCAACACTGTCAACAATAATCGATTATTAAATACAATGGCAGCAATCACTTTAATAGATTAGTTGATTTCGTCATTAGGCTTAATACCTTGTGACTTGCAATATTGTCACTACTTCGTTCAGAGGTGGTGAAAGGTTTCCAGGCTCAAAAAAGATGAATGGTGATGCAAAAAGAAATTAACTTTCAGTTAAAATGAACTTGGCACATTATGTAGCAAAAGGAGAACCGAGTTTCACACAAATGAAACCACTTGCTTTGCTGCAAAAGGAAAATTGTCTGGACATTTCCCCAGCATATGACAACTAATTTCAAACATTACAGCAGACTTAAAACTAATTTAGTTAAAATGGTGCAACAAACTTAACTCAAATTACATATTTAATTTTGAAGTGTGTGTTTAGTGAGATTCTGAATACATAAGCCAAATTGCAAGTTTAGTTAACTTACTGAACATTAAGGAAAGTGTGTGTGCAAATTGTACAACCAGAGCCAGAAGCGCTACCAAATGTTTTATTTCTATTCATTACTGTTTACTTTAAAAAATTATTGTAAAAATGTGGTATTAAAACCTGTATTTAAAATATCTACAGGTAGCTCATATAAAAATACATTTCTGAAACTTTTACACAAATCTGTTTATTTGGTGAAAAGTTCCATTTCATGAATTTTTGCGTTTAATTTCAAATGATTTTTTTTAAAACAACCCAACTAATCGAATAATCAACAAAATAATTGCCTGATTAATCGATTATCAAAATAGCCTTAATTGAGACAGAATAACGTACTTTGACTCGAGAGTATAAGTACTGTTGTAGAATCCTGCATTCTCAAATACGGTATTTGGATGAAGGTTTTTGCAAATAAAATACAAAGTAGACTTTATTCGTTTTGCCTTATCACATCTGCTTGGGAATTTATTTAAAAGTTGTGTCCAGAGTTTGTTACATTTCATACATACATTTCATGTGTGTTCCATGTCTACAAAGATCTGGGTTTGTAACTCATTGACAGCAACGTGTAAATTGAATGATTTTTTTTCGTTGGGTTATATTCTTGAATAACAGTGCATGTGTTTATTTGATATTTGGACTAAAGTCTTCACACGTTATACACTTCACGTCATTATTACTATAACATGGAAAAAGTTTCTGCTTTAGTCATGTGTTCAGCATTTCTTGCCTCGAATTCTCTTGATCCTACAATTATCCAGATTTTTGTAGACAAGGAACACACATGAAATGCATGTATTCCAAATAACTATATACTGTATTTACCCTATACAACTCCAGGCACCTCACATGCAGATAAGGAGACTTGGCTTCAGCTAGGAGAACCTTTTGCCCGAGGTGAGCTCCATCAAAGGGGGTGGGGAGACTGGGAGCTGAAGATTGGATAGCAGGCTGCTTGTGCTGATCGACACATTTACAAAACAAAAAATGCTGATGGAGAGGTGCAAAGGAATTTAAGGTGGAAAGGGATTCTGAGCTTTTTCGTAGGCTTCAGGAATTCTACTGTTAAACGTGTATGTCCGCAAACAAGCTATTTCCCTGAAAAACAAACTGGGGAGCACATAGCCAAAGCTCAGCAAGATACCCTCACAAGCTGGATGAAAACAGGCTCGTTGCTATTACAACCAACAATAGGAGCAATGATATCAAAGTGGTGCAAACGGTGAAGTGGCAAAGGATGCAGCTTTGGGCATCAACTTCATCTGGCAAATGGTTAAGTTTTTTTTAAAAAAATTGTGTTAACTGCTTAAGTGTTGTATTTATCAAAGCCAGAATTAAGCTGTCAATGTGAATTTTAAACTGCTTGCCTTTACAGCGAGTTATGCAAGTTAAATAGATTACTTATTTCATGAAGTGAAGCTTAAATTAGAGCCCTCCACTATTATTGGCAACCCTCATAAAAATTAGAAGGGTTAGAACGAAAAAAAAATTACGAAGCACCGTCGTCTTGCACTGACGAAATAAAATAATAAAAAAAAAAAAAAGATAAACATCTGACTTTTAATTGAAACAAGTTCAAATTCCACATCAAGGAATAAATATTTCTGACAAATGCAGGGGTGACAATTGTGGCACATGTATTTTTAATACTTTGTACAACCTCACTTTGCCAATATAACAGCACAATATCTTCTCTTGTAACCTTTTATAAGGTTGGAAAATACAGAGCATGGCACCGGAGACCATTTTGCTTTACATAATCTCTTCAGATCAAAGGTATTAGGCCCTCTCCTGTGTACTCTACTCTTCAGCTCACTTCACAGGTTTTCAAATAGGGTCAGGTCAGGGGACTGAGATGGTCATGACAGAACTTTGATTTTATGGTCAGTTTACCATTGCAGGATTGATTGTGGACATGTGTTTTGTATCATTATCCTGCTAGATGATCCAATGACGACCCAGTTTTTGTTTTCAAGCTAAGGCAGCCAGGTTTTGATTTAAACTCTCCTGGTAACTCATGGAGTCCATGATGCCATGTACCCTAACAATG
This sequence comes from Polypterus senegalus, assembly GCF_016835505.1. Lineage (NCBI taxonomy): Eukaryota > Metazoa > Chordata > Cladistia > Polypteriformes > Polypteridae > Polypterus > Polypterus senegalus. The sequence goes on along the minus strand of NC_053169.1, from coordinate 82,739,308 downwards.
TTTCCAGGGCCTTTGGATGAAAAACAGCCCCACAACATCACAGAAACTCCACCATATTTCACAGCTGGGACAAGGTTCGTTTCATTATAGCCATCCTTCTTTATACACCAAACCTACTTTGCAAGACAAGCCTCACCTCACCTCGGACTGTGCTCTTCCTCATAAAGTGGGTTGATGCATGCAATTAGTGCAAGCCTGTTGCTGTCTCTCTGTATGTCAACAATATAATGTTTGCACACACGTTTATAATACACACTGACTTTCCACAGTCTGGCTAGTATCTTTAATGAATGCGTGTGAAATATCTACTCTTGCTGATTGGACATCAAACCGCAGTGAAAAGCCACAAGGTGAGGCTGACAGTATCTACGCAGAGGCTCTAAACACCAAAACGTTAGTGATATCAGAAAGTCAAGTGCACTGCAGCAGTTCATTTATTTTTATTTTTTGTTCAGACCGACTACAAAATGGAAGATTAAGACTTTTAAAACTAAAGGAAAATAATGTGGACTTTTACAAGAAATTGACAGAAATTTTCGTGGAGAAGGACAGGTGCATTTACAAATAAAGGTAAGAAGACCGCAAATGGTTTTCAGTTTTATAAAAAATGGGATCAGACTAGGACAAAAAAAATTCAATATTTAAAAACAAAATTTTGACCTTAAATAAAATATTCTTTTGTTTTTCTTGTTATCCTTTTGTTGAACAGTCTGTATTAAAATTGAATAAATCATCAGAATTAAAAGATTTTAAAAACAACGAAGTATTTCAATTAAGGTCAAAATCAAAATCCTTTTTTTGTTCACCACTTTCATTTCGGCAAACTTAACACACTGCGTGTGCAGAATAAATGTGTTCTCTCCGCTCTCTCTCGCCGCGATAAATGTAACGTTTTTTCTTATCCAAATATATGCCTTACCTATTTGTGTGTAAAGAATGCGGATAAGATATAAAACATAACCAGCAGTCACTGTGCATGCTATTCACTATTCATGCTATTCAGTGTGCACTGAATAGTGAATAAGCTACTCTTGGGTTCATATATTTGTAACTCTGAAGGAGTCAGTGCCTCACCAGCCATGAACCTCACTGCTTCGGTACTGCCAGCAGAAATCGTCAACATACAGTCTGTTGGCACCAGTAGATGAGGACCTTGTCTGTGCACCATCAAACGAATATTGTCACTATGTGGCTATCTGTGCAACGGACATCGTTGCAACACGAACAAATCACTTGAAATGTGTGCTTGTTTAAAGCTTAACAGAAACGTGTTTGCACAGACTGGTTTCTTGGGGTAAAACATTTGATCTTGCTGACTGTACTCATTAGGCCACTTAATCTGTTTGACCATTGATAGTAGAGCTGTGTTTAACAGCATTATGAACTGTGAGTGTATTTTGTTGACGGAAACATAACTTGCACTGAAATATGCGTAGGCCAGTATTTGTAGTCTTGCAACAGAAAAAAAAAAAAACTAAAAAATTGTACTATTATGTAAAAAAGGCAGAATAAAATAAAAACTAACATTTTAAACACAGAACTAAATAAAAATTGTTGACTCCACTGAAAACTAGAATGAAATAAAAATTTTATAAAATAAAATAAAAACTAAAACTACAATTAATATTAGAACTGAAAAATCACTGATTATAGCATGGTAGCACTCAATGTGGTGGAGGGGAAGGAACTAGTTGATTAAGAAAATAGTATCTGCCTAAAATTTTAGTCTTCATTTTAAGTTTGTGTTCCTTCTAAGACAGTTTACACAAAAGGCACTGTACATCTTCAACTCCAGCTGTGCAATTGCACAGCTCCATTGAACATTCTATTGCTAAACTCTGCAGCTTCCTGCTCCAGTCAGGAACAACTGCAATACAGATGTGACATTTTACACAAGTGAACTTTACAAAAATGCACACAATGAAAAAATATATTTCTAAATAATAAATAAAGCAAAATTATACAATTATTTTAAAAAGATGAATATTCTTGCAACAAGCAAGAGAAATTGCTTACCAAATAAACATCTGAATGAAATGCATGCTTTTTAAAAAAAAAAAAATTACAATTTGAGGGAATTCCTCAATTTGTTGGGGATTCCCACATTCCTGTGACAAATTTAAACCCCTTCATGTGTAATCAAATACTTATTAGAACACATAAAAACTACAGCTTTCTGATAAGCATACGGATAAGAAATTAGCAAGCTAAACTAAAGTATACCTTATCTTGAATTTGTTGTAAAGCAGTGAATGACTTTTTTGAACATGATTCATTGAATTCAAGGTGTTCATTTCACTAAAGTTCATGTTCTGCAGATAGAGTAGTCGTCCTTGATTAATTTCTTTTCAAAATATTCTAAAAACTGAAATAAGCCATACATAAGACTTGGTCCTTTTCAATGGAAAAGGATTCCCTCAACCACCGCCAAAGCCCTCCATCACACTTGTATTATTAATGCACTTGGTACCCAGTTTGTATGCTACACATATATGATTACATAGTTTTTAGCAAACAACAACAACATTTATTTATATAGCAAACACAGCATTCAATTTGAAAACACAGTAATGTGTAAGTTACAGTAACTAAATATGAAGCTGTATAATAACTGTTGGGAATTAAACCATGGTATACTGTAACAGCCACTTTTTCTTCGTTCAGTTGCTCCCATTTAGGGCTACCACAACAGATCACCCATCTCATCTATCCCTGTCTTTAACATCATTTTCTGCCATATCGACTGCCTTTGTGTCCTCTCTCACCACAATCATAAACCTCCTCTTTGACCTTCCTCTTGCCTGGCGGTTCAATCTCAACATTCTTTTCTTGATGTGCCCCGCATCTCTCCTCTGCATGTGCCCAAACCATCTCAATCTAGCCCCTCTCACTTGGTCACTATTGTATTGTAGTGTCTTTAAATACTCATGTATAATCCTGCCTATATTAGTTAATCCAAGCAAAAACAATAGTGTCTTCCACTCTGCCTCCTATCTTTATGTCAGTGCCTCCATCTCCAAAACAATACAACAGAGCTAGTCTCACTACCATTTTATTGACCCAGCCATGAGGATCGAAAAATCCAGTGCAGTCACAGTGCTTGCACCAAGCCCGGGTAAACTGGGGATTTTTTTTGTCAGGAAAAGCATCCGACATAAAACCTGTAGCAAATCAAACAGGCAAATTATAACAACCACTACCTTTCACATTAATATTCTGAACTTATTAAAGCAGTTCTTCTTATTTTCTGCCAAAAATGTACATCTCTGGTGGCAGAGTCCCTCTCCTTTCCAACTACAGATGGACAACACAAAACCCCCAAGGATGTTGTTTGGGATTTCTTTCTCTCAGTTTACCACTCCATTTTCTTCAATGCAAAACTCAATATTTTGGTGCTCTTTCTTTTAAAGTCTTCCTTGCTGCTTTCCATTTACAGAACAACAAAATGATGTGAGAATTCAAAGTAGCATAATACTTTGCATACAGAAGCACTATGACTACAGGACTGCAAGGCTTTAAAAAAAATATATATATATATGTCTTTTGAGTTCAAATTTCCCGATCAAGTCATTTAGAATTTAAAAAAAAAAAAGCGGCTCAATCACACTGGAACATCACATCAACATCAGGGTGACAAGAGCATAGCTGGTATAGAGCAAGTCATGCAGTGGAAAAACCACTCTCCAATCACACAGATGTAGCAGACATTCATCAATATACTCTTATCAATTGTGCCAGCAGCAAAAAAAAAAATTAATTTTGGAATCTCCTCTTATTCACTCTAGCTTGTTCAGCATTTCTGTAATCACAAGACTGATGACAACCCTAGTCATTGCATGTAAATCTGTTCAAGAACAAGGAACTTCTGCTGGTTGCTTTGCTTTCCAATGACTATACATTGTTGTAGTTAACTTAGGAAATGAAATGCCTGGCAAGTTTGCATTGCAACTCATTTTCAGTTATCCTTTCCAAAATTTTCTACATGGCACCACTTTAACAGCTGCTGAAGTCTTTCCATTTCCCCTTCATTGGACCAATTCACCTGCTGTAAACTATGTGACACACCACCCTCTCTACAGACATGTCGCACCAACAGAATTGGGAGAATAAAGGTTCTTGAGCAGAGCAGATTGCATGGTGACCTAATCCAGGTTTTTTAAATTTTCAAAAAAAATAAATAAAGTACAGAGCATATAGTATGGGTTGGTAACTCAAGAACAGCCTATTTATGGTGGGTTTGATAGGACAAGTCAGGAACACCTGGGAATGCAAAAGGGAGTTCTGGATGTGTGGCCAAAAGGCTCATTTATGTCGCCTGGGACTCCAGAAGTAAGGCACTGCTGGGGCTTAAAAGCTTCTTTCTGTTAATTAAGTTTTTTGAGCCTTGAGATCTTAGGTAGAGGAGTAGGATGACTCTGCTTAAGAGAGGAGTTTGGGGCCAGAGAAAGAGAGAAGGGGCCTAATGTATAACGCCTTGCATAGAATTCACACTAAAACATTGAGTATGGACAAAACTAGAAATCTACAAACACACAAAACTTAAGGTGCATATAACTGTGCGTAAGCAATGTTTCATGCACTTCCCATTCATAAATCACAATCAACATGAATTTTAGCACAGATGCACATATACCTAGAGCCCCATAACAGCTCCTCCTCAAATTAAGCATATTTGGATATGCAAATCAATATAAATAGCCCCATCCGTTCAATGAAAGCACTCAAAAGGTTCAAGTTCAGAAAGTCACACAGTGCCAAAATTGAAATGGTCAGATATCAAAGTCAACGTGAAAAGGCGAGTGTTCCTATCATAACTAAAGCAACATTAAATGTAGGTTCTCTCTTATGCCAACAGGAGCATGCAGGCAGTGATCACCACACAGAATACATGCATGTATTAAACATGTGGGGGCTGGGCTCTGTGGCGCAGTGGTAAAGATGGGTTAGCTCCCCATCCAGGGATTGTTCCTGCCTTCCACGCGACAATAGATGTAATAATTTATTGCAGCAGTACCGTCTCTGTCAAATGTACCAACCCTCAACTCCTATCCTTGCATTTCTTTCTCCATGTAACTGATCGCCACACAATAACCGTCTATAATAAATGCCAAACCAGCTCTAGGCTTAGAATGCAGATTCTTCAAAACTTAAGTAACATTCAAAAATCTTCATTAAACAGGTTAAAACATTCCATCCATCCATCCATCCATCAATCCATTCAGGGTTTTAGCAGTCCCAGCACGCATAGAGAGCAAGGCAGGACTGCTGTACCACCGTGTCCCCACATGTTTAATTAACAGTAAACATTATTTAAATGAAGTTAATAAATTTATCTGTAAAATGTAGTATACATATTTTTATGTATTTTATCATAAAAAGATCAAGTATAAATCCTAGTGTTCTACGAGGATAGCTCTTGGAAATCAAAAATGACTTGGAATCCAAGTCTTCTTCACCTCTAAATACATGCTACCTTCTAATTCTTCCATTTGCAATGTCTTCTAACAACGCTAAAGCAGCACTGGTATTTTGAATAGTCTGGCTATTCTGTGCACTGCTCTGACACTGGGTGCCAGCCATTTGCAAAACCGAGCAGAAACGTGTGTACGCAAAGTGTGAGGCTGCTATGAAAAAAGTGTGTGGCTTTACGCCAAGTTTAGTTTTCATACATCTCAACATGAGCCTGGAAATGGGTGTATTCAACATGTTTGTGCATACACACCATTTATACATGAGGCCCAAGTTGTGGTATTTTGAAAGACAATCAGGAAGCACAATAAATGTGCAGTGGATAAGTAGACCAACTGGTACACATGGCAGTTAGGACCTCATCTGACTACTTGTTTATGCCCAGGGGGCTTAAGACTTTAAACTGCAGACTGTAACTCATCATTAATCTTGATTTTTGCTAAACCCTCTTTTGTATTACTTTTGCCTCCAGTGCATCTGATTGGGTTTGCGGTCTTTTCATGACTATACCCGTACAGTCCATGCCAGCCTTTACAAGTTATTCTCCCTGCCTCCAGCCTACCAGTCAGTGCATGTTATATTCAAATCTCTTAGATTATCTATACTAATAAAAGGTAAAGCCCTCACTCACTCATCACTAATTCTCCAACTTTCCGTATAGGTAGAAGGCTGAAATTTGGAAGGCTCATTCCTTATAGCTTACTTACAAAAGTTAAGCAGGCTTCATTTCGAAATTCTACGTGTAACGGTCATGACAGTAGACAACATCCGCCATGTTGAACTTTCTTATTTATGGCCACATCTTCACGAAATTTGGTAGGCGGCTTCCCTGCGCTAACCGAAACCAATGTACGTACTTATTTCGGTGGTATGATGCCACTGTCGGCCGCCATATTGAACTTTTCAACGGTCTTTGTTACTTATGGGCCCATCTTCAAGAAATTTGGTACGCGGGTTCCCAGCGCTAACTGAATCTTACTTACGTACATATATACGTCCATAGCCTGCAGCTCGGTCACCATGTGAGGCGGCGTTGGGTCCCCCATCCCAACGCCTCCCACGTTGTTGGCTGCCTGCCTATATAAGGCCATCCGTCGCTCCGGTCTCTACATTCCCTTCCTTGCTTTGCCACGGGATTCACGTCTCCCTGCTGATAACTACAGCCTTTTTATTTAATCCATGGCTTCTCCGCGGTTTTATTGTTCATTTATTACGATTATAGTTATTGTGTAGGTATTTTAGACTTACTTTACATTGTTCAGGTACCCATTTCTTTTATCATTTCCTTTATCATTCCAACCGTACCTTTTCCATTCTCTTTGTTACATACTGCACGGCCATATCAGGCTCACTCTTCATATCCGGAGGAACATTGTGTCTTATGTATTGAATGACTGGGACAGGTTCAAGGTATGGACTGATGACGGTACAGGAGATAATTATATTACACAGGAGCACTATAAGAGTGAAATGCTTAAGCCCTTCACCTATGGTTCTGCATGTGAGTTGATGGCTGCCGCTGAATTGTTCAGTTGTCGCTTTCAAGTGTACCGAAATGGGCAAATATTTCACACCTTTCGACAACCGCCAATGCCTCTTAAACATCTTAAACTCACAGGTAACGATTTCAGTAGTGGACACTTTAATGTTTATGAATGTTTAAACTCTCAAAAGCTGGATGTGAAATTATCGATGAAACCGGTTGTATACTTACGCTTGACAGATGCCGAATGTCTCTTCAACACAAGTCCTACAAATACTGTCGTAATTGAAACAAACCATGAAACTCAAACCGATTATGACAGCAGCAATCCAAGCTGTGGGATTTGAAACAAGATTACTGTTCACATGGCCAACTGTACGTTGCATGCTCAAGAGTAAGCTCAGCGCACAGCTTGGTCATATTACAACTGGAGGGCTGAACTCACAATGTGGTATACAAAAAAAACCTTAACAAATAATTACAGTGAACCCTCGTTTATCACGGTTAATCCGTTCCAGACTCTACCGTGATAAATGAATTTTCGCGAAGTAGGATTCTTTATTTATAAATCGAATATTTTTGCAGTATATAGAAAACCAGTTTACGACCTTCTAAATACGTTTTTTAACATTATTAGAGCCCTCTAGACATGAAATAACACACTTTAGTCACCATTACACTTGTATTACCCAATATATTAGACAAAATAAGAGAAAATAAGACATATTAAGACGTTACAAATATATTACTAGGCTCACCCGCCTTTTAAGGCGACCGACTTTTATCCTCAATTTATGTGCACTCCATGTGTACATCAGCCATGTAAGTGTAGGGAATGAGAACATTAAAGTGCCCATTCATAACATCTCCCGAAAACCTACGTTTTTTTATCCCCTCGTATTTGTACCGTTAAAGACGGAGTTTCATGCACTAAATAAGCTATAGATGAGAATAAGTAAGCATCATCTCCCCTGATATTTACTACGCGGTGAGGCATTTGTACTCCATCAACATTAATTATTTCCAGAAACATAATTTTGTCTATTTTTCCAGCGCATTGTGCACAAAAGCAAGGGGATGATGGGAGCAGCAGAACTCTGCTCACATTGCATCGCTTCGTACCTCAAGCCGCAAGTAGTAAGTCTGTGATAAGCGGAATACCGCTACGCTTTGCACTCATGGGACGGAAGGACAATCTCGAACGCTTTTATATAGTAGATTATTGTACCGTACATTTAATTGCACACAAACACACACAGTTCTTACACACAACCACTAACCTATGAAGGCACAACCTCAGTAGGAGAGTCTTCAGGTGGTGCAGTATATTCAGCAGGTGCATCGTTGTCTTCTTCCGCTGAAGGAGTACTAAGAGTAGGCAGTGGGTGTCTGGGTGCGCGGCTGAAGAACATCTTGATAGGCAGTTGCTGGTGCTGTCTTTTCATATGCGCGAGGAGGCTTTTGTAGGGTATTGCCATCTTTGATTATATTCACGAGTTTCACCTTCTCCTGGATAGCAAGCATCTTCCTCCGGCACTTAGTTTTATTGTCAGAAGGCTTAGAAAAAGCATCACGTTTAGGAGCCACTGAGGGGCTTAGATAAAAGTTCTCAGAAAGCGCATGCGTAGTGAAGTAAGCATGTATGAGAAAAAAAAATCGCGATAGAGTGAAGCCGCTAAAGTCGAAGCGTGATATAGCGAGGGATCACTGTATTGGTATATTTTCCCTCAGTTTAAAAAGGCTTAATTTTCTTCTTAATAAAAATTTTAAGGCAGTACTTTGCCACTGCGAAGCGCAGGTATTTTGCTAGTCAGTCTATAAAATGCTTATTTTATACCACTATTAATAGTTCTGCAAGTCATTTTAATCTTGTGTAGTACAGAACATTTATTACTTTTTTACATACACATCTTTTGCTAGCAGCACATGTTTAAAGGTGTTTACTCCTTTTTATTTTTAAACTTGTCTCTCTGAACAATGTTTAGCATGTCTTTCTACACTGCTGCCATGAACTTCTAAATTCGGGCAGTGTAAATGCGTGTAACGTTTTTCCATTTCCCCTTTCTCTTTGCTACGGTAATTTAAGGCAAATTTGGCCAAACTTCATGTCACGCAATGACATTAAAAGTACACAGAGTCACAAAGTGCTTTTACAAAACAATTACAACCTAATGACTACATTTATAATGTAAAACGATAGATATAAAGGCATTATTGATAAATACAAGGAATAGTGTGGAAAAAGGCTGGACATCAAGAAATGTGAGCAATGCATCTGGAAATCAAAACTAATATAAAACTCTGGAACAAAAAAGCAAGGTTGAGTCCATTACAGAGAGCTAAATCTGAGGAGTTTTTCAACTGTCATTAAAATTTTACATTTAATAAAGAAAGTGTCTGAATGTTCCAAAGATCAAGGTTACAAACCTAAGATAATACTCCTTAAGACATACAGAACAAGGTGTTAGGACAAGTGAAACCTCTCAGCTATCACACTGTTTCAAGGCAGGATATTCCATGGGTGTAAATGATGACCGTTTTTAATATAGTGTTCTTGTATACAAAGGATTTTGTAGCTGAGAGATTATCATCAAGTAGTTAAAATGCCACCCCACTCTGAAAATGTAAACATTTGGGCATATTAGTTACTTTTCATGTTCAATGGTAAGCCTTATTTAAAAGTAAATGTACATTTAAAAACGTAGAGAAACCAAATATGGTCATGCCCACTGGATGAGATCTGCTGGTTAATTCAACCAGATTGCTTGCTATATATATATATATATATATATATATATATATATATATATATATATATATATATAATAAATTTGCCCAATGAAGTGAGATAACTTTATTTAAATTAGATGGGTAGTTTTAAAACGTTGCATTTTTAAAAGCAAACTACGCACTCAAAAAGTATTATGTTCTCACCAGCACTTCTCACTGTGTGACTGACTCTCGCGTGCTAGTAATTAATAACCGGTTGCCACTTACTGTGTGACCTTACGAGACTTAACAAAATCGGCCAATAAAAAAAAAAAGGGAATTTATCAAAAACCTACAGCAGGTGTGGGCACCTATGACTTAATTCACATCCCTGCTCTCTTGTTTAAGTAAAGACAGCAAACCTGGAAGGCGAATTCATCAAGCAATACTAAAATAACAGCTGCAGGTGATAACCACATAGCTCCAGCTGACCCGTTTAGGCCGGTGTGTGGAGTCTCCATCGCATGCGGAACTGGTTTTCGCCAAGGAATAAATTTAACAACAGGCCTAAACGACAATGCACATGCTCGGGGGCGACGCAATACGTTTCGTGCTTGTGACTTTTTACTGCACTCGATGTATTCGTTCTCGTCATTAAACTCGAGCACCATTGTCTTAATGCTCGTCTCTAGTGAGGGCGAGCCTGATGAAGCCAAAACTCGTTTAACCCTCCCCCATCCCAGCAGGACATAAAGGACTGAACCACACCCCGAAATCTGCGGGCGAGTACTAAAAGCAGGCCGCAAGTCGATTCTCTCCGGCTGGCGACTCATTTTTATAAAGACATTGTCCCAAACGGGCCAACAAACACGCTTCTCGGGAACTGTCTGTATGATGAAATCCGAACTCCTCACAGCCATTAAATGATTACTTACGTATATGCAAAAAGGACCATACAAAAAGCAAGTATTGCTGCCCTTTGTTCAGTACCAAGTTAAAACACCGAAACAGGAAAGCAATGACAACTTAGCACCCCAACGCGTTCAGCACAGCTAGCAAGTGCCAACTCACTGAGCTCATTGTTGTGCTTCACACTTGTGTATGGCACCCCAATTATGTCGAATGGGTGAGATTTTTGACAACCCTTCCAAAAGCCATCCAACACCGGGCCAACGCAACAATCACAGTCTACAGAAAAAAATCGAGCCGTTTATTATGATCGCTAGATAGACATCGGTTTCAAAACACAAAACCTCCAGTGACAATGCTGCAGACTCGGGCTATAAAAATGTGGCGAGACGGACCAACTCTAACAGGTTAACAAAAGAAGTTGCGGCAAATCACAACTACATGCAGCATCCTTAATATGATTATCAATTGTTTTTTATCCTCAATTATAAACATTTTCTCATGTAATAAAATATGCCAGTAATGGATGTTGCCATTTTATCCATATACACATTTTTAATAAGATGGTTAAGAAGAAAGCAGAGGGGATTATGTTTCTACGTCTGGACATCAGACTGCTGCTGCGCCTGCTTACCTAAACAGCTGGATGATGGAGCCAAGGGCGCGGGCGGAGTAGCCACCTCCCCGGCGACAGGCTTCAGCATCTCTTCCTTTTTTTCTTGGTGCCGGGGCTCTTCTAATGGTTCTGCTGGAATCGGCTTCTTAATCTCCAACTTGGTAGAATCCGGAGCTGCAGTCACGGAGTCGCTGGGTTTGCCAACTAAGTCTAAAATCTCATCGTCAGACCCAAATTCCACGTCGTCTTGCTGTTCGTCTTCGTCGCTTTCACCTTCATGAACTTTCCCGAGTTCCTCAGGGTCTGTTGTCGAACTTACATTATCATACGCATCCATGATTTTAGAAAAGATATATTAAACACCTTAAAACGTGACTATAAATCATACGTATTTTTAAAAAGTGCCTTTATGTCTTGCGCGAATGCACGCAAGTTAGTTTTATCGTTTGGGGTTTGCAGCCAAAGAAAATTGAAGAAGTGCGCCACCAACACTCACTAGGCAGTTTCCCCGACTCCCGTCTAAGAAAAGCCCGCCCAACTACTCTTTCAAACTACCCCAGACTAAGCCCTACCCACTTCAAGAGCAGGAAAAAAGCAGAGAGGAGGCGGGGAAAGACGTCAGAGGGCCTAGAAAATGCAAATATGGACCAATCACAACTTTGAATGGGCGTGTAAAGTTGCGTCCGCTACCATGATTCGCCATTTAAACTGTCAATGGTAGTGTACACTCGAGTACAAAAGTTCACGTCGACTAGTTTTGTAAGGTACTTACGTAAACCTTACCAAGAGAGTAATCAAATTTCCTACCAAACAGGAGTAGTTTATAGAAATAGGCTAAATCGATTAATGTTATACCGTGCTATCACCGGATTAATATGTCAATAATCCACATTTGATTGGTTACATGTATTGACCACGCGTTGCCTGTGAATGGCTGCTGGAGGCTCTTTGATACATGACAGCCTTGAGCGTGCACGCTCTTGTAAAAGTACCCCAGGGAAATACGACTACGGGTTCTAAAATAATGGTGCCTTAATGGTTCACGTGTGCTACCCGAGTCGAAGTGCTGAGTCAGTCGAGGAATTTAAGTGACGACTCGGTTTGAAAATAATAAAGCATTACTCTCTGATTTGCTGTATCACTTCCGGATAATACACGTCGGAGTCTCGCGTTCGGCTTCAGTTTCGAAATGTCTCTGTTCTGAGATGACGCCAAGTTTGGCCGACGGAAGAATGAAGTAAATAAGAAAATGTTCACTTTCTTCAAGTGACGAAAATTCAGATATCCAGTTTTTGCCAAGAACGGCACTGCATTTGCCTTCTTTAGGCAAGTAAAATGGATGATGAGTGACTACTTTTACTCAAACTGTGAATTAAAGGCACCTGACCTGTCAGTTTGTGAAGTCACTTTTAACTCCTATCCTTTTCATATTAATTATATTGTCAATTTTAATGCTATAAATTCTTGTAATGTCTATAGTTCTATTATTGCTCACTTAAGTCATAACTATTCCTGATCTCACTATACTGTATACTGTAGTACTGTTGGTTTGTGTGTAATTGATAGTTGGCATTCTTGAAAGATAGATTTGTGTAGCAGATTAATTTCCACAGCGTCAAGGACTGCAATCTCATGCATCAATGCATTCAGAGATTTGTCAGGTAAACAGGACAGACATTATGAGGTAAGGAAAGTTGTACTTCCTAATCATGGTGCCAGAGAGGGGTGACATGTTGCTTGTTGATTAGCTGATGCAAGTATGATTTTCATTCTGCTCTCCCTATGTGACAATGACCCTATCAACCTATGAACAAATCTCCAAGTCCTTAGAGTTCTGGTGCTTCCTGTGTTGGTACTGTATATGGTTATGAGACATGGACTCTAGCTAGTAACCTGAGACAAAGAGTGGACTCCTTTGGTACTTTGTCTCTCCGGAAAATCCTTGGGTACCGCTGGTTTGACTTTGTGTCAAATGAGCGGTTGCTCATGGAATCCTGAATGAGGCACATTATCTGCATTGTGAGGGAGCGTCAGTTACGTCACTACGGCCATGTGGCGCAATTCCCCAAGGGTGATCCAGCTCGTAGGATCCTCATTGTTGGGGACCTGAGTGACTAGACCAGGCCAAGGGGACGCCCACGTAACACCTGGCTGTGGCAGATAGGTGGTCATTTCTGGACAGTGGGACTGGACCATGTGTCTGCCTGAGGGGTTGCCAAGCTGTTTCGTCGTGTGGTGGGTGCAACAACACACTGTACCAGTGCATGCTCCCCAACTTGAACTTGAACTTTGTTATACTAGAGCTGACCCTGGTAATTTCTCTGCCTGCCAAGGGCAGTTAATGGAAACTGATAACCTTCAAAGTTTTGCTACTGCCACTGTTTCAGCTTTAAGGAGAAAATAGCAGTCCCCGTGCAATTATTTTATATGGAACTCACCAGAGCTCAAGATGAAATTAAAGTGGTTTCCAGATTTATGAAGTTTACTGGAGCTGGACATAGCACATTCACTTCAGAGGTGTTAAAAAGTGTTCTGTTTTATTTGTCTGGATTGACATTTCTTCATCTTTACTCTTCACCCTTGGTCTTCCCCATGTGTCATCACCTCGCCCTGCCAACAGACAGCATTTCACCATTATTGTTGTATTTGATATTTGTTTTCATCCACAGTGTTAAAGCATGGATCCAGGTGTTCCACAGAGCCACAGTTTTCCATTTACGGAATTGTTGGTGGTTAGTTTGGCTTTTTCATGTTGCTCGCTTTAATTTTACTGATATTTGAATTCATATAAGCCCACTGGCATAATCCACCTTGAACAGTTATTGTGACTGGCAGCTGTCATTACCCATGTTTTGATATGACTTTGTAAAGACTTTAATGATTGTCTCTGAACCTCTCTTATTTACAGAGTGCTTTTGCTGGTATTATTACAAACTGAAGCTAAATTATATTTGTTAAGGTGGTTTGGATTTTGGAGTGAAAATAAATTAAGACTGAAAGGCTTGCTCTTCATTTAATAAGTAAGACAAACTCCTGCCTTAAAGTTATCTTTATCATTTGGATTGTGGAATCTTAGAAGATTGGGTGAAAAAAAAGTTTAGAAGAATAGTGATGCAACCTTGATTGATATTACATCCACCAAAGGTTCAGTTATGTCCCCATTGCTGAAGGACTGCCACTACCATTTGTATTTAATTATAAGGAAAAGATGGACATTTTTGTAAAATAATAAAAAGTAAGTGTGTCACAGTGGCTACAGTTATGGCCTAGGCAAAGAATACCACAGGTAGTCCTAATACTTTTCTTTGAGTTGATAAACTGTAAAAATCATTTATGGTTGTTCCTGTTGATGTGTGGAGGCCATATTAATGTTCTTTGAGAACCTCCTCTGCAAGTGAATATAAATCATTTAGTAGACTTATGTAAATAAATCCTTTTTGTTGAACATTGTTAGAAATCTGAGCATCACAAAAGTTATTCAAGGTTTGTCTTGAAATTTAAAGGCGTGACGTTTTGACGTTTTCTCCTTTAGATTTTCTCCACCTAACTTGATCATTTTCAATCCTGCTGTTTATTGATATTTATGTGATCGTTTTCACCATGTTCCTGGTTTAGGGCTCTGATATCTTCCTCTTTTTGATTAGTGGTTCCTCATCTTGTTACTAGGATAGGAATGAGGCTTCATACATGATGCCTCCTTCCAAAGTCAGTGTTTCACTGGCAGCTTCCAACTTTATCTCTTATGTAGTAGTGTTCATCAGGCTGCATTCACATGCCTTTGAGGTGTATTTGACAAAAAGGAGCCAGAGGGGAGCTGTTCACTCTAGTATCGTGCACTACTGGCTCTATAAAAAACTATAGTCAACTCACTCCTTTTTCTTACAGTTTGACGGCCTTCCTAAGCGATTGACGACCTCTGATGATTTGGTCAGGGGGCATATTGCTTACACCTGCAGTTTCTGAACATTTGATTCTTGAGTGCTGAAATCATAAATTATATTGATGACACTGAAATTTCATGCATATTGTGAGCACTGGAGTATTGTTAGGTTTGTTTTGTTTTGTTGGTAATGATCTGGTTTGACTTAGTTTGTTGAAAACATGCATTCACAGATGGTAAACTACTCTCGGACGAAGATGCAGCAATGTGAGAATAGTGCGCAAGGTGGTGCACTGTCACCCTCAAGAGATGGAGCATGCCATTACTTTAGCACAAGCCAATTTGAAGAGTCATGAAAAATTAGTAAAACATAGTTCGTTTATTAACAAAGTCCATAATCAAGGGAATTGGCAGAAGTTTGTACACTGTAAGGTAACACATTTAAGCAGAAGCACAAGCATCAACAAAAGCAAATCCAAAAATTGGCAGCAGCCATACAGTGAAGGTCAAAAAATGAAGAAGACTGCAAAACTAAATCATTATCCAAATTCCAAGCTAAGCACGCCAAAAAAATCAGGAATATTGGGGGAGCACAAAATGATTGCTGTCACAAAAGCACAAGGTAAACATGGCCACAACAGCCACTATCCAAGCTGCTCCTTATTGTTTTATTTGCCCCTCCCACCTTATAACTGCTATGTAATTAGTGTTGCATAGCAGCAGATACAGATAGGAGGAGCCAAAGGCAAATAGCTGTCAAAGGAAGTGGTTAAAATAGGAACCTAGCCCATTCCTGACATCAGGAAAGTGATTTTTGTCTTTATTTGTACTGCATCATTTCTATAGTTTTGCTGTAGATAAATTGTGTTGCTTCAAATGTTTTGATGTTTTAGACATGAGGACATAACAAAGTGGGAAAGGTCTTGCTCAGTTCCTATTTGAAGCTTGTGGGATTTTTGCATATGCAGAGAAAGTTTTATTAGATTGGATCCTCATGTCTTCAACATTGCCTTTCTTTCAGTACTGATTCTACTGCATTCACAGTTTGGGTACCAGATTTATAGACTTAGTGTACTAAAAAATACAAAGATCAATACTGAGTGCCTAACAAAGCTCTTTTAATTTAAAAATTTTTATGGCCCTCTGTCAACTATTTGGTTACCAAAAGCAAAACCTGTGAAAAATTATGGAAAAAAAATAAATAAAATGCAAATATATCTGGATTTTAATTGACAAAGCACCCTTTGGAGAGCAGCTAGTTGTGCTTGTGACTGGTAGTCTTAATTTTGGTACTTTAGTTTAATTTTAATTTAATTTTAAGTTAACAGGATCACCATTCCAGCTAATAAGTAACCTTTAGGCCCCATGTTCACTTGTGAAAGTCCTTGTGCAAAAGTTTTAGAACATTTGTTGTACGATGAAGCGAGACAGAACATCATGCTGTATTTTCTACTTTACCTAGTCTATACGTAGAATATGGTATTCATTTGATGTTAGTATCTACTATAGTATACTCTTGTTTTTCTTGGCTTATGAAGATCTTTTCAGTTTCTTTCTTCAACAACTCTATCTGTTTGAAATAAGAAAAAGGGGTGACATACACACATAACCATGCAAACCTAACAAATAAAAATTATGTATGCTGTTAATGGGCCTGTGGTTCTGTTTTGGGTATCACAATTGTATTATACCTAAGGCGTTTAGATGATCTTGTGTACAGATGGTGATAGGCTTAGGTGGAAGAGAATGATACCATTGATGTTGACATTTTCATTGAATTTCTTGCTAATGGTTTCATTCCAAATATCAATAAAAAAGGATAAAATTCTAAACCTGTTCCAAGCACAAGAGATTGGTAAGTAATCTTATTTAAGGGTGCATGATGGTGACTGGGATGGTTGCATTATTTTTGATTCAATTTTCATTTCTGCCATTGGGGTAAAATAGGACAACCAGGTAAATGGTCAGAAGTGTTACTTTAACCCCAACACCACCCCTTTGAACAACTTGCGATAACACTTGTCATTTAGAGTGTGCTCACAGTAGGCATGTTTGTTCTATACCGTGCCCAAGTGCGATTGCCCCGGACCTCCCAGCTGGTCTGCAGTCACCCTGCGCTTAACATTCTGAGACACCAGAAGTTCTTATGTTTTCCTTATTTTCTTTTTATAGCTGTTTATCTTCTGCATGTTGATGATGATGAATTGTTCTCAGTGAGGGTGAACATATTTTATTTTATTTTCCACATCAATGGCTGTGTGAAAAGTATGCCCCCGACACAGACAAACAAACAGACACCAGAATGTCCAAAATTCACACTTTTATTAAGTACACAGTACCACAATATCAACAGTCTCAGTCTCTCTCTCTCTTACTGTTTCTCTGGTGTAGCGGAAGTGCTGCCATCCAAGGTTCCAACCACATCCAGGCGCCCCCTGGCAGTGACTCCATCTTCTCACTCAAGGGCGGCCACCCACCTGCAATCCAGGGAAAATATTGTCCCATTTCTGGTCCACTGCTTCTTCCGACGTCCCGGCGGGGCAAAGTCCCTGGGCATCTATGACAGCTGTTTCATATGCACATATTCCAATATTGGTTGCCTGATGGTTTCAGAAGAAAAAAAAAGATTTAATTAGGGATTCATGGAATCTAGGGAGGAGTACATTAATACTCCAACTAACTCCATTAAGTTGGAGTTTTTGCAATGATATATATTTACAGGTGCTCTTTCAGGACTACACATGATGGTCTATTTTTTTAGTCTTGTTAATGTTGAAATATTGACATTTGCTTTGCAGTAACTATAGGAAGAACAAATCTCTTGTACTATCGTCAAAATATTTAAGAGTCACCTGCTTACTTCTCCTTCTCAAACAGAAAATTTATGACAGAGATTTGTAACATGTTCATAGAAAGTATCCAGCTTTCTTTTTAGTAAGCTTATTTAGATTAAGTACAGCCTCCCCATGTGCTTTTAAGATATGACGTCAGTGCAGTGGAAACAGTGGAATTCCAAGGACTGGAATCGGAGAGTAGCAAATGATATGATATAGCTACAAACTGCAATCCTTTTGTTGTACCTACAGTACAAAATGTTGTACATCTGGCCTTTAATTTTTCTTATTTGTCAACCAATGTAGACTCTTCAGTCGGTTTTTCTAAAACATAATTTTGACGGTTCTTTTAAATGAATGTGAATTTTAATTTCCAGAGCAAGAGGTTCTTTCCAAAACCAATGATGTTGACAACAGTACCTGAGTATTAATCCACCCTTTTAAGAAACTGCCAAATACTGATTTCTGGGTTGTTGGGTATCCTACTCAAAACAGATGAGTTTAGAGTAGCCAATCAGCCTAATATAGACATTTTCAGGATGTACCTGGGAAAAAACCCTTACACGCTCAGGGACACCAAGTATCTCTGCATAAACTAAACATTTCTAGTCTAATAGTATTTGTGTAACAATAATCTAGCAACTCCTTTGATAATAACTTGTAATTTGGATTCTGACTTTTTAAATGAATATTACCCCAGTGACCAACAGATAACTTCTCTCCTATACCTTGTTTGTTTTCTAATCAAATAATAAAAGTCTAGAATACCTGGGAATTCCCAAGAAGGAGCTGAAATCAGTAGCTAGAGACAGAACATTTTGGGCTGACCTGCTTACCCTGCTGCCACTACAACCCAAACTGGGAAAAGTGGTTTTAGAAGAGGAGATGAGGTAATAAAAGCTACATTGGAAATCAGAAAATTCATGGATGGTTGGAAACAATTAAGAATTTAATTATTATTTATTAGTTTTGCTCATTGATCTGAAGGTAGTAATTATGCAGAAGAAAATAAATACAGCAGCCAGTTTTAAAGGGCAATTCAGACTCCCAGAAAGCATAACTAACAGGCTAAAAATTATAAATGTCACTTTGTACAAAACCTAACACTCCATCCTGCTGCAAGGGTAAGCTTCTACTGCCTTTAAAACCTAATAATTGGCTTATTTGGGTTTTAAGATGGATGGATGGATGGTGTTTGTAGAAAGGCAAAATAAAAAGTAAAATGCAAGTGCAACTGATAGCGTAAGAAATAGTCCAGAGAGGTTATTATTACTGGCATAGTATTTGTACCAATTACATCCTTTGCAGTGTTTTCAGTTATTTGGTCTGGCGCACAGGAAATATTACTGAAGACTGGTGCATTATTAAAATGCCAGTTGCAGTAAAAATGCTCATGAATTGCTTATGTAAACAAAAGGGTTTTTAGAAAGGGAGTCTACAGAGTGGCTGTCTGTCATACCATTAAAAAAGATGTAGCAATAGATGTACTTATGTAAGCCTTTTATCCATCCATCAATTTCCTAATCTTCTTTTTTCCCTAAAGAGTCATTGGGAGCTAGAGTCTATCCTAACAGCATTGGTGCAAATCAGTAACCATCTCAGAGCAGGATGCCATTCCACCACAGTGCAAATTCATGCACATTTACCCACAGTCATAATAGGCCAGTTTGATGTGATCATCTTACTTAACATGCATGTGATGAAGTATGATAAAGCGTTTGTGGCAATGTGTGTATTTTTATTAAAAACCATGCCCTCCGGCTCAGGATGGGTTGTAAGTGTGTGTGGTAGTGTTGCAGAGTGACCCTGTGGTGTTGATGGAGTGATTGGCAAGATGGGCATGTACGTGCAATTGCATGCAATTTAGTCGGTTTCCTCATTAGCATTCTGGGAATTGTAATTAAGGTGCCTATGCACACTTGAGTATAAAAAGAGCCTGAGTATAAAAAAAATGAGAGAAAACATAGAAGAAAAACGAAACATGGAAAGAGTCTGAAAGTTAAAGGGAAAGAAGGGAAGAAATATAAGAAGACAGATGGGATTGTGGACTAAGCCCCAGACACAGACAGGCAGACATGTTGTAAAACACCATCACACGTTTATTTACAGCAATATTTACACAGTCCTAGTAAGTGCACACAAACCCCAAGACTTCCCCAAAGTCCAGGCCTCTCACACACTCTGCCTTTCTCTTTCTTCGGGCCGCCTCTACTCTCTCTTCTCCTGCTTCGTCCTCTCCTCACCCGACTCCAGCCTTGAATGAAGGGAGGCGGCCCCTTTTATACAAGCCCGGATGGGCTCCAGGTACTTCCCGACACTCCTCCACGGACACTCCCCTGTGGGCGGAAGTGCCGGCTGTGCACCTGGAACCACTCCAGGTGTCCCCAGTCTTCTTCCCCCTAGCACCTTCAGGTGTGGCGGAAGTGCTGAGGTCCAGGGCTCCGAAGGCAGTGAGGTGCCCCCTGGTGGCAACCATGGGCCCCTACAGGGTTGAGCTTCCAAGCTTCCCACCCATGGTCCCCAAAGCAACCAGGGTGGTCACCCCCACATGGTCCGGGGAAGGCACAAGCCCTCCTCTGGTCCTCCTGGGGGTCCCGGCCAGGTCGCCTCTCCAGCCGTCTCTGACACTATACAGTGGAGGGAAGTGGCCACAAAGTGGACGGTACTACTGGGGCGGGGTTGCTCCTATTGATTGCCCAAGGAGCAGGAGTGACCAGCGACTGAGCGACTCTCAGAGGGATCGTGACAGGAGAAGGCATCAGGACTTGAGAGGTTCCATGCCGAATGCCAAAGGAACTTGAGCTAGATTGAAGGATGATGGCGCTCTTCAGGGGATGTCTCCCCTTGTTAAGCAGATGTTAAGGGTGAGCAAAAGAGACATCAGTTTGAGTGGATGCACCAGTCCAACCTTGGTTTATCACAGTCAATCCAATCAATGTCACAGTCCAAGGAAGTGTAGCAGCTGTGGGCAACCACAATGCATTTGATTCAGACAGAAGGAGAATACTCGGGCAGAATATCACATCCAAGTTCTTGGAGCCATGAGGCAGCAGTTCTGACCACTGGTGCTCTGTCCTGCTCCCTGATTTAAATGTTACTTTGAAAAGAAGAAAAAAAGTCTATGATTGCTTCTAAATGAATTTGCTAAAAAGTCTTATGATTAAAGTTTCCTATTATGTGGCACTTGAGTAGGAAACTGTTTTGCAGGAGGTTGCTGCACAAATTATGGTATGGGTGTAACAGTGAAGGAAGGTAATGATTTCTGGACATTTTCCAGAGCAATAAGTACAGCAGGCTGTTAATGAATGGCCTCACTGGTAATGTTTCAGGTCACTGAAAGTTATTGGAAGGCAGATGAACAACTAAGTGCATTAAAGCCTCACATGCTTCACTTCACTTATGCATATTGCACTACTGTCATTAGTTCTAATTCTTCAAACTTGGAAATACTGGCACAAGCAGCTACAGTAGTTGATTGTGTGGGCAGCAAGTGAAAGAGTGAACTAATACAAGAAAAATGAAGAAGCAAGGAAGAGTAAAAAGTGTACATAATTTCACAAAAGTACCAATGCAAAACTCTCAGTTTAGTTTGTAAAAGAAGACCCAAAATAGCAACGTAAAAAGGACAGGAGTGTGGCTTTAGTAATTTAAGCAACAACATTATCACCTGTCCTCATTATAAGATAAGAAAATATAGCATACAGACTCAACAATTCAATTTTTTTTGTTGTTTGTCTCGTTTAAAGGATGTTAGCTGGTGACCTCTGCAAGTGAAACAGGCGGTGATTCACTGATGCATTGTACACATCCAGAGTGATGATCATGACTTTACTGTAAGCAGAAAGAATATTGGTAAAATAATTAAATCATGCAATGGACTCACTGACACAAGTATCCAGAAAAATAAATATCATTTAAAAACACCTCAAGGAAAGTTAAAGATCATCTATAAACTTTCATAATCAAACAGAAAGTAAAGTGACATGAGTTCATTCAGGGTTCTTTACATATTGAAGAAAGAATCCCCTTTCCAGAATCATGAGGAAAAATAATACATACTGTAGCTCTAGCGTCAAGAGTTTTTTTCCTTACTCCAGAAAGGAGTCAGCAGAATGTCAGATGATAGGATCATCTTAAATCTTTATTGGCAATTCATCAAGAATAGACTTCTACATTTTTTTTTTGTATAAATGCCATGTATGAGTTATTTATTGCTGCTAAAAAATACACTTGTGCTGGGCTTTGCCACCTAGGACAGACATTCTTGTGTAATAGTAAAAGCTGCCAAGTTATATTTTATTTATGGCACTGTAAACTTATGATCACTATTTCTCTTTAGTACTTTCTAAGATTACTGTATCATATGTGCAGAGCCAGTTCTGTACAGTAGCTCTGACTGCATGCCAAAACTGCATTCAGACAGGAGATCCTATTTTAAAATACATTATTCAGACAGCTTATAAATTAATTAGTTAAAAGAAAAATTATCTATCTATCTATTTCATGCTAATATTTAATGAATATCTTTAGGCAGTCAGGTTTAATGAGTGAAAAAGCACATGTAATTTTACTGCATTCTGTGTGATTTCTTAACTGCTAAAGCCAAAGAAGCTGCAACCTTAATATCTTCTTACATTTAATAATACAGTGAAGGTTTTTCTCTTGGGAGAAACTGGGAGAATGTGGATACTGAAAGTAGACAATGGCTGAACTGGGATTGGAACATAGTCCTTTAGAACTATGGGAGACCTGATGGTACAAGGTTTTGTGTTCTAATCAATTTTACTTTGAGCATTTGCCCCATTACTATTATATTAGGCAACATCTACCTAGCCATAAAGAATAATCTTATAAAGGTATCTGTCGAAATATTTTGTAAAGGACTTTGATTTACTATATTATATCAACAGGAAATGTCACTTCATCAGACATAGTGACTGCCTGTCTTGAAGGGGACGAAGAAAACTAATTATTTCACCAATTTCCATTCACCCAGCTGCATGTTTAAACATCTGAAACTGGAGAAAATCAAATGCTGAAAACCATGTTTGTTTGTTTTTTAATTTTCTTCTTATGCAAGTTAATAATTTATGATTCATTAAACTGCATAGCCGCTGCTCAGACTGCTAATGTATATCATATTTCTGCTTTTGTTTAATTCTATCATAAATGCTGACATTTAATTTGGAAATATATGATTTTTAATGCATCCATGCTGTGTTTGCATGTTCTCCCCTTACTTGCATAGGTTTTCCTCCCTCATCTACAAAGACATAGGTTAGTTGGATACTCTGTTTGGGTCCTGTGATGATCATGTGCATGTTTGCTTCCTGCCTTGAATGCAGTGCTGCTGGCATAGGCACTTGCACCCTGCCCTCAAATACTGGATTAAGTGGGATTGATAATTATTCTGTTGTTGTTATTATTTAGCTGAAGACAACTTACAAGATCACTTTTCATTAACTGTTTACATATGCTTTTTACAGTCAGAGCACAGATACTGTAGTTTAGTGGTAGAAAGTGATTCCAAGGTTGGTTTCAAACTGGAAAACTTGTAAGTTAAATCCTAATGTTGTAGGCAGTACACTATACTGCCTGGTTATTTTTAAAATTAGGTACAACAGTGACAGCGTTGAAACATCATAGCTTGGACCCTGGTACACCCTTCTCTATGGGGTGTCCAGTTTATGTAGACGCACGTTACATGGTGCCAGGTTGATAGGCACCAGTAAAATGTATCCATTGTAACTGAGTGTGGGGTGTGTGTCCTGTGAACTGCCATCTCACCCATTTGTAGAAAATGGGTGGCTTATTTAATAACTGATTTACACTATATTATTTTTACTTGAATTTACAATCTCCTTTCCAGTACGCATTCAAATGTTGTGTCCATCTAAGTTTCCCTCAGTTTCCTGTCCCATCTCAAAGTCAAACACTGGTAGACCTGTGGGGTGAGTCTGCAGTACATTGGATTCACACCCTGTCCAGGGTTAGTTCCAGCCTTGTGTCTCATAATCCTGGCATAGGAATTAATAAATTGCAAAGGGAGTCCAATTCTGTGAATGATAATGCTGCTCCAATACAACTGCAGTGTCCCTGTGATTGTATATACATTATACTCCACTTGTGGTGTGGCTGCCAAGCAAAAGGTAGGGCAAAAAAATGCTCACCACTAACCCTAGGAAAACGTTTCTGACCTCAGCTCAGTTTTGGTCTCACTTACTGTATCTCTGGGTGGGCCAAAACAATGAAGTACAGTGTAGGCCACATCCACAAAGTAGTATGCTGGTGAGATCATTAGGTTGACAGTCCTCTTTTGTGTTATGAAATCATTTTATTCCTCTGTCTTGAATGAATGTTTCTCACCAACTTGGACTGAATCTTGCATTGTTTTCCAGGAGTTACAGAACACAGCCTTGCATCCTTAGTTTTTTCTGTGTAGATCTAACTCTTCATTCCTGGTTTTGTGACTTTCAGAAATGTTTCCCTAATAAACTCCCCTTAGGTGTCTGGAGTAATTCTCTCTGTGTTTCCCTCTTGTCCTTCCTACTACTTAGATAAATGTCAGACACTCTCTTGGCGAGGTTTCAAAGTCCGCATTTGGCTCTTTATCTTCATAGCTTTCATCAATATGCCATTCCAGGAATGCCCACAAAGGGCAAAGAGAGTGGCACATCACATACTTTAGGCCCAGTTCCTGATAATCCTGATAATAATCCTAACTCCTCCTCTCCCTGGACAGCATTTTATTTTTTCAAAAAGTCTCCTTTATCAAATCAAGAAGGTGTTTTTTAAATATTTTTTTATATTATACAGTTCTAGTTTCACTTAACCTGGCTTGATTCTTAGGTTTTGCCCAGGGCTGTAGCAATAGGCCTTTCCTTTCCACAACTGTGATTTGGATTAAATGGGTTTTAAAAATGGTTGGATAGTTTCTCAAATAAATGAGGCAACAAAATACAAGTAAGCTGTAAACATTCAGTTTGAACTTGCCCTCTTAGGTTTTGCCAAAAGTCAAAAACATGTTGGCTTTTGATTAACCAGCAGGATGACTGCTATTGAGGCTGCCAAGTAAACTAAAAAGAACCTTGCCAGTGGCTGATGTTGGATCAACGGAGGAAGTTCTTATCAGGCCCTACGTATGTAGCTCAGACAAAGCCTTAAACAGCATTTTCTTTTCCTTCATACTTCAGGATCGTACTGCACAGATGGTTGTTTCTTATTAGGCATATGGCTCTGCTTTCTGAATTGTGAAGTCATTATAGTGTGGTTATTAATACTGATCTGAGGGTCCCTGCATGGGGTTTTGGCTGCTAGGCACCAGAGTCCTGGTATTGATCCTCACCTCAGGATGTCCCGGACCTGTATCGAAGTGCCACGTTTTTCTCTAGATGCCTCAGATAACCCATAGAGGTGCAGTTTAGGTTAATGTTTCATAATGAATACCATTCTCTTAGATGACTGGACCATTTAAGAATGGTATAGAATTGGTTTCATTTTAGGTCAATGTCTGCCATGTTAAACTCTGAAGGATTACCAGTTCGTCAGAATCCTTATTACGCTATACTCTAATCTTGTGTCTCACTGAAATTAGACACACGCACATAAATCAAGGATAGCCTTATGTCGCGTCGAGAAGTGTTTTTCAGTGTCATAGCCACAGGCAGACCCTTGCTGCCAGCTGAAGCCTTACATGAATTATGTAGCGGGTGTCGCATTACTTCATAGCTCTAGCTGAGCTTCAAGAACAACTAAGTCTGCGAAAGGAGCAAAATCCTAAATAGCACACTACACTTAATTAAACAAATTAGCCACACATTAGAGCCTAAACATACCGGAGATGCCATACACTGTGGCTCTTTCTGATACGCTATGAGCTAGAAGAATTGGATGCAATAAGCCTTGCCTCTGGCCATCTTGTTGTATTTCATCCTTCCATTTTGAAAGCTACTCACTGCATCACTTAGCTTTCAGAGTTCCAGATCCTAAATGGAAACCAAAAAAACTACAAGGCAGGAATCAAGCCTTGATGGGGCACTAATCCACCTGAACAATATTATATTCATCCATCATTTGTGCCTACTTGTTTATTTCAGCCAGACAAGGACCAGGCAGTGTTTACTGTAAGGTGAGACAGATCCTGCTGGGGTACCAATCCTTTGCAGACTGTACTCATGTGTATTACCTACACTTCTACACAGGGCCAAATATCAGCATCATTGTATGCAACAATTCCTAGATTTCACACAAGTAAATACTGTATATAAGCCAATAACATATTTTCTTGTGGATTAAATACCTTACCTAAGCACTAGGAATATTATAGGGCAATATAAATAATGCATGGTTACTCAGAATGGATGGATAGATAAATGAAGCATTCTGTTCTGACAGGATGAGTGAATGCAATATTTAAAATCAAGGAAACACCATTCATTCTCAAATATACTAAAAATGGCAAGCACTTTTCAAATTATTGTTTGGATGAAAGTGTATCAACAATGATGGCCACCAGAAAGCACCACTAGTGGTAGTAGCTAACAGCAGTAGTTGGATTATCACAGTTATAGTGAAATTCTTACTGACACGTCCAAGCAACATGCAGAATCTTGCCACTCTCTAGTGCAATAATAAGAAGCAGATTTATAAAAGCACATAACTGTATTTTATTTTATAGAAAACATAATGTAGCTTCCCTGATGTAGTCTTTATCTTGTTCCCAGTTTCTGAAAGATAACATAACCTCAGTGGGAATAACATTGACATAATTAGCACTATTTAAGTGTATTTCTAATGGCAGAATGCAAAAGACTTCCAAGACTAACAAAAACATCAAATCAGATTTCAAGTACCAATTGTAAAGCCATATGTAGACACAGGTATATAATCACCTCATTTAATCTGGAAAATGCTGAAGGAATAAAAATGAAAATAAGTATAAATTTGGGAAACCAGATGAAAGGAGGATGTATGGCCTTATGGCTAAAGTAGTGTATTTAAATCTAAGGTTTTGCAGATTTAAACACCAGTTCTCGCTCACTGTATGAAAGTTTGCATCTCTTGATTATTATAAAGTAATCAGTCATTCAGACACTGCCTTAGGTCTGGGATACCAGCCAAGTTTTTACCGCAGAGGATGGATTATTGATCGTTCATTGTTGTTTTGTTGTCTGTTTTTAATTCTACTGGTATGACAATGATGTTATCATTAATAGGAACACATCATCTGTTATCCTTTTTTTAATATAAATTTTAATTATTTTTTTTACCATACCATTTTGTAAGCCCGCTTAATCCTAAGTAGGGTCACTGGTGGCTGGAGTCTATCCCAATAGGCATAGGGAGCTCGGCAGGAACAATCCCTGGACAGGGCACCAGTCCATCACAGGGTGAACACATGTATGCACACTCCACACACACACAGTAGGGCCAGTTTAACATCACCACAGTATCTAATCTGTATGTCTTTGGACTGTGAGAGGAAACCCACATAGAATCGAAGAGAACATGCAAATTCCACACAGGGAGAACCAGTGACGTGAAAACTGATCTACTTACTGCAAGGCAGCAGCACTACCACTGTGCCAACATGCCACCCTAATATTTATTTTTGTTGTTATTACTTCTTATTATTTATCTGATGTCTTGTACTGTCATTTTGTTTGGTACTTTAACCCAGCTTGCTACTTTAACCCTTAACTAAGTTTTTGGGTCCATTTGCATTATTTTTGATAAATTCTTAAATTAATGGTTTAGTTTTTAAAAATGTTTACCAAAAAAATCTGATTATTTTGTGGCATCATCTTGGCACCATTTTGTATGTGTTTTGAGTGAAGATGGCCATTAATGCCATGCTTGTTTTTCATGTTATTTATAGCAATGCAACCTGTTGCCATTCATGAGATATGGTGGTCACCTGATATATTTATGTTACAACCTACCTATTTAAAATGGTATTACATAATATTCAGCATTCAAGCTTTTTGGAAACATATTTAAAAGATCTTTCTCATGTGTGCTTCAGCTTGGTTAGGGGCAAATGCTCTGTTAGTTTTGGTTGCTATTTTGTGGCATTCCATTTTTGGCATAGCCTCATACTGTCCCTGACAATTCCTTTCTTTTTTATTGTTTATGACAATGATTCAGTTGTACTGATGCCATATGTGAGTTTTTTTCTCATATTCAGTTAAGTTCTTTCCTAGAGATCTGTCTCACTCTAAAATACTGAGAGAGCCTTATTGTCTTTGTCTTTGTCTTTAAGCAGGGAATTGTGGGCTGCAGAGGGAGCTTATGGGTATTGTAGTATGTCATCTATACTAATAAAAGGCAAAGCCCTCACTGACTCACTCACTCACTCACTCACTCACTGACTCACTGACTCATCACTAATTCTCCAACTTCCCGTTTAGGTAGAAGGCTGAAATTTAGCAGGCTCATTCCTTACAGCTTACTTACAAAAGTTAAGCAGGTTTAATTTCGACATTCTACACGTAACAGTCATAACGGTCGATAACAGTCGACAACGTCCGCCATGTTGAACTTTCTTATTTATAGCCCCATCTTCACGAAATTTGGTAGGTGGCTTCCCTGCGCTAACTGAAACTGATGTACGTACTTATTTCGATGGTATGACACTACTGTCGGCCGCTATATTGAACTTTCCAACGTCACTAATTCTCCACCTTCCCGTGTAGGTAGAAGGCTGAAATTTGGCAGGCTCATTCCTTACAGCTTAGTTACAAAAGTTAAGCAGGTTTACTTTTGAAATTCTACGTGTAACGGTCAAAATGGTCAACAACGTCCACCATGTTGAACTTTCTTATTTATGGCCCCATCTTCATGAAATTTGGTAGGTAGCTTCCCTGCACTAACCGAAACCGATGTACATACTTATTTCGGTGGTATGACGCCACTGTTGGTTGCCATATTGAACTTTCCAACGGTCTTTGTTAGTTATGGGCCCATCTTCAAGACATTTGGTACACGGGTTCCCAATGCTAACTGAATCCTACTTATGTACATATATACGTCCATAGCCTCCAGCTCAGTCTCCGTGTGAGGTGGCGTTGGGTGCCCCATCCCAACGCTTCCCACGTTGTTGGCTGCCTGCCTATATTAGGCCGTCCGTTGCTCCGGTCTCTTCATTCCCTTCCTTGCTTTGCCATGGGATTCACGTCTCCCTGCTAAAAACTGCTGCCTTTTAATTTAATCCACGGCTTCTCCACTGTTTTATTGTTCGTTTATTATGAATATAGTTATTGTGTAGGTATTTTAGACTTACTTTACATTGTTTAGGTACCCATTTCCTTTATCGTTCCAACCATACCCCCATTAACATGTCTATCGAGGTGGTCACCATCTATCAAAGAACTGTCACTTACCGAGTGGTTTCCATGCCCAGAGATGCCGCCTGCCTTTTCCATTCTCTGTGTTACAATATTGCACGGCCATATCAGGTTCACTCTTGATATCCGGAGGAACATTGTGTCTTATGCATTGAATGACTGGGACAGGTTCAAGGTGTGGTCTGATGACGGTACAGGAGATAATTATACTACACAGGAGCAATGCTTAAGCCCTTCTCCTATGGTTCTGCATGTGAGTTGATGGCTGCCGCTGAATTGTTCGGTTGTCGCTTTCAAGTGTACCGAAAACCTTACACCTTTGGAGAACCGCCAATGCCTCTTAAACATCTTAGATTCACAGGTGACGATTTCAGTAGTGGACACTTTGATGTTTATGAATGTTTAAACTCTCAAAAGCTGGATGGAAAGTTATCGATGCAACCGGTTGTGTGCTTACAACGCTTGACAGTTGCTGAATGTCACTTGAACACAAGTCCTGCAAATACTGTCGTAATTGAAACAAACCATGAAACTCAAACCGATTATGACAGCAGCAATCCAAGCTGTGAGATTTGAGACAAGATTACTTTTCACATGGCCAACTGTACGTTGCATGCTCAAGAGTAAGCTCAGCGCACAGCTTGGTCATGTTACAACCGGAGGGCCGAACTGACAATGTGGTATACAAAGAGATCCTTAACAAATAATTATTGGTATATTTTCCCTCAGTTTAAAAAGGTTTAATTTTCTTCTTAATAAAAATTTTAAAGCAGTACTTTGCAGCTGCGAAGCGCGGGTATTTTGCTAGTACTATATAAATTAATAGTGGAAACTGTTGATTTTCTTCAAGCTTTTTCAGCTTCCAAATTCAGTGACCATCTTATATATAAACGTCTATGCGTGGAAGTGTGTGTGTGTCTGTCTGGCCAGGAAGTGAGAGGTGGAGTTGGGGCAAGGGCTCCGCCTCCGATGATACACAACCGAGGCCAGTACATCAGCAAAGCGAAACCTCAGGAGAAAGACAAAGTCGCTTAGCCGATAACATTGGAAAAACTGTATCCCTTTTACTTTTCCTCCCACCAGTAATACACAAGCAAGGCAAGCACGTCGGCAAATCAAAACCTCCTAGGAGAGAGAGATGCCCAGAGTACTTCCTTTCAATGACCTGGCCTCTCTACATTTCAATTTATTTTCTGACGATTTCAGTAGTTTCTAGGTCCCCAGGCTTTTTACAGCACAGGCTTACACAGCTAACAATATGTAAAGGAGGATGTCCCAACTGGGAAAACATTGCTTAATCACCAAGAAATTAGTTTTATCCGCATTTGGAGAGGAATATTAATGTGCATTTTTTGTTGCCATACCTTTTTATCAGAACTCTTCTAATGGAAGAACTAGATGAACACCTCTGAAGTAAGTATATTCAAACACCCAGCTTTGCTGGTAGGAGAAACTATAACTTTTGTGTAAGCTGTTTTACCAGGTGGGAAATTCAAGTCATTGTTATCAACATTTACTGCTAATTTACTGTATGTTATGATTTGCAGGTCTCTCTAAATTAAGAGGAGATTGTGCGTCCAAAAATTTAGGCATCTAGGCTCCAAAGAGGCCTAAAAGAAACATGGTAGGCCTTAAACAATCTAAAGTAAGCTTGGTCTCCAAAGCCTTATGGTCTGAACTGACTGAAATAAACCAAGTTTATGTTTCTTAAAAATAAGAACTGGGAAACTGTTAAAGGCCCAAAAAACAAAATAGGGCCTCTTTATATTTAAATAAGTTACTCAAAAAAGGGTTTCAAGATCTTAAACAAGAAGTGAATTTAATAAAAAAAAAAAAATGACAAATACATTTTTTTCATTTAACAGAAGCATAACCTTAAACAGGCTGAAAGTCTATAATCCAAATAACCAAAAATAAGCACTTTCAAAAACAATATTGACCAATAAAAAAATCTAAGAAAGGTGTGCTGAACAAACAAAAGCAGAAGCTAGCTAATGTCTCAATGGAGAATTGAGATTTCTGAGATCTTTAATTATAACTGAGGGTAGTCCCTCAGCTGCAGCATTAGAGAGACCTGTCCACCACTGGATTCAGCCTATAGTGCACAAGGCAAATAGTATCAAGAACTAATAAATACACCACAAACAAATTAATTAACACAACAGTATTTACTGAGAAATAAAAATCTACAAAGTACAAACAGAAAAATATCCAATAGTAAAATGTATTAAAAAATATTCAAAAGACAATGAAACTCTGGCCATAGCATAACAGTTTACATATGGATTGAGGTTCACCTCTAGTAGTAAAAGACTTATTTAGTACTGTGTAATAATAGTTTTGTGAGTGACCTGGAGGTGTAAATTAAAAGATGCCAAAACGTTTAAGGAATAACGGCTTCTTCCTGAAAACAGAAGAAAAAGATGTGTTAGGCAACTGCTATTAGACACGTGAGCCATAATCAATGTCCACATCCTTGACTACACATTGTCACACCCGTGCAACTAGGAGTGAGCTGAATGGACCAAGTGGAGGTGATTACCTGCCGGACCAGGGGTTGGCGGGGTGCTCTAAACCTGTTTCTGTTAATCCTGCAGATCAAATACAGGAAAACCTGCCTGATTCAACATCACTTCCGGTTCCGGTTCCCAGACTGAAGTCACTTCCGGGTTACGGACTATAAATCCTCAATATTGCCAAACTGAGTCAGTTCATTTTGCGAACTCAAACCAGCATCATCAATTGTGCTCTCAAAGATCCTTTTGCAGCTAGGAACAATATACGGGTGGCTGCCCCAAACCTTCTTTAAGTGTGTTGAGACTCATCATTTCACAACATGAAGAAACTGGGTTAAGGCTTTTTAAGATTTTAAGAGTTTTTTAGGCACTATATAAAATACAGATTGACTGATTAGTGGCTCAAAGGTGTTACAATATATCCAGAAAATTTGAGGGGTCAGAGAAATGAGTGAAAATAAAAAATGGAGTGAGACTTTCAAGTGTCTGGATGGCCAAAGGAGCAAAGTATCAAACCAGAGAAACAGAGTATAGTATATGACAAATTCTTTTCTACATTTTTTCTTATATATTCAGCTCTCTTTACATTTGTACAGTAAGCTACAGGTACATACATTAAAATTAAAACCCTGAAGTTTTAGTGCTGTCTGGTTTCTAAAGATATGTATTTTAGACACTGATTCCCTACCTGGGGTTTGTCTTCTGCTTTGTTCTCTGTGCTGTCAGAAAAGGCTCTTGCTCCCTAAAGCACTGAAATGACTTTAGGGCTTTTGAGAATGAATGAATGAATCAGTGGGCCAGGGGGCACCCTGTAACAGTATACAGAGATAGTGACAGATCAGAGAAAATGTGAGTGGCATTTTGGGAGCTGAGTGAAGATTTCTAGCCCTAAACTTCACTGAAGATGTCTTCTTATCCCTTCATTCTTTTTATTCTCCTTCCAGAACTGGAGTCTTTGTCATATTAGCACAGTGGATTATAGCATATGGAAACTTAAAGACCAGAGTACTGAGTTTGCATGTTTGCCCCATGTCTACATGGTTTTACTCGGAGTACTCTGGTTTTCGCACTGCAACACCAACCACATGCTGGTGTATTGAAGCTGTGTCTCCAGATTGGTCTCATATGAGTGAGTGGATCTCTTTGAGTAGTCCTGAGGTAAACTGATGCCCTTTCCGGTGTTGGTGTCTGCCCTACGCCCAGTACTGCTAGAATAGGCACTGCTGCCCTGTGACCCTGATTTGCTTCAGCAACTTACAAAACTGAGAGATTTCAGTTTTTTCCTATATTTATTCTATGTGTCTATGAGGATCTCATATGCCTAATCCATTCTCAGACTTTGTGAAATTTCCACCTGGGTACAAATAAACTCTATCTATCTATCTATCTATCTATCTATCTATCTATCTATCTATCTATCTATCTATCTATCTATCTATCTATCTATCTATCTGTTTTCACAAGAATGACATCATAAAGATTTGGGTCAGCCACCCGCATAATATTCCTTGGCTGCAAAAAGGTATTTTAGAAGATAACGAGTTGTTCACACAACTGAGTCCAAAACAGAACTGTAGTATATAAACAAAATGGCAGCTAAAGGCCAGTGTAGGGAGTGAAGTCATCGGGGCCAGAAGTGGGAGTAACATCATCAGAGGCGGGACCAGAAGTGGCATCATCAGAGGCGGGAATGAAAAGTGACATCATCAGAGGTGCCAGAAAAATGGAAGTGACATCATCAAAGGCGCTGGAACCCTGTGGGATTTTCAGAGAATGGTGTGCAAGGGATTGAGAAGGACAGTTGGTGCACTCAATCACCCCCGATCGGACATGGAATTGCCATTATTCAGCCCCTTTAGCTGACTCCTACTTGCGCATGTGTGAAACTACTGTATCTATCTATAATATAGTGCCTTTCATATCTCTCTATCTATTGTGGTCCCCGGCTGGGGCTGGAGCCCGGCCGGGACGCCCAGGAGGACGAGAGGAGGGCTTGTGCCTCCTCCAGACCACAAGGGGGCATCCGTCCTGGTTATGTTGGGGGCCTCGGGTAAAGGGCTTGGAAGCCCAGCCCTGTAGGGACCCGTGGCCACCGCCAGGCGGCGACCCAGTGCCTTATTATCCCGGGAGCCTGGCACTTCCGCCACACCAGGAAGTGCCGGGGGGAAGACGACAGGGGACACCCGGACGACTTCCGGGTGCACAGCCGGCACTTCCGCCACACGGGGGTGTGTCCGCGGGAGATTGGGGGGGGAGATGAGGGGGAAGCAGCTGAAGCCCATCCAGGTTCCTATAAAAGGGGCCACCTCCCTCCAGTCATTAGTGGAAGTCGGGTGGAAGTGGACAGAGCTGGAGAGAGGACTGGAGGCGGCCAGGAGGAAAAGAGGCACAGGACTGTGTGGCCTGGACATTGGGGGAATCGGTGTAAGAGGCACTGGGGTTTGTGCACGTGACTTATTTGTGTAAATATTGTAAATAAACAGTGTGTGGTGAATTTAAGATGTCCGTCTGTGTGTGTCCATGTCAAAGTTCACACTATCTATAAGCCCTGTAACCCTTGGTAGGAAAGGGAAATGCAAATTAGTTTTTTTTTTTTCTCTTATAACAGCATTTCTCAACCATTAAGTATTTGCGACCCGAGTTTTCATAACAGTTTTAATCGCGTCCCCCCTAACATTTTTTTGAAAAGTAGATGCATATTTTATTACACCTACTTAACTTTTATCGACATTTATCTAACTCTACTGTATATTTATTGTTCTAGTATCAGAATGTAGTTTAAGTTAATTTGTTTTGGTTTCAACAGATGTTTTTTTCATACTTTTGATTCTTGTTTTTCACATCTTTGCGCCCCCCTATTTGTTACTTTGCGCCCTCCTAGGGGGGCCCGCCCCACAGGTTGAGAACCACTGTCTTATAATACAAGTGACAGCTATATTTTGGTACATAGTAAAGAGAGCTCACACATGTTGGTGACTTAGGGGTTAGCACCACCACCTCAAATCTTCCAGGGCCTAGGTTGAATTATCTACCCAGTCAATGATGCCACAAAATGTATGCATTATGGGTATTATGTCCTTTTTTTCTTTTTGGACATATCTCAGGGGCTGCGGTGGGTTGGCACCCTGCCCAGGATTGGTTCCTGCCTTGTGCCCTGTGTTGGCCGGGATTGGCTCCAGCAGACCCCCGTGACCCTGTGTTCGGATTCAGCGGGTTGGAAAATGAATGGATGGATGGATATCTCAGGGGTAGGTTTACAATGAGTATCTAGATTCCCTTAAATCTTAAATACATTGTGTTAAGTTAGTTGGGCCAGTATGAGAGCAACTGAGTGTACAGTGTAATCAGCATTGCCATGATGGGCTCCAAACCCTTATCCAGTGCTAATTGTAATTCATATTTCTTAACCATTACATTTCTGAAAGACGTACCCAATGAAGAGTTAAAAATCTGTGTTGAACTCCATCAACTCTACTGATGTTTCAGTAATGTAGTAGAGATTTATTTTGCCTTCAGGAGTGATCAAGGTGTGTAAAAGAAGAAAATATAAAAGCTAAAATATGAAGGAGTAAATGAAGCAGCAATTCAGGTTGCACAGCATATTTCTCACATTTAACACAGACAATTTTCAAAAATTACTTTTTAAATGTGAGTTACAGAAATTTTATAAATTTGTATAGCACTCTCTGTATTTTTTCCAACAACTTTCTTAGAAGATAAGCCTGCCAAATTTCACTGGGAATCAAGTTGTTGGTATACAGAGAGACAGACAGATGTGCAGACATGACAGTGACAATAGGTGCCTTTGCATTTTCAGGAAATGTCTCCTATTATATAAAAAAACCCTGGGACGAGACAAAACTTTTTCAGAGAGATAATTTCATGTCCCGCAAGACGAGACTTTGTGCCAAGAGATGTAACCACGCCCAGGGCCGGAAATAAAAGACAAAAGAGTAGATGACAAAGTAGAACGTTGTAAAGAGGTACACGTGCAGAGCAGGTTAGAGGTAATGAAAGTACTAACATTTGAAAGTCTCAAAAAATGATAGTAAAGGTCGCATTAGCTCAAACAAACACAAATTATTACTCTGTGAAATAATGGAACAGCAAAGAGATTGAATATATGGACATAGGTGATATGACAGAAGTATGTAGAAATTGTTTGGATTTAAACTTCAAGTCGGAGACTCGTAGATCGTCTAATTCATGTTTCCATCAGGGAAAAGTAGTGTTTCTTTCCAATGAAGAGGCATATCCGCGAGAATTAAAAGATTTGTTGTTTGGTGAAAGTGAAATCCACATACGCAAGTGACAGAGATGCAAAGTGGCAGGCGAGCGAAGCGAGCAGGGCAAAACCCCCTAGTACCTAAAGAGACCAAAAAGTAGTGACTGTGGCCA
Source organism: Polypterus senegalus (assembly GCF_016835505.1). Taxonomy (NCBI): domain Eukaryota; kingdom Metazoa; phylum Chordata; class Cladistia; order Polypteriformes; family Polypteridae; genus Polypterus; species Polypterus senegalus. The sequence goes on along the minus strand of NC_053169.1, from coordinate 82,703,149 downwards.
TGTTCTTCAGTACTTGGTAAGATGCCCATTGGTGGCTCTTGTATAGCATCTGTACCATGACATAATTTCCCCCCACTTTTAATCAATCTAGTTTTAGTTCAGACGTGAGTGTGGCTGTGCTTGTGTGCATTCTGCTGTGAAAGTCAAAACGGGGGAAAACCAAACAGCAGTTCCTTAGCATAAGTGGACTTGATTAATGAAAGCGGTACCACAACTATTAGATGAGTTACAGTAGATGAGGGAAAGTCTGTGAAAACAGTTGTTCTTTAACCCCTACTAGCTGTCTAAAGTTATTTTGGGAAAAGAGAGTGGGCACTTAAAAATAGGATTAAAAGTGAAGGGGTAGGCTCATGAGAGAGATGTCGAACTAGGAGAGCTGCACGGGAGGGCACTCAAGTAGGCCGATTAACACACAGTAGCACAACATTCTCAGACTTTTTTTATTGATTTTAATTAGAAACAGATAACATTCTATACATTCAAGTCAAATTTAACAATTCAAAGCAAAATTCAACCCCCAACCAAGACAAAGAGAGAGCAGCCAGCAACTGAAACTACTCTATAAAAGGAGCAAGAAAAGAAGGGTATCCTTTTCCCCAAATTGGAAGCTTACTCTAAAATGTTAATGATTAGATCCTGACATATTTTATAAAAGTTTTGAACAGACCCGTTTAAATGAGAATTAGACTTGTTCCAAATGTTAGCAAATACTGTGATGAGGTCTCAGCCTTTCACACCAAAAATAACTCTAGTGGAGCCAAATGTGTCAGCAAATAGTAATTGTATTACCAAGCATCGAATCCCATAAATGCCAAAAGCGAAACTACTTCATTGGGCCCTTGAGCAAGGCTCTTAACCTGCAATTGCTCCACCCTGGGTATGACATTGATCTGCATCCGGCCCTTCAAGTAGGCCCTCCAACCTGCAGGGAAAAACTTGGGGGTTGGTGGCAGAATTGGCACTCCAGCCTCCATAAAAAACACCTCACACTGGTTCCATTCCATCAGAACTAATGTGGTGCTGAGGTGTCACCCACCACATGGCTGCACTTGGGTCCTAATCTGTGTTCCTGAGTTGGTTTGTCATGTGGTGGTGTGATGATGCGGGTTCAGCTCCACGCTCCCATCTGGCTTCTGGGGAGCTCTTGAACCCGACACCGTCAGTAATGTCACAGATGAGCTGGACAGTGAGATACAATGAAGCGAAGGAGATGGTGCAAAAATGTGCAAAGTGCTTTTATTAAAATCAGCAAACCAAAAACTATGTTCAAATAGGGCAGTGCTTCAAATAAGTTATTAAATAAATAATCCATTAAAAGCTAGTGAAAAACGTGGAGGTTAAAAATCATATAAATAGATCCATAAAAACAAGGTTAAAAACAATGGCTGGAAGCAGTCTTTTAAAACAAAGCCCGGTGCCTTCTTTTACTGGTGGCTCCCCTGCTTCTCCCATCCAGGCTATGTACCAGAGGAGTCACCCTACCTGCAGCTGACCTTCTTCACTCAACTGGTCTGGTGGCCTCCCGATCCCTGGCTTGGTTCAGCCTCTGCCAAACTGAGACTTGGCTTCCTCCAACGACCAGGATGCTCACGCTGGGGATCCACTCCAAATCTCCGACTCCCGCTGCCTTCGCTATGGCAAGCCAACCTTGTCCCGATCACTCCTGCTCCATACAAGTGCTCAGTAGGAGCGACCACTACCGTTGGCCCCCAAACATCCCGCTAGTGCTCACATCTCCCAGCTGCCTGCATACATCCACGAGTCTTAACTCGCTTTCTTTCTCTCTCTCTCTCTCACACACACACACACACACACACACACACACACACACACACACACACACACACACACACACGCACGCACACACTGGCTCCCTCGCCTCCAGCTCTCTGCTTCCTTAACCTCTGTTCCTTTTTTTTTCTCTCTTTTCCTCCCCCCTTCCACCCTCGCACTCCTATTATATATAACGGAGATGTGGATCAGGTGTGGTGATTAGCAGCTCTCGGCATCAATTACGGATGCGGATGACTCCTCACCTGTGCACTTAAGCAAGGACCGCCCGCATTATGAAACTCCCGGGAACACGCCCTCTCTTTAAGCCACGAGTGCGCCGATTATCTATTTAAAACTGGCCTGCTCAATTTGAGCTGTGGACCCGCTATACCACAGGTGGGTGTGGCAATCAGCACATGCTCCTAACCTTACCAAGCATGACACACGGGAGGGATGATCACAGGAAGAACATGATAACAATGAACAAAAACATAAGCAAGCCCTGTCGCTTACCTAAATGATTACTGAACCCTTTTCCATCGGGAGATGTGATTTGTCATTTTTCTGACTACTACAGCACTCCCCTCAGTCACAATTGATCTCTCTCTTTCTTGGCTCTGGTCACTCTTCCTCCTGCCAGTTAAGTCTTCACCCCAACTCTTCTCCCATCTCTATGCCAGCATAGACTTTGGTTATAAGGTTGTTATTTCCCACAAGCACTTTATTCTAAAGTCTGCAATCTTTTCTGGGATCTGGAGAAGTCCTACTTTTGCTCCAGGGAGACTAGCCTGAAGCCCCTTCTGACTACCCCTGGGGTCACTGCACCCCTGATTCTATGCTGCATTTATGGCCTTGGAGAGATCCATATATTCCCACTTGGGATGTGCAATCTCCAACAGATGATACTGACCACTAAACAGTCCTTCCTGGACTTACCCTTAAATGGACAACATGGTCCCAGCTACCCACCAAGTGTCTACAAATCGTCCTTGTTACCATGGAGGTCTTTTTATTTGCCCTCTATAACCTCACTCACTCATGCATCCATAGTGGCTCTCTTCCTGACCACACTACAGCAGCCATTATACTCCCATATGACCATCTGCTGGATGTGCCTTGCTGCCAATGTCAGTTTCTCTCTGCCATGGAAACTGTGTGTGGGACTTTTTAGCTGCTTGTTGCTAACTTGGTGGTCCTTGCCCCAGTAACATTTGCCAGCCAGACACCCCCTCACAATGCTGATAAGAAAGCAGAAAGGTTAACAGTGATAAACAGTGGCGTTTGATTGTGGCGCTGACAAAGAGAACAAAGGTTTATATGACCTGTTAGTAGATTTTCACTGCAAGTTTCAGAAGCCATGTAGCACAGTGGTTAACACTGTCATCTTATAGAGCCAGGGTCCAAATCCCACCTGCCTTTGTTATCAGTATACAGCCTGCATGTTCTCCCTATTATCTGCATGAGTGTTCTTCTCACACCTCAAAGACATCAAGTTAAATTGGCCAAAGAATGCATGCATGAGCCAGTCACTTTGGGGTTGTTTTGTGCCTTGCACGCCGTAATGTGACCTCCCTCAGCTGTATTCAGTGGGTCTGACAATGTTGTGTTTTTGAAGTCACTTATACAAACAGTTCCTCTTTTAGATGACTCATACTACGGTCACTTAAAACTTTGAACAACAGAGGACAAATCTTAGTATGACAGTGTCAACCACATGAGTATTGTGTGATCAATTTCAGGGGTGCATTGAGGAAGGATTTGGGTGTGACACAGGCACTTACAATTCTTCCTCTTCTATCTGTAGAGCAGAAGAAGATCTGTCCCTGCCACTTCTGATATTTTTGCATGACTGCACCTCATAAGTGCCATGCTAGACCCTGGCATGCCTTGTTACTTCACCTTTATTATATAATGTTGGGAGTAGGAGAAGTCTGCACTGCCTGAAGGATGGTTTTGTTTTGATACCATTCTTCATATTTGACAATCACATATTCACAGACATGTCCACTGCACTGAATGACATACAGGATGATTCTAAAGTGATAAAACAATTATGTGTTATGTGCAGTGGCAAACCTGAAGAAAAAAGGCATCTTTCAGTTCCAAACCTCTGACCCATTCTCAGTCTTCAGTTAAAAACACTAAACGTAAAGGGAGGTCGATCCTTTTAACAAATTAGAACATTAATTCAGTTTTTCTCAGACCCGCTTAATCCGATTCCAGGTACTGGGAAAGCCAGAGCAAATCCAGGAAGCACTGAGCATGAAACAGTCCCTGACAGGGTGGTAGTCTATCACAGGGCCAATCATTACAATAAAACAATAATCAAATCTGAAATGTCTTCTTCGCTGCATGAGACATTTAGGAGGGTGTGAGGGACCACTGTGGCTGGGCACAATTTGATTGTCCCTCATGCAAATGCTGTTTACATGGAATCTTTTGCTGCTTCTGATTCCCAAGCCGTCATTTGAATATTTGCTTCCTGTTGAAAAGCTCTTGGTTCCTTGTCTGTTATAGCATTCTCATACCCTGATCTTTAAATAATCCTGAATTATGCATCAGTGTAAACCGATTTTCCTTTTCTCCTCGCTCTTCTGGAGCTATCACAACTATAAGAGATATTTTTGTTGGGCTGGGGCTCCTTATATTAGAGTCTCCAATGTCCAGTTTTTCTGTTCCTACCTCTGACAGGGGGTCCGTCCAAAAAAAGCAGTCTAAAGATGGTTACTCAGAATTTGATGCCATTTTATCTCCAATTGAGCAATAGAGTGGGTAAGAAAACAGACAGGAGGATATTAAAAGAGCAGGCTTTGCTTTTAAAGGATGCAGGATTGTAACCATCCGCTTGATTTTAAGAAGCCCAGATGTCACTCAGACAATCTTTAGAGTTAGCATTGGTTTTGTTCTCTTTGGCATTCAGTAATTCAAGGAAAAATTCAGTTCTGTTAGCCCTCAGCTGATATTCAATGTGGAGTTTTGTAGTTGATTAACCTCTTTCTGTTTTCTGTAAATAGCTTCGCCTTGGCCCATCTTTTGGTCATCATGTTGCCCTTGTAGGTCTGAACTGATCTCTTTTAATTTGTGCTGCTCTAAAATGATCATATATTAATATCAGAACAATTTTATTTTTCATTTGTTTGTGATGCTAAATATTTTTGGGGTATGTAAAACAGGCTAACTTGTTATTCGATGTTCAAATGTTCATCAGAGGAGAATTTAGACAGAACATTTTAACTTCTTGAGTCAAAACGGAGACATCATTTTATTTCATGTTTTGCAGTCATTTTGCTTTTTTTTTTTTTTTTTTAAAGGTGAGGTCCAATCAGAATTTCTTTTTTTGTGGTCTCTGGACTAAACTGACTAGGTGATTGTGACATCTCATGGACTGGCCTTTAGCAGCTGAAGTTAAGCTTGTTTTCTTGGTGGTGGGTAGATTATCCAACTATATATCCAATTTCAATCTTAAGAGCTTTACTTCATTGTATATAGTATCCCATGTGAGGCACAAGCCATTGCGTGTGAAATGTCTCCAGAGGTTCCCTGCTGCTGTACTGTACTGCTTTGGTCAGTCTCTCAGTAGCCAATGTGGCAACCCATTGTCACTGTCCCCTGTAAGTGAGTGAGGAGAAAAAGAACTGCTGCCCTGTAGCAAATGATTAGCATCACTCTGGGCAAAAGTACAATGACTTTAGACGTCAGCCAAAAAATTAATGTAACTTTATATGTAAAGAGCTTGGAATTCAAATTTCACACTACAGGCACCATCTGCTTGGAGTTGGCATATTCTCTTAGTGTCTGGGTGACTTTTATTTTCTCTGGCTACATGTCACAGATGTCCATTTTTAAAAAACTGACAACTGTAAACTGGCCCTAATTTCAAAGTTCTTTTGGAAAAAAAGTTACCTCTAAGTAAGCATTCCACTGTGCTTTTTAACTGATTGCAGTTGATGTCCATGCCATACTTGGGAGTTATGTCTTGTGCCCAGTCTGAGGCTGGTTTATCCTCTCTGTGCCCCCTCCACTTTGTGGTTTACTACTGTATCTAATATTACAGCCCTCTGCCCCTTTCAGCTCTGCCTTTTACTGAATTCAGCAACCCCATGCTGTCATCCTGGGCTTTTTCATTTTATATGACCTGAATATTTTTTCATGCAAAGTTGAAAAGCTCTTGGCTCCTTGTCTGTTATAGCATTCTCATACCCTGATCTTTAAATAATCCTGAATTATGCATCAGTGTAAATCCGTTTTCTTTTCCTCCTTGCACTTCTGGAGCTATCACAACTATAAGAGATATTTTTGTTGAGCCAGGGCTCCTTATATTAGAGTCTCCAATGTCCAGTTTTGATGTTCCTACCTCTGACAGGGTTCAGTCCAAAAAAGCAGTCTAAAGATGGCTACTTAGAATTTGATGCCGTTTTTTCTCCAATAGAGCAATAGAGTGGGTAAGAAAACAGACAGGAGGATATTAAAAGAGCAGGCCTTGCTTTTGAAGGATGCAGGATTGTAACCATCCGCTTGATTTTAAGAGGCCCAGATGCCACGCAAACCACCTTAGAGTTAGCATTGGTTTTGTTCTCTTCGGCATTCGGTAATTTAAGGAAAAATTCAGTTCTGTTAGCCCTCAGCTGCTTTTCAGCGTGGAGGTTTGTAATTGATTAACCTCTTTCTGTTTTCTGTAAATAGTAGTTGAACGTTGTACTTCATCAGTTTGCTGCCATTGCTGTCATATCATGCAAATCTGTCTCCTTTTCCTCCACTGTTTTGAGAAGCTCAGTCTGCCATCATGGCTTCATATTTTAAATCCCCCTACACGCCTGTTATTAAAAGCAATTGTTCTAATGTCTGTAGTGTTCTGAGAACATAACTGGAATAAACCCTCTAGACTGGTTATTTTTCTTTTCTTTTTATTGACAGATTTAAACTTGTGAGTTTGAAAAGTTAGAGTTATGTTATCAAGTAAGGTTTTTATTTAATCTGGGGAAGCAGGAGCAATTTCAAAACGAATATTTTGTATTCAAGTTACGTTTTGGAGGCAGCAGTGGTAAGTCACTGTGGTCTGTGTATTTAATAAGCTTTTCACTCATATGCATAACCTGCTTATGAAACATATTCTTTCGAACAATATACATTTACAATTATCTTTCATTGGTCATTTTCCCTTTTTACTGTACATTCTTGTGTCCTGTTTTTATTATCATTATGCTTTTTAATTTTGTGATAAATTATTTCTGGTTGCTGAGAATGTTCTTTTTTTCCAGAGGTTTCTAGCAAAAGTGGAGCAAAAATGTTCTATATTAATTGGTTTATTGTACCAAAACAATATGCTCTTGAAGTTAAAAAGGGTTACCTTACCCTGGCATTTGAGAAGCCCACAACTGCCAGACTCCCAAATATGCTGGCGCTCCATAATTTGTCACCGTTATGGCATTCAGGTGGTACTACCTCTCCACAGCACAAGCACTGATCCATTTGAGGAGATAATGCTCTCTGTTGGACGCAGGATTCCAATCCATCCATTCATTACCAACTTGTTGAATGCACTTCCAGGTTTTGAGCGGACAGAACCTATCCCAGCAGCCTTGGGTACAAAGCAGGAACCAGTCTTGGATTTGATACAAACTCCCTGCATAGCACATTCACCATTGACATTAATCTACTCATCTGTGGGATGTGTGTCTGAATGTAGAGTGCTAAACGGAAACACTCACATGGACACAGTGAGAACGTGCAAACATCAGTGTAGGCCAAAGGAGTCTGGAAGGTTACTACTAAGGTTCAATTAGCCTTGTCGGTAGGCTGGCCTAGCAGTGAAAAGCATCAGGCAGCTACTCAGGCTGGCTAAGAGAACAAGTGTAACTCTGGCACTCACATCTGTGTAAATTGAAAGCAGAAGCTTTCCATTTTTATGCCATGTATGCAATAATCAAAAAGGACAGATGGCCATTTTCCAGGTACAGAAGCACTTCACCCTTTTTTCCACACAACAGGACACACATGCCCTCAACCTGTTTATGCTGGTACATATGTAAAATGTACAAGTGAGGACAAATATCTATCTATCTATCTATCTATCTATCTATCTATCTATCTATCTATCTATCTATCTATCTATCTATCTATCTATCTATCTATCTATCTATCTATCTATCTATCTAATATTCCTTGGCTGCAAAAATGTATTTTTGAAGATAGTGAGTTGTTCACACAACTGAGTCCAAAACAGAACTGTAGTATATAGACAAGATGGCAGCTTTAAAGGCCAGTGTAGAAAGTGAAGTCATCTGGGCCAGAAGTGAAAGTTACATCATCAGAGGAGGGACCGGAAGTGACATCATCAGAGGTGGGAATGGAAAATGACATCATCAAAGGTGCCGGAAAAACAGAAGTGACATCATCAAAGGTGCCAGAACCCTGTGGGATTTTCCAAGAATGGTCTGCAAGGGATCGAGAAGGACAGTTAGTGCACTCCATCACCCCCTGATCAGACATGGAATTGCCATTATTCAGTCCCTTTAATAGACTGCTACTTGCACGTGTGTGATACTATCTATCTATCTATCTATCTATCTATCTATCTATCTATCTATCTATCTATCTATCTATCTATCTATCATATAGTGCCCTATCTATCTATCTATCTATCTATCTATCTATCTATCTATCTATCTATCTATCTATCTATCATATAGTGCCCTATCTATCTATCTATCTATCTATCTATCTATCTATCTATCTATCTATATAGTGCTATCTATCTATCTATCTATCTATCTATCTATCTATCTATCTATCTATCTATCTATCTATCTATCTATCTATCTATCTATCTATCTATCGTCCTTGGTAGGAAAGGGAAATGTAGATTTGTTTGTTGTTTTTTCTATTAGAATACATGTGGCAGCCATATTTTGGTACATAGTAAACATTTACTTGATCTGAAGGTCAACTTGTGTGTACCATACAAAGAGTCTCAGTTTTGTCAGCTTGTTGGTGACTTAAGCATTAGCACCACCACCTCATATCTTCCAGGGCCCAGGTTTAATTATCAACCCAGCCAATGATGCCACACCATTTATGCTTTATGTCCTTTTTTTTTTGGCACATCACAGGGTAGGTTTACAATGAGTATCTAGATTCCCTTAAATCTTAAAGACATTGTGTTAAGTTAGTTGGGACAGTATGAGAGCAACTGAGTGTACAGTGTAATCAGCATTGCCATGATGGACTCCAAACCCTTATCCCTGGGTCATTTTGCAGAATGGCTGTACAGAGATTAGAGAATGTAACTTCAAGTCACTGGATAAAGGAGTTGGTTTCAATCCATCCATCCATCGATTTTCTGAACCCAATTTCTTTTTCTTAAGGTTCTGGGTAACTGGTGCCAACAGCACTGGGTGAAAGGTGAGAACAAACTCAGGACAGGACACAGATTGGAGAGGGATGAAGAAAGTCTGGCATTCCAGTATCCACTTGGGGCTTTCTGTGGCAGAACTTTGCACAAAAGCCTTTTGTAAATGTAGTTAAACTGGGGCATCTACTATATTTAGGTTCCGTGTTTAGTTGTAGGTTGGTCTGGGGGTTCTCAAGGATTCAGTGAGGAAATTCAGGGTTTTGCAAATTTGAGAAATTTTCAATGAAAGAAAGTGCCTGAGATAAACCATATGTTTAATACCAGCAGGAAGCGAACCTCACCAGTCCAATTGAAAAACAAGATATTACTGGGGTATCTATTTGCCTTCAATAAGTCTTATAAATCATTAAAAAGTGTCAATCTGCACAACCAGATTACTAGAGTGGAGCGTTGTAAAAACACATTATTTTAACATGGCTTTCTCACAGCTTCATTTTAGTTTAATCCTGATATGCATTTAATTATCATTATCATTCATGGTGGCTCGGAAATCCGTACTAACCCCTACTTTCTCTGCTGTTCTTTTTCCATTTTTCTGCGCCACCACCACACAATCAAAGCGCCATGATGTCCCTACATTGATGGATTAAAGGCCAGAAGTCCACATGACCGTCATCATCAAGTTTGTCCATGTGAGCCCTGAAAGCCATGAGGACTGATTGAGATCATTTATGTTAGGTAGAATGCCTAGAGGGGGCTGGGTGGTCTTGTGGCTTCAGAACCCCTGCAGGTTTTGTTTTTTTTTTTCTCCAGCCGTCTGGAGTTTTTTTTCTTTTGTTTTTTTCTGTCCTTCCCGGCCATTGGACCTTACTTTTATTCTATGTTAATTAGTATTGCTTAATTTTATTTTTTACATTTTGTCTTTTTTCTCTTTGTTCATCCTGTAAAGCACTTTAAGCTACATCATTTGTATGAAAATGTGCTATATAAAAAAATATTGTTGTTGTTATACCTTAGCCTGATTGGCATTGATTCCTTGTTTGGGGACAACTCAAGAGTACCCAAAATGTTTCACAATATACAGCGAAGATGAGCAAACCAGTTCATTGCAGGTCAAACAGGAGAGTGTGTTAGATAAAATGAATGCACAACTGCCAGATAGTCCCAGTTTCTCTACCAAAGGGTGATTTGTGGAAGTGTTTTCTTGTGTTTCTTCATTTTTTTTTTCTTTTCTCTACACTTCATCTCTCTGGTCTCTTTCTTCTGAAGAAATAACTCTGTCCCGATTCACGTATGTTCTGTTTCTTCAAGTTACAAGTAGAGAGAGAGAGAGAGATGTGAAGACAATTTATAGCTGAACCAGTGAGCTGCGCAGAGGCCGAGCTAAAGGAGACCAATAAGGTTTGTGACTGAGAAGTCGTCTTGTTTTCACAGCATCCTCTCCCACCACCTCTACCTGTTTTCATAAAGTGTGCCTTATAGTCAACTAGCATACCATTCAGGATTGACTCTTATGTTGTGTTCAGTGCAGTCAAGGTAGGCCCCTGCAGTCCTGCACTGGATAAACAGATTTGTTAAACAGATGAACTTACATTTCTAAAAATAATATGTAACAGCAGCTGCCTTTCCTTTAATGAGGCTCACATACAGAGTTGGCCTCCTGATAAAACAGCAGGATGCTGCCCTTCTTCACTCTCCCTAGAACTGCTGAGTCTGGTGTATAAGCTATCAAAGAAATTATCATCCAATTAGCAAAACCACCATTTGCTCCTCTTCTTTCTTTGCGGATTTGTGTTTTTTTTTTTGTTTTTTTTCCAGATAGACCTTCCACGCCAGCAGCGGATTGTTTCATAGGTGGCCTTTTCTGGTTGAGTCTTGCATCATCCTAATGAGAAAGCTGAGGCTACACTCTGGGGAAATAAGAGAAATGATGAAAGTGAAGAGGGCAGAGAAGGAGGAGGAGAGAGGACTGGGTTGACCTGACAGCTTATACAAAGGTTGTGTCACGTGTGCTGGAGTTAAAGAAATCTGAGAATGGCTAAAGACTTTTCATTAAAGCAATCACATTTGTTGTGCAGTTCCTTTTATGAGAAAGGCCTTTCATCCATTTTCAGATTGGGATTTATCCAGTCTCAGGGTTATGGAGAGATGAACCCTATCCTGTTAGCATGGGTGTCACAAGGCTGGTATCAAGCCTGGAAGGTAGCCAGTCCACAGCATAGCATCACACACACTCACGTGAGGCCTTGTTTAAGTCACCAGTTATATTTTAGGATGCAGGAGGAAAACCAACTCACCAGAGTAAAACACCCTAAGACACAGGAAGAAGATGCCAGTTCCATGCAGGCAGTGACCAGACTGGGGTTAAAACCCAACAACTCAAAAATTGTGTATTACTTGTTACATAAGTTTTAGGTGTGTGGCTGAATAAATCTTTCAGTAATAAATCAATTCCATTTCTGTCTTGTCAGATTTAATAAAATTCAAAGATGTTCTGCTCAGAGCTGCTCTTCAGCAATGGGACGGGGATGCCATACTTCACCAAGGATTTGACAGACAGAAGCACCACAGCTTTTGTTTTAGAGCAACACACACTTAGAAAGACTTATATTACTTTAAGATGTGGGAGATGTATGTTAAGGCATCTTTAAGAAAGTGCATTTTCTTTGTAACTCAATCATCCCAAATAAACAAACTTGCAGCTTTCTCTGCCTCATTCCTCACAGTTGTTTAGGGTCATTACTGTCAAGTGACATTTTTATTTGCATTTACTAATCAACATGCAACATGTCACCACTCTGAATCGTCCTTGGTTAGTGAGTGTAACAGCCTTACCTCAAACTTTCTGTATTCCTAGCTGAATATTTTTATGCACAGTCCCCTCCACTTGAGCCGTTAGGTTTCAGAATCGAGTAGAAGTGGCTATGTGATCAGAAGTAGGGGTGAATATCTGAATAAGTAAGTAAAACAAATCTTGTTCGTGATTACATTTCTGTGAACCAAAGAGGTAAATACATAAAAAGGCAGGCAAAACACTTCAACAAAAACACAAAGCAAGAAAACCTCAAAAAAAGAAAGAAATATTAAACACTTAACCTCAAAGCACCTCAACTATTGACTTTTACCACTGGTAACACATGCAGTGATGGATCTCGAGCTGGGCCCCACCCATCACATGACTGTAACCTAGTTACCATTGCTAAGCAACAAAAGAGGATGGCTGAGGCTTTGGGGAAAGCTGCATATAAAGGGCGAGGCCAAGGTTGATGTGTATTGTGATGGATGGCCGGGGAATCATGCCCTACCGGGAGGCCTGGAAGAACAGGGAACCAGGAGAAGGACAATTCATATCCCGGGACATGAGAGGGCAGCCCCCCCCGGTTGCCCACAGGCTTTGGTCTTTGAAACTCAAACTTTTTGAGGTCCATGGCCACCACCAGGGGGCACCTGGACAGCTCCGGTAGTAAGATCTGCAGCACTACCGCCACACCCGGAAGTGCTGCCAGAAGAGGAGTGGGATTTGTATGCAGCACTCCTGCCACACCCGGAAGTGCTGCTTGAAATTAGTCGAGAGGCACCTGGAGCACTTCTGGGTGCAGTATAAAGGAGGCTGCCTCACTCCAGTAGATGAGCCGGAGTCGGGAAGCAGAGGAGTGGAGTGTGCAGAAGGAAACAAAGAGAAGTAAAAAAGGACTGAGTATTGTGCTGATTTATGGATGGTGTTGTGTATGTAAGGAAGAGTATAACAAACGTGTGTGTTTTGAATATTGTGTGTCATTGGTGTCTGTCTGGAGCCAGGCTGATCTTCTGCAATATTTAGGTATATTATTGTGTTTTTTGTTAACTTTGAATCATTATTTTTTGTTATTTCTGTTGAATTTGTTTATTATTGGTTTAATCAATCAATCAATCAACATTTATTTATATAGCACATATTCATACAAAAAAATGTAGCTCAAAGTGCTTTACAAAATGAATAGAAAAATAGAAGACACAATAAAAAAATAAACACAAGTCAACATTAATTAACATAGAATAAGTAAGGTCCGATGGCCAGGGTGGACAGAAAAAACAAAAAAAACCTCCAAAAGCTGGAGAAAAAAAAAAAAATCTGTAGGGGTTCCAGACCAAAAGACCGCCCAGTCCCCTCTGGGCAATCTACCTAACATAAGTCAAACAGTCCTCTTTGTATTTAGGGTTTTCATGGAAGGACCTGATGATGATGGTCACGTAGACTTCTGGCTTTCAGTCCATCAATGTTGGTGCATCATGATGCTTTGAGTAGGTGGTGGTGAAGTGGTGGCTCTGAGGCTAAGGATCTACACTGGTATCCCGAAGGTTGCCAGTTCAAATCCTTGTAACTGCCAAAAGAGATCCTACTCTGCTGGGTCCTTGAGCAAGGCCCTTAACCTGCAATTGCTCCAGGGACACTGTACGATGGCTGACCCTGCGCTCTGACCCCAAGGGGTATGCAAAAACTAACAAATTCCTAATAAGAGAAATTGTATAAGGTGAAATACAGAACAAAAAAAAATGTACTATATCTTTAAATTTGCATGTGTTTCTTGTGCTTTGTGGGTGGTTTCCCAAGAGGCGGAAGTACCCTAATGTTGTAGCTGCTGGGCCCTCCTTCTGGCTTTATATTCGAGCCTGCGACAGGATTCAGCAGCCAAGTATTCTGTGGAGTTGTGAGTGCAGTCATTGTCTCGTTTGATGATGGCATATAGTTCTGACCAGTGCGTCGTCAAGCTGATTTTGCTGTTAAGTTTGTTGATATATATTAAGGGGGTGGGGGTGAGCCTCTGTGCCTGATGTCAATGCAGCAAAAATTACATTGGATACAAGGTGCTACTTCTGCATTACTGCATTAAGACGAAATTCCAGCACACACCAACAGTCTACAGGAGCATGCAACTCTGGGTATGATGTGATTTTTGCCACTCTGACTTTGGGTACAAAGCTCCATGTCTGCATCAATGCATTCCATGTGAAGTGTGCGGTGAGAACCTAGCTGTGCAGGAGGAGCAGCAGAAAAACGTGCCTTTGTGTCAAGTATACACCTGACCTGATGTAACCTACCCTAAGCTAATCTAACCTAATATACATTTCATAAATTAATAATAGTTATTGAAATACAGTAACAATAATACATTAATAATAATAATAATGTTAATACTGTAATACAACCACTTACGACAATGCTTCGATGCTCTTCGATTTCATTTATTGTATCTCTATGGAAGCTCCGTCGTTAAATTGCGGTATTGTTAGTCGGGATGTTGTTAACTGAGTCATGACTTTATTATTATATTATGTTGGATTTTCTGTTTTTGTTTTTTTTTTTTAATTCTATTGCTATCTTTTAAGGATTCTGTTTTCTTCATTACATATTGTAACTTTTATTTTGGATTTCTTTTTAGGCAATTCCTTTCTACCAATTTTGCCTTACTTTTCCTATTTCAGTTTTTTTGGCAATAAATTCTTCCATTTTATAAAGATCATTTTAAGGGCCCCTTGTTCACCATCTGAGGTTTACAGTGAACTGCCTACTTGTGGGGCTTTTTGATATATATTTAACACTGTTAAGTTTCTTTGGATTGTTTTAATGCCCTTCAGGCCTGTTAGTCCTGAGATGGGCCAGTTGGAGCTGGGATTAAGACCCACTGGGGCGAGGCCTTTCCAGGCAAGCAATGGAGGCATGGTCTGACCAGTTACACTTTTTAGTGAAGCCTTTTGGAGGCCATGTATATGTCTCCACACCATAACAAAGGGGTCCACTCCACATCCTGACTTTGCTATCATGTTGGACAATGTAGTGGTTAGTGCTGCTGCTGCTGCGTCATGGATACAATATCTTGGGTTCAGATTCAGAAGCCAGTCACTGTTTGTATCGAGTTGCATGTTAGCTCCTTGGCTACATAGGTACTTCTTTTGGTACTCTGGTTTTCCTTCCACATCCTAAAGTCATGCAGGTTAGGTCAATTAATGTAGCATATCATACCATTCTCAAACCTACTTGTAGGCATCCAGAGCCTATTTGGGGAGCCCTGGACATGACATCAGTCCATTTGATGACCCACACTCACATAGGGTTAACTTAGAATTGCCAGTTAACCCAACCTGTTTGTCTTTTGGGACGTGGGAAAAGAATCACATAGGCACAAGCAAAATGTGCAGACTCCATTTGGATGACAAGATACATAAGTTGAAGCCAGGGCGCTGGCAGCTGTAACTACTGTGTCATTGTGTCACCTGTTAAGTTACTTGCCAATTCTAATGTGAATGTGAATGTTAGTGGGCCATATGATGAATTGAGGTTGATTTCTGCCTTGTGCCTATTGCTGCTGGGATAACCAATTGTGTCCCTGTGTTCTTGATGAACTCATTTTAAAATACAAGTCTCGATCCACTGTACTAATTCCCTTCAGAATTTTAAACACTTCAATCATGTCACCTCTTAATCTTCTTTTGCTTAAACTGTAAAGGCTCAGCTCTTTAAATCTTTACTCATAATTTAACCCCTGTAGCCCTAGAATCAGCCTAGTCGCTCTTCTCTGGACCTTTTCTAGCGCTGCTATGTCCTTTTTGTAGCCTGGAGACCAAAACTGCACACAGTACTCCAGATGAGGCCTCACCAGTGCATTATAAAGGTTGAGCATAACCTCCTTGGACTTGTACTCCACACATCAAGGCGCTATATAACCTGACATTCTGTTAGCCTTCTTAATGGCTTCTGAACACTGTTGAGAAGTCGATAGCTTAGAGTCCACTATGACTCCTAAATCCTTCTCATAAGCTGTACTCTCGATTTTCCGACCATCCATTGTGTATTCAAACCTATCATTTTTACTTCCTATGTGTAATACTTTGCATTTACTGACATTAAATTTAATCTGCCACAAATCTGCCCAAGCATGTATGCTATCCAAGTCCTTCTGTTATGATATAACAGATTCCAAATTATCTGCTAATCCATCCATCTTGGTATCATCTGCAAACTTAACCAGCTTGTTACTTATAATCCTACCTAAATCATTTATATACATTAAAAATAGCAGTGGCCCTAGCACTGACCCCTGCTGGTCACCACTCTTAACATCGGCCAGTTCTGATGAGGTTCCTCGCACCATCACCCTCTTCGTCCTGCGTCTGAGCCAATTCAGCACCAATCTAAAAACATCACCCTGAACTCCCATTTCTTTTAATCTGATGCCCAACCTCTCGTGTGGCACCTTATCAAATGCTTTCTGAAAGTCCAGATAAATAATATCATAAGCTCCACAGAATTCCAACATGTTAGTAAAACACGACCTCTCTCTTCTGAACCCATGCTGACTATTCAGAATAACTCCTGTCCTTGCCAGATGTGGCTCAATCTTATCCTTAATAATTCCTTCCATTAATTTTCCTGTGATGCATGATAAGCTTACTGGCCTATAGTTGCTTGGATCTGCCCTGTCACCCTTTTTATATAATGGGATGATATTTGCCATTTTCCAGTCCTTCAGAATCTCTCCAGTGCTCAGTGACTTCCTAAAAATATGTGTCAAGGGTTTATATCTGTACTCACTAGCCTCCTTAAGAACACAAGGATAAATATTATCTGGGCCTGGTGATTTGTTTGACTTCATCTTATTTAATCTGAGCAGCACTTCTCCCTCTACAATTTCCAAATCCCTCAGTACCTCCTTAGTGGTCACATTTACCTCTGGGAGGTTATCCACTTGCTCACATGTGAACACCTCAGAAAAATGTAAGTTTAGGGCATCCGCTATTTCACTGTCTGTATCTTTTAATTCCCCTTTACTATTCCTGTTGCACTTGACCTCCTCCTTGACTGTTCTTTTACTACTAAAATACTGCAGACAAGCCAGATGTACTGAATGAGTGCATCCCTTTAAGAGAGATGTCATGAGGGCCAGCAGCCTGAGTGCTGGAGTTACACAAGAACTGCCAGAGAGAAGTCTGTGGCCTCGGCTGTCTATTTTCTAGAGCAGTGAGCAAGCCAGCAGCTGTGGGGGACGTGACGAGTGAAAAGGAAACTTCCTGCTCGGTTGACAGATCAGGAATAATTTACAACCTTAACTGTCAGCCCTGCCCGCCCACCCCACGTGTCATCATATCCTGAAAGGTACGTGCTTATAAATGGTATGTAACTGCAGGACTATGACACGGGCCTCCAGTAATGGTGGCATATTGATTTCAAAGCAATGCTACACTTGAGTGGTCCTCCAAGATGTTAACTATTAATTGACCAGGGTTGTTTGTATTTCTTTTAAGCAGGGAGAGTGATCAGATAGCTGACCCAGCAGGTCTCAGAACAGATGACCTTGAGCTACAGTATGTCAAGTCACTGGTCAATCCTGTGCTCCCCTGGTACAGTATAAGTGAAGATATTTGCTATGAAAGACACTATAATATCAGTTTAGTCGATCATCTCTGGACTTTCTCAAGTGTTGCTATGTCTTTTTTACATTATGGAGACTTAAACTACACACAATACCCCAAATCAATAAACGCAGAGTCCAAGTTGGGTCCGTAAATCTTTTTTGTTTGTCTTGTCCAGGTTCTTGTTGCTCACAATATTAGTCTTATTGGTAAATTAGCTGTGCTACCAAGGTTTACCAGGGAAATTCCATGAGACAATCAGTTACAGAGCCATCGGGTGTATCAGATGTACTATGTAACAAAGTGCTTTTCTGTATGCAATGTTTGTTTTTTGTATTTTTATTTTTACCCAGGGCTAATATTATTGGCAGGTAGTGTGGTGTAGTGGTTAAAGCTTTGGATTTCAAACCCTGAGATTGTGGGTCCAAATCCTGCTACTGACACTATGTGACCATGAGTAAGTCACTCCACTTGGCTCTGCTCCAACTGGAAAAACAAAAGATACGTAACCAATTGTATCTGAAATGTTATGAGTTGTAAAGGTATCAGTCAAGTAATAATAATAATATTATGAGGTCACTGAAGCTACTTGCTCTTAAATTTGCTATGCACGGATGGTCATGAGGATAACATTCTTGCATTTCATCAGTTCCTGTTCTTTCTATTGACTTGGCTTTTGTTGACGGTCATTGCAAAACACACTTTTACAGGAAAGTGTAATCTTTTGAAATGAAATGGGTAATTGTTAGAAATATTGTGAAATTTGAGTATATGTTGCATTGAACTGCCACAGTGAGGTAAAGGAAATGAACATAGTATAAAGAGTTATTGGAGTTTGAGTCAATTGTAAATCAGGGGAGGAAAATCACCCCATGTTTCAGCCTCAGAGCATGTTGCAAATGTCTCTTCACCCTGCTCCAGTGTTCCGATCCCAGACAACGCTTTAGGCTTCTCCACCATCCTCTCCGGTGTCCAGGACTCAGAGCATGCCACAAGTGTCTCTGCATTCTGCTCTACAGTTCCAACCATGGAGCACAGTAATGTTAATCCCTCAAGTCTGCTCTGATGTTCACCTGCTTCCCGGAGAAAGTGCCACCTGAGAATCCCACTGCACAACAATCCTTCTCTTACAGTGCGTTCCCCACTGCTTCCTTCTTCCTGATGACAGTCTATGCCACACTGTTCACCCCTTTTTGGAGTCTGGTAGTAGCCCTTTTGTTCAGTAACCCCCCCTTTCCTCAAGCCCCCTGGAGGTTTCCACCCCTTGAAGTCTTGGATGTAAATATTTGTATTGGCTATCCCCACCAGTCATTCCTCTCATCACCACCTCCAGCCCCACACTGCTGACTGGCGACTTATAATAGAGCCTTATCATGTAGCAGTGAACTTTTGTGAATTTCCCCTTGGGATTAATAAAGTATCTATCTATCTATCTATCTATCTATCTATCTATCTATCTATCTATCTATCTATCTATCTATCTATCTATCTATCTATCTATATAGTGCCTTTCATATCTATCTATCTATCTATCTATCTATCTATCTATCTATCTATCTATCTATCTATCTATCTATCTATCTATCTATCTATCATGCTGTAGTCCTTGGTAGGAAAGGGAAATGTAGATTTGTTTGTTGATTTTTCTATTAGAATATTTTCTGTGCCACCACCACACAATCAAAGCACCGTGATGTCCCTACATTGATGGATTAAAGGCCAGAAGTCCACATGACCGTCATCATCAAGTTTGTCCATGTGAACCCTGAAAACCATGAGGACTGATTGAGATCATTTATGTTAGGTAGAATGCCTAGAGGGGGCTGGGTGGTCTTGTGGCTTCAGAACCCCTGCAGGTTTTGTTTTTTTTTTTTCTCCAGCCGTCTGGAGTTTTTTTCTTTTGTTTTTTTCTGTCCTTCCTGGCCATTGGACCTTAGGTTTATTCTATGTTAATTGGTATTGCTTAATTTTATTTTTTACATTTTGTCTTTTTTCTCTTTGTTCCTGTAAAGCACTTTGAGCTACATCATTTGTATTTGTATTTGTATCTATCAGTGCAGGTTTACTGTAGTAAGTATTAGTATTAGATGTTTACATTAGAGGGTCAGCTCAGGTTGGTCAGTTTGGAGACAAAGTCAGAAAGGTGAGATGGTGTTGGTTTGTACATGTGCAGAGAAGAGATGCTGGGTATATTGGGAGAAGGATGCTAAGGATAGAGCTGCCAGGCAAGAGGAAAAGAGGAAGGCCTAAGAGAAGGTTTATGGATGTGGTGAGAGAGGACATGCAGGTGATGGGGGTGACAGAGCAAGATGATGAGAACAGGAAGAGATGGAATAAAAATGATCTGCTGTGACAACGCCTAACAGGAGTAACCGAAAGAAGAGGAAGAATGATTTTCATTTGTTTAAGCCATTCATTAAAGTATAATATTTCTTTTGATGCATTTCCTTGTTTCTGTGTTGTCCATGTTAACGTTCACAGATGTGAATGTTTAGTATATGCAAAGCAGTGCTTGAAGTGGATACACAGAAGTGCCAATGCCCTGTGTGTTACACTTACTATTTGTACTGTATTAACATGAAGGACAAAGGTCGTGGAGCATTTTCCAATTTGAAATTCAAGCACCATTATCTAAGACCGGCGTTTCTTTCTAACGTGCAGCACCATCGTCAAAGAGCAGGAGACTGACAAAGCAGAACGGACAACCAAGATGAGGGATGGTAGTCAACTGCATAAACACAGGTTGCTAAGCAAAGATCTTCACCAAACTTCTTCTTTCCATTTCACAATGTGATCACATCTCTTTTTTCACCCGCTCTATTGACTAGCAGCGTTATTATGTTGTCCTTCATTTGCATAAAGCCGTTCTCAGAGCAGAGCATAGGTGTAGCATATTAATATCTAAAAATAAAAAAATAATAACAATAAAAAAAACATATTTTGACTAATTTTCTTACTTCTGTGACTTCACCAAATCTGTCAAAGCATTTTTGAGATTATGGGGTATTTTGTTTTTCTGTTGTGAGGGTGGTTTACCCCTAAATGTTGATGTATCGAAATGTCCTTACTGAGTGGATACCTACTGACCTAGCTGTACCATCCTGCCGGATTTAATCTTTTTCACTAAACAGGAAACAGTGGTTTTAATGATGAGTGAGTGAGTGAGTGAGTAAACTTCTGATTATGAATACAAGTACATAGATACAGGTCAGTGTCATCAGCATTTCAATGAACCTTTATATGTGTTGTATTGGCAGATAATGTCCAATACTGTGTTCTGAGATTTTTCAAGTAAGGACCACAGAAGTTTCGAGGTAGGATAGTTCTACTCACTAATCATGGTGATGGAAAGTGTGATGTGTTGCCTATTGTTTAGTACATCAGAGCTGCACTGTACTCTGTACATGTATTAACCCTAAGACAATAAGAAGATGTGACTTATTGATTCCATCATAGTCTTGTGCCAAAAGTGAAAGAGATGATTAGAAGGAACGGAGAGGGGGGATTCAGTTGCTAGATGGTCTATTTAGCCACTACGTTCCTCTGTGTGCATTTCATTGTTTGGCATTGGTGACGTTGATTATTGTCATATGTATTATTAACATTTGCATATTTCTGTCTCTGCGGTGGGCTGTTGCCCACTGTGGGGTTTGTTTCTTGCCTTGCGCCCTGTGCTGGCTGGAATTGGCTCCAGCAGACCCCTGTGACCCTGTAGTTAGGATATAGAGGGTTGGATAATGGATGGATGGATGGATATTTCTGTCTGTTTTGGAGTTTGTAATCATGGAACCAGTAATCAATTTCTGATATTATTTTCACATTCTACCTGGAAATGCAAAAGTAAATTTTCAGCAACCTCTTAGTTTTCTTTATTTACGTGATGCTGTTTTGAAGGTCATGTGACCTCAACTACAATGCCAATGGCGTAACAGAAATTACAATATTCTGTAAATATGCTGTCGATTGCACTTTGCATTATCCCTTGCTGATATTTGTATTTTTTTCTAAATAACGCCTACTATTAGAATTTCTTGTTCTGCTTATGAACTTTTTCTGATTCGATTTTTGTCTTTCCCTGCCTTCTTGTTACCATTTGTATTTTCACTCCTCCAGTGTTCTGACTCTTACTTGTCTATGACCATGGTCGATTTCTTATTTCTCAATTATCTCCTGGTTGTTTAGGTGCTCACAAACATACCTGGCATTTTGCCTCTCCACAATGACATATTGTTTATTGGTCCTGGGCTGGTGGCCAATCAAGTGACTAGTAAGTCATGTGCCATGTAATGTCATCATTCCCAACTGGTTCATAGTGGTTAGATGTCTCACAACTCCAGGGTCCTATATTCCTTTTGCATTTCTTCTCATTTTGTCTGCCACCTTCCACTTCTGAAACTTTATTTTGTGACTCTAAATGATTCTAGATGGCATACTAACACCACCTAGGACTTTTTCCTTGCTTTACTCCTTTTGCTCTTGGAATGTGACATTATAGATGATATTTCCCAACAGCAGTCTAGTGTGCTTCAGGCTTGATATTGATTAGGGATTTTTTTCTTGTTAGTTTTGCTTTTTGACTTCTGCTTCAGCTTTTCTTTTTATGCTCGTTCCCATATAATGCATGGAGCACCTGTTGTGAAAGTCCATATCTGTCTGTCTGTCCGCAAGAAACAACTCGGGCCCCCCCATGGACCAATTTCATTGAACTGTGGCACGGTTTTATCTTTAAAGGAAATTGGTTCAAGAGTTTAATTTTTTGTTGAGATATCTCAAACAGATCACGCTATACTAAGTTTAGAAATTTCAAAATCACCCTTCAAAAAAGTTTCTGTCTGTCTTAAAACAAACAATCTCTGCGACTTCAGCTACGGATTAGTTTGCTGTTTCAATTTTACCTTGACAGCAGCTTACACCAACTTGTATGTTTTGTATATTTCACTTTTTTCACCTCCGATAGCCGCCACTGACAGCAAACAGACCCCCAGTACAAGTTAATGAAACACCAGCAGACTGCGCATGCAGTGGGCGGTCGCTGTCATTGGATGATTGAGCACCTATAGAAGAGAACAAGCACATCAGCACCTCAGTTCTCCCGATACTTTAACTCGTATAACTTTAAATTGAATAATCTTCCTAACCGTAAAACCGTATACTGCTCAAAATAATTAAACAAACACTTTTTAATCCGAGTATAGCATCAAGTCAATGAAAGTTGTGGGCTATTGATCTGGTCAGTTAAGTAGCAGAGGGGGTCGTTAATCAGTTTCAGCTGTTTTGGTGTTAATGAAATTAATAAGAGGTGCACTAGAGGGGCAACAATGAGATGACCCCCAAAACAGGAATGGTTTAACAGGTGGAGGGAGGCCACTGACAATTTTCCCTCCTCACCTGTTTCTTCACTAGTTTTGCATTTGGCTATGGTCAGTGTCACTACTGGTAGTGATACCTGGACCCTACAGAGGTGGCACAGGTGGTCCAGCTTCTCCAGAATGGCACATCAATACATACAATTGCCAGAAGGTGTGTTGTGTCTCCCAGCACAGTCTCAAGGGCATGAAGGAGATTCCAGGAGACAGGCAGTTACTCTAGGAGAGCTGAACAGGGCCATAGAAGGTCCTTAACCCATCAGTAGGACTGACCGGTATCTGCTCCTTTGGGCAAGGAGGAACAAGATAAGCACTGCCAGAGGCCTACAAAATGACCTCCAGTATGCCACTGGTGTGAATGTCTCTAACCAAACAATCAGAAACAGACTTCATGAAGGTGGCCTGAGGGCCTGACGTCCTCTAGTGGGCCCTGTGCTCGCTGCCCGCTTGGCACTGTGGAGCTCGATTGGCATTTGCCATAGAATACCAGAATTGACAGGTCCACCACCGGCGCCCTGTGCTTTTCAAGGATGAGAGCAGTTCACCCTGAGCACATGTGACAGATGTGAAAGGGTCTGGAGAAACCGTGGAGAAGGTTATGTTGTCTGTGACATCGTTCAGCATGACCGGTTTGGTGGTGGGTCAGTGATGTTCTGGGGAGGCATATCCATGGAGGGACACACAGACCTCTACAGACTAGACAACGGCACCTTGACTGTCATTAGGTATTGGGATGACATCCTTGGACTTGTCAGACCCTATGCTGGTGCAGTGGGTTCTGGGTCCCTCCTGGTGCACGACAATGCCCAGCCTCATGTGGCAAGAGTATGCAGGCAGTTCCTGGAGGATGAAGGGATTGATACCATTGACTGGCCCCCACGCTCACTCGCCTGACCTCAATCCAATAGAACACCTCTGGGTATGACATTATGTTTCAGTCCATCCAACGCTGCCAGGTTGCACCTCAGACTGTCCAGGAGCTCAGTGATGCCCTAGTCCAGATCTGGGAGGAGATCCCCCAGGACACCATCCGTCATCTCATTAGGAGCATGCCCCCCTCCCCCCCCCAAGACGACATTGTCAGGCATGCATACAAGCACTTGGGGGAATACAAACTACTAAGTATAATTTGGAGTTGCTACAATGAAATTTCGGCAAAATAGTCGAGCCTGCCTGCTGCATCATTTTTTCACTTTGATTTTTAGGGTGTCATTGAATTCAGCCCTCTGTAGGTCGATAATTTTCATTTCCATCAAACGATGTGGCATCCTTTTGTTCCTAACACATTACCATACCAGTCCATATCAGTAGAGATACCAGCAGGATTTTTTTCCCATTGAGCTCTGATGTGTTTTCAAAGTGTTCCTTTAATTTTTTGAGCAGCTTATAAAATGCAGGCAAGGAAAACAATACGTTATTTATATATATCAGTAATGGACCCTGTGGTGTGTAAGCAGTTATGCACAGAGTAAATCGACATTTACTCAGTTTTAACTTTACATTAAAAACAACCTCACACCCCCATCATCTCCAGTTTATAATGATTCACTATTTCACTAACACTATGATTTACTAAGGTAACCAGACGTCCCGGAAACAGCAGGGACAGTCCCAATAAATAACGGAAGAACATCAAAATGTCTCGGTTTTAACAGGCTACCCACCTAATATAGTTTTTCAGTGCACTAAACGTCATCACAAAACATTTAAAGCTGTGAGCAAGAAAATCCCTGCTTAATAAGGAAACTGTGTTAAAAATGAACAGCATTGCGAGGAGGACCAAGAGGCAGTACTGCCATTTATTTGTTTCAGCTTCAAGCACTGTGTGTAATCCTATGAGTTGACTTGTGAAATTGTTTTTTCGTGCTCTGATCCCTCTCTGATGGTGTTGAAACAAATGAGGCTTTCTGTGCGGACATACACGCTACACAAGTGTCCAAGCTTGGGACTTTGAAAATCTGATCACTACTCCATACAATTATTCAACTCAAAATTATCTATCGAGCGCATCTTTCTCGTTTAAAATTGTCCAAAATGTTTCCAGTGCAAGATCCAACCTGTGAACGTTGCAATTGAGCTCCGGCCTCACTTTGTACATGTTTTGGGCCTGCACCAAATGAACACAATTTTGAACCAAAATATTTAAATGCCTTTCAGAGAGCTTGGATGACACAATCCCTCCTAACGCATTAATAGCTGTGTGTGGTGGGCTCACAGAGGGGCTTAAAGTGGAGTAGGACAAACAAACTGTAATTGCCTTTACTACACTATTGGCACATACTGTAGACTTATCTCGCTCACCTGGAAGAATCCTAACTCTCCTCTTTTAAGTCAGTGGGTAACTGATGTGATAAACTATTTGACACTGGAAAAAATCAAAACCCTCACTTAGAGGATCTGTACAAAACTTTTTCAAAACCTGGCAGGATCTCATCAATAACATTTTAGAATAAGCATTTAAATTGAGGAAGAGATTCTCTCCCCACTTTTTTTTACTCTATTTATTTTTATTCATTTATTAATGTATCTATTTACTTA
Organism: Polypterus senegalus; assembly: GCF_016835505.1. Classification (NCBI taxonomy): domain Eukaryota; kingdom Metazoa; phylum Chordata; class Cladistia; order Polypteriformes; family Polypteridae; genus Polypterus; species Polypterus senegalus. The sequence goes on along the minus strand of NC_053169.1, from coordinate 82,677,733 downwards.
TTTTTACTAGCTTAAGGTTTTACTCTGCTGGCCTAGCTCTCTTTCTCATGGGTGGAGGTTGATTTGTTTTGAACCAAGTCTTGTAAAACTTGACTTATTTATATGTGGAATGTTGTTGGTTATTAAAATCAATACAATCCAAATATAAAAAAGGTGACTGTGTGAGAATAAGAGTCTCTGTGATGGATAAGAGTCTTCTTCAGGGCTGGTCTTTTGGTCCCCACAACCCTAAAATGGATTGGGAAGGTTCATTGAGGTCTTCACAACTTGCACAGCCCTCAAACATACCTGAATGGTCATTTCTGTAAATGGTTGACTACTGATTTTGCAGTGCTGTTTTAATTTTGGATGCTCCCTCCTTTTTGAGGTCAGCCAGGCTTTTGACCATGATATTTACATTCAGTTCATTTCTGGTTTATCCTTTCACTCTTTTTCAAGGCTTTTTGTGTACACTACAGAGTCTGCTTCAGCAGCGATGCACAAAAAAATCCTGGCTGGAGATCATTTTTAAATACGCGCCAACACAATAGGGCATTCAGCCTGGCAGCCTGACTGTGAACAAAGAGAAAAATCCCAAGGACATGGACAAGAGCCACATGAACATTCCCTGCCAGCCTGAAACTGAGCTGAGCATATGGGGAAGTTTCATTTATGACCCCCTTATCTTACCAAAATATATTTCATCAGTTCCATCTGATTGATCATAAAAAGATGTATAGTGCAGATGATTCATGTAGTTTCACATCCTCCCATCTTCTTATGTAATACGCTACCGTGGCTGTTCGTTTGTCTGTCCAGGATTTTAAATCACATGTAGCTCACAAACCATTTGACCTATTGACCTGAAATTTGGCACACATTGTGATAAAGGCGCTATATAGCGCCCGGCCCAGCACAAACTACGCAGAGGCACGTGTTCACACTCAAGGGTTTTTATTTTTTTGCTCTTCAGCCGTGGGCACACGTCTTCCCTGTGTCCCACCGGCCCAACACAGTCCCAAGCACAAAACCCACACCAAACCAACACTTTCCTGCTCCACCACTCCTCCCAGGCAACCTCGTCCTCTTCCTCCCGATTCTGGCCCTGATTGCTGGGAGGCATTCCCTTTTATACCCCACCCAGAAGTGTTCCAGGTGCCTGACCAGCTGGTCTTAATTGCACCTTCGGGTGGGGCTGATAAACCGTCCAGTGTGGTGGCTGGTTCTCTGCAGCACCCCATAGCGGCCACCCCATCTCCCAACCGGGCTGCTGTGGTGGACTCCATGTCCCATGGAGCCACGGGGGAGATTGAGGAGGGATCCACGGCCAGGGAGACTGCCCCCAAGCGCCCCGGGGAAGGTACTGCAATGTCCATGATGGCTCCCCCGGGACGTATGCAGCAGAGGCGTCCCGGCCGGGCATGGGACCCGGCTGTCCGTCACAACATGTACTACATGACGTCTACATCCACTTTCGGGGTGATGGTTTTTATTATTCTTTTTACTTTTATTTTATTTTATTGTAAAATAAACTCTCAGCAGCGGCCAACAGGACGGGCGTAGGGCACATCTGTGTGGGTGCCGTTCTCATTCCCTATCACCCTTGCCGTCACTTCCCCTACCTCTTCATATCTTAAATCATTCTTGAGGCAGATTGAAGACTTAAGTGCCAGCTTCAGTTTTAAACACGAAAACATGCCGACGAAAGAAGAGAAGAACCGGGCTGCTAGGGTGGAGAAAAGAAAAGCTACTCAGGAAGCAGCAAACGCATCAACCTCTGAGCAAACGAACGCCAAACGTACAGAGAAAGAAAGAGGATGAAAACTAGGAATGCTCAAGTCAAGTGTATTCACTGCACGTTACCGTGCAGTGCGCTGTTACTGTAAATTATATTCCAGTTTATTCCCAGGAACTGAGTCCTAAGCACAGTAAGATGGATGTGCTAGTGGCTGTGCTGTATTTTTAATGGTCTTTTCTTGTGTTTGCTGGAACTAGTTATCATCTATAAAGTCACATTCCAAAAAAAAAAAAGGAGTAAAGCAAGGAAAAAGTCCTAGGTGGTGTATGCCATTTAGAGCAGCGTTTCTCAACCCTTGAAATAATATTCATGTTCTACGGAACTCCAACATAATAATTTTATCATTATTAGTATTTGTTTTATATTGATAAAATTAAAGATCATAATGAAAACATGTATAACAATAATACTACAAGTGCCATACTTAATCATCTATTTGCAATTTTCATATAAACAAATGTATGTGCCAAAGAAATGTTATTCTTGAAACATATATGATTAATAAAATTTTCTTTTCTAGTGTGAAACCTGTGCCGCATCTTCACGGTTAGAAATTTCTGTACCATAAAAAAGGAATGAATAGAAGATGATAAATAAAACATAGACCAATGAAACTATAGCAGCCCGTGTCATTAAATTGCACTAGCTGTTTGAATGAAATGTACATGAAACAGAAATTCAATATCCTCGAACGCTTGTTCGAACCATGAAATTTAAAAACAGCGTGTGCATGACGTGATGTTCATCTAACTGTGTCTGACTTAGTCATCATAACCTCAAAGTAACAAGTTAATAACTTTGCGATAATTAGTGTTAATATTTTAATCATTTTCATACATCAACATAACAATTACTACTGATTACTATAGAATAGCTAGAACAATATCGGAAAAAACTGCGAGAAACCAATGTTGGATAGCACACTTTTGGGGTTATGTTATAAAGAATTTATAAAGTGTGTGACAGATAGGGAGCACTGTCGTCCCCTTGAACCCTCAGACTAGATGCCAGACACCAGATAAAAGTTCAAATTTTGGATTTATTATAAGAATAAAGTGCACAAAGCACCCTCCACTCCACAATACTCATAAACAATACAATTCACAATAACAATGATCCTCCATACCTCCCAGCAGCTCAGTCACCCTTCCTCCCAACTCAGCCCACTGCTGGGATCTCTCACAGTCCTTTTATAGTCCCTGACCCGGAAGTGCTTCTCTCTCTCTGTCTACGTGACTGGCAACACTTCCGGGTTGGATGAAATCTCCTTTTTCTTCAACCGAGAAGTATGTCATTTCTTCTCTCCTCGTGACTGGGACGTACTTCCGGGCTGTACGGAAAATAATCCTTGAGCATCATCCTCTGGTGATGCCTATGGTATCCAGCAGGGCTGTGAGTAAAGACTCCATTATCCATGATTCCCTGCTGGAATTCGGGGCACCTCCATGCTGCAGGGAGGGCTCCATCTGGCGGCCTGGGGGTATTGATGAAGGGCCGGCCATATACCAGAGGTGTCACACACATTGAGTAGGAGGCAGCTAAAGGGCTTGAGTAATTGTAATTCTACATCAGACCAGGGGATGGCAAGGTGCGCTGACTCCCCCTCTCAGTTCTCTGCAGACCTTTCTTGGGAAATCCCACCGGGTTCTGGCGCCTTTGAAAGACGTCACTTCTGGTTCCGGTGCTTATGATGATGTCATTTCCGGTCCCGAAGACATCACTTCCTCCTCATCTTTTCTCGTAATGATCAGTTCTGTTTTGGACTCAGTATTGAAAACAACTCTAGAAACTTTTGCAGCCAGGGCATATTACACGGGAGGCTTCCCCAAACCTTTTATGTCTATTGGTCATTCTTATGACAAATGTTAAGTTTCGTATGTGCTCCGGCAGCACCACCTTGCAATTTGGTGCATGAAAATCATGTTCGATCGCCTGCTTGAGCACTTTTGAAACGCATGCTTATCAGCCTGAACTGTATTTTAAGTTCGAATACACCAACTGTTGTTCGAGTGATTTAAAAACACAACCTAAATAAAAGCAAACAAAAGAAATACATCGGAAAACAGGGAGAGAGGAAAAACATGCAAACTTTACATATTAATGAGTGAATACTTACCTGCATGCTAGAAAACACATAGAATTGATAAGAGACTGACTGAACTTCTCACGTTTTTTGCTTGCACCAGCTTGCACATTGATGGATTAAAGGCCAGAGGTCCACATGACCGTCATCATCAAATTCTTCCATGAGAACCCTGAATACCAAGAGGACTGATTGTGAGGTCATTATGTTAGGTAGAATGCCTTAGAGGGGAGTCAGGGGGTCTCGTGGCCTGGAACCCCTGCAGATTTTTTTTTTTTTCTCCAGCCGTCTGGAGTTTTTTTGTTTTTTCTGTCCTCCTTGACCATCGGACCTTACTTTTATTCTCTGTTAATTAGTGTTCCCTAATTCTGTTTTCTTATTTATTTTGCCTTTTCTCTCTTTCTTCATTATGTTACGCACTTTAAGCAACATCATTTGTATGAAAATGTGCTACATAAATACATGTTGTTGTTGCACTAACCAGCACCACTTAATTAATTAGCGACACAAACGCTAGTTGCTGTATGATAAGTGAAGCACTGCCGCATATCCAAGTGGCTGTTAAAACAACTAATCCATCCATCCATTTTCTAACCTGCTGAATCCGAATACAGGGTCACGGGGTTCTGCTGGAGCCAATCCCAGCCAACACAGGGCACAAGGCAGGAACCAATCCTGGGCAGGGTGCCAACCCACCGCAGGACACACACAAACACACCCACACACCAAGCACACACACCAGGGCCAATTTAGAATCGCCATAAAACAACTAATGCAAGCTCAAATTTATTTCTTTTAGAGAAGGTTTATAATTTTTTCCACTGTTCAACTTTATTTATTTGCCACTGCTACTCATTACCATTTCTCACTGAACCCCTTAGCGATGTCTCACAGAACCCTAAGGTTCCACAGCACACTTGTTGAGAAAAGCTGATTCAGAGTCACAAAATAAAGTTTCAGAACTTTACATAAGGCAGACATGATACAGACAGAGAAGACGTGCAAATGGAACGTGGGACCCTGGAGTTGTGAGGCATCAACACCACTATAAACCAGATGCTTGGAAATCCATTTTATAGTGTGTTAAAATTGTAAAAAACCCATTATGAGATTTATCGGGATGTGTTTCATGTATCAAAGATATGTGTGCTATAAGCTGACCCTCTGCAAAAGACTCATCATCCAGAAATGGTTCCTGTCCTGCTCCTGATGCTGCTGAGACCGGCAAACCATCCAAGTCAGATACTGCATTGGAATAGGTGAGTCCGATGTTGGAGAGATGGATGTACATGTAAGTGTGTGATGGACTGGCACCCCATTTTGGATTGGTTTCTACAAGTCCCTTAGTTGTGCCCCCTTTGCTTCTCTTCATGGTACCAGACACATGTACAGTAGATCATGTTTGGAGCTGTTTTCAGGCTCAACATCAAAGGCCGATTAATACAAAGAAGAGAATCAAAAAGGAACGAGGAAGTCAAATATGTAAAGATGAGGACTGAGATGTGAGAACATTAGAATGGAGGCACATGAAGTACTGCACAACACCTCTGATAAATTGTAGCTTTTTTCTTGTTCTGGCCTTTTCGAGTGCTGCAGGCCCTTACACTGCCGGCTTCTAAATCTGTATGGTCGACAGGAAGGAAATAAAACCATAAACTCTACATGACTTTGTAACTGCTTTCCTGATCTTACCATTAGATGTCACATTCATAGACGTACAAGTGTGTGTTCGGTTACTGGTTAAACCTCAGGCCTACACAGCACTTTGTTGTGGTTTTTCTTGTCGCTAGGCGATTCACAAAAGTTCAGCACATGTGCTTTCTCATCAGGCTGACACACTTTTCACTCACTTTGATCTTCACATTCTCAGAGGGCTCACAGGGATAAAAGCAGCACTCTGAGGCCAAGACCAGGAGGCTGCAGAGGTGAAGGCAGGAGCTTACCCTTCCATGAGATAAGTGAAAGACAAAGGAGATTCTCGGCTGACCTGTGATCCTGTGTGACTTTTGCTTTTCAATGGGGTAAGCTGTTTTATAGATAGATAGATAGATAGATAGATAGATAGATAGATAGATAGATAGATAGATAGATAGATAGATAGATAGATAGATAGATAGATAGATAGATAGATAGATAGATAGATAGATAGATAGATAGATAGATAGATAGATTATGCTTAGCTTGAACTTCGAAAACATGCTCAATAGTACTACTAAATGGGCAGAGCGACATTGATGAATATATGGTACCTATATCACTAATATGCTCGTTTTCCCACTGCAGGAACTTTGTTTTCTGGAACCAATAAGTTCCTGCATGATGTAGGCCCCAGGCCACTTTAGTGTGTTGCATTCCCACCACACAACAGGAACTGTAATATTTACGCAAATCATGTGCTGTTCAAAGAAGAGTGATGTGGTATGAAGTGAGGCACATTTAGGAGTTCATGAGGGGTACCCCACCGCCATTGCTTCTTTGCACTCCGGACTTCATGGGAGAGATTGTTGCTTTGTTGCGGTGCATGGAACGGTGCACTGGGGAGACAGCTATGAAGAGAGATGCAGTTCAAAGTGCAGTGCTCCATCTTCATCGATAACTCTCCTAAGTCCAAACAGCCAGTAGATTTGTAAGATGGCACCAGTGCATGTGGTCAACCAGTCACCACAATTCATTGCCCGAGCTCCACCCATAATAGTAGTGGGTAAAGGAATAGAATATACCTTGGAGTAGGAACTACCTACCGAGAACTACAAATGGCCAAAGTTCTTGCAGTGGGAATGCTAGATAAGTTTCTGAGTTTCTAAAAAGTACCTGAAGAATGTTCCAGCAATGGAAAAGCACCCTTAGAGGCCTTGTTCTTACTTACCTGGTTATGGATGCTGTCTGTGAGCAGAAAAAGTAAAGCAGGGAAAATTGTCAGGTCGGGATCTGTGATCTGTGGGTATCTGGACAGTTTAACACACCAGAATGAAGAAAACCATCTGGTAATGCAGGGTGACATCACATATTATCTGAACAACAGCTTCCAGATCCTGCCCTCTGGGAGATGTGACTCAAAATTCAGAGCAAGCATGTCTTACAACGACAGTAATCAAATTAATCAATAAAATGAAACATAAGTAGTCTGCTGACAACTGGAATGGCTTGAGCACTGGCCAGCTAACACAATATCATGCTTCAGCACATCCTCTGTCTGTTATGTCTAACAATAATAAAAATAATGCATTTTATTTCTATAGTGCCGTTCCTATGCTCAAAGCGTGTGTCTTATCTATTCAGTATTACATTTGATCAAAAGTCTGGGAGGGAGTCCTCATGAAGATTTCTGAAGAGTCGATGGTCCTTATCTATATGCTAAGCAGAGGTGCTGGTACTGCATACTGATGAGTACCCGCTCACTTCAAGCACTCTATCTATCTATCTATCTATCTATCTATCTATCTATCTATCTATCTATCTATCTATTATATAGTGCCTTTCTATCTATCTATCTATCTATCTATCTATCTATCTATCTATCTATCTATCTATCTATCTATCTATCTATCTATCTATCTATCTATCTGTTGTGGCAGACGACCGGGGACCTTGTCCCACCAGGACGCCTGAAGAAGGTAAGGACCAGGAGAGGGGCAATATCTTTCCTGGGGTGCAACAGGGCAGCCCGCCTGGATTACATTATTGCCAGGGGGTGCCTGGACGATCCTGAAGCCCTGGATAGCAGCACTTCTGCTACACCAGAAAGTGCTGCAGGAAGTTCATCAGGGTGCACTTGAAGCACATCTGGGTGCAACATCAAAGGGGCCGCCCACTCCATTTGAGGAGCTGGAGTTGGGTGGAAGAAGACAGAGCCAGTGAGAAAGGAGTGGAGACAGCAGAAGAAAGGAAAGTAAAGGACTGTGAGCATTTTGTGGTGCTTTGTGTATTATATTGTGTGTGTAGGTGCAAAAGGAGAATTTGGACATCTGGCTGTCTCAGTGTCTGTCTGTGTCTAGGCTTCTTTCACATGGCATCCCAGATGGGACGCCATGTAAAAGAAGCCTTGCTACAGACAGACACCAAGGACACACAATGTCCAAAAGCACACAGGTTTATTTTACAGTTCTTTTTCTCGCACAACACCGTGCACCAAAACAGCCACAACGACTCAGTCCTTTACTTTACTTCTAGTTTTACTTTTACTTTCTGCCTCCTCCACTCCTCCAGTCACAAGCTCTGTCCTCTTCCACACGACTCCAGCTCCTTGAATGAGATGACGCGACCCCTTTTATGTTGCACCTGGATGTGCTCCAGGCGCGGCCCGATGAACCTCCTGCAGCACTTCCTGGTGTGGCGGAAATGCTGCATGGGCACCTGAAAGCACTCCAGGTGCATTTGGTTCCTTTTCCGGCAGCCCTTCCTGGTATGACGAAAATACTGCCATCCAGGGCTCTGTGGACTGCCCTGTTACACCCCGGGGAAGATATTGCCCCTCTCCTGGTCCTTCCCAGTGCAGTGCATGTCTTTGACGGTTGTAGTGCCTTAGGTGACCCCTCAGTGATGACAACACGCTGTACTTTAAAACCACTGACTTTGAAACTTGATCTTAGGAAGCAGAATATTGTACAACTAGTCGACGCCCGTAGCATACGGCGGTGTAAGAAAAGGAACAGAAAACGAGGAGAAAGGAATTCAGAAATCAAGAAAAAAGAAATACTTCTTGAAAGACGCAGTTGTGAATAGGTGTTTTTCTGGAGACGACAGATACTGAGTCGAAAGATCTAACCCTAGAAAAAGACACGTACAACTGACAGTGGCTGAAGACTGGTTTCTTGTAGATTAACGTAAATATTTGCAAAAATAATACAAGGCAGGATGTTGGGGTCGTGTTTGAAGTAAATGACAATGGTAGCATTGAGAATTTCGGAAAGAGCTTGAATTTCAGCTTCACCACCATAAGCTCCACATGTTGCCATGTATTGATAGTACTCATGACTCGTTGTGATAACTGGACTTGCGTTGGAAAGATCAACAGGAAGAACATCTCCAAATCTGTCCCAATGTGAGGCAACGAAATCTACTGCCCTATGTCGTAGTGAGAGTGCATTGCCTTCGTCAACCGTTTGTGTCAAGAAATAACCCACTGATAGGAACAGGCAGTTGCCGGATCCCGGAATAGAGATGACGTTGTACAAAAACCCGTCGACACAGAAGATGCTGTCGTTCATTTTATAACAAAGGTTTAGGAAACAACCGTCGCAGTATAACGAAAATAGCAAGGAGCGAAACCAATGCCAATGGTCGAGAGAGTACCTTCCTGTAGCAAGTTACGGAAAAGACTCCCAGGCGCACACATGGCCGAAGTGAAAATTCACGCAGTCAGGATAGATATCGGGCAGTGACGTGACACCAATAGGATCATGAGAGAGGAGCGGGGAATGCGGTAGTCTGAAGGGAGAATAGGAATCAAGAAAAGTGGTGTGGGGGTGTATGGGAGGCCACAGGCAGCGTAAGGAAGGGTTTGGAAGAGGACAAATAGGAATCGTGAAATGCCGTGTGGGCTGCGTGTCGGGGGACCGGTTTTGAAAAGAAATGCAGGATGAACCAGAAGAGAAATATATATATAAGAGATTGTAGAAATGGCTACTCAAAGGAAATGCAGAGAAATGTTTTTTAGGGAGAACTGGAGAATAAACAGGAACACCAAGTCTTCCAGCAGTAAGGAGGCCCAGCAACTGTTTAAATCAACACATACAGGCAAACAGGTGTTGGTCTGAAAACCTATCAAGTTTTTCTCTCCCATTTCCCTGACTGATTTCTTTCGCATAAATAAAACATGTTCAGTATTTATAAGCTTTCTCGTCAGTATGCAAGGTGAGTGGCACAGCTCCCCATCATCAGAAAAGCCTTCGAGCCAATGGCCCCGTATTATGAATGCATATTTATCCCACCAGAAGAAGTGGGCAGCGTCTTGTACAGAAGTAAGTCTGTTTTCTTCTCGGCATGAAAGCCACTGCTGCTGTGAAAGAGTTTCTAGGTCTTTGTGCCTGGTGCAGACAGAGCAAGGAAAATCCCACAGCTGTTATATTCAAGTGATAATACTTCACTTCAGTGTGTCAACAAAGAGACATTTTAGGTTAAAATAGGTCTGAAAACCAGAAGATGAAAAATGGTCTCCGTGACTTAGCCGAATACACAAAAGACGTATTGTGTGTCTGTTTGATGGTCCAGTGAGATCATATAAATCATTTTGCGTCCCCCAACACCGACCTCCCACCACCTCACCCCAGTATCATCATCAATCCACATCTGAAGCCCTCTTGCTTCAGTATAGGACTATAGCAGCAGCACTGGGTGCAAGACAAGAACCAACCCCTGTCAGTGAGCCAGCCCACCTGTAAGGTAAACGGTAACGCTCAGATTCACACTGTTGAGGGGACAGTGATTTATTTATTTATTTATTTGCTGGGGATTCAAAGAACGCACCCATCCTTGGCCCGATCCGCACTCACTCACAGACAGAGACACGAAATCCAAAAAATCAAATAAATGAATGAATGAATAATATATTAAATGGAAAATAAATATAAACAACAAATAATCAGATAACCCTCCCCTTCCACAACGGGGATAACAAATACAGCACACAACAATAAACACCTAACAACAAACAGCCACGACAATGTCCATGAATCAGTCCCAATGCAGTAGTACCGGAAGAAGTGGTATGGAGGAAAAGATGACGATCCCGGGAACAGCTTTCTGTAAATAATGTACTAAACAGTCCTACCTGTAGTCCTGATATGGTGTGGGGTGATGAGATTTGGGGAGCACTCTGTCCGATGAAGCACGATGACTGAATCCAACACTACTCACACGACAGTCCATACATCCTTACAGGTTCACAATCCGGGTATAAATGATATTCCACAGAGACGAGACAAATGGGTGAACAGAAATACAGACAACGGCTTCCTTTGCTGCTCCTTTTTAAGATTCCCACTAGCCTGTCTTGTCCCCAGAAGCCCCTGTGCCCGTATACTAGTGAGTATAACATGACCACAACAATTCTGTCTGTAACTATTTTACTGTATTTAGTAACAATGACAGAATAAAACTTATTTTTCTTTGTCGTTTCTTTTCATCCGACTAATAAAAACAGATAACCAGTATCAGATTTTTGAATATCTGGTGTGATACTAGGGTGTTGTATCATGTTAGCCATTTATGGATGTAGTGAGAAGTCAAGCAAAATGACAACATCTTGCCTGAAGAAGGGGCCTGAGTTGCCTCGAAAGCTTGCATATTGTAATCTTTCTAGTTAGCCAATGAAAGGTGTCATTTTGCTTGAATATGGCACAAGGAGAACATGCAAACACCACACAGACAGCAAGCAGATGTAGAATTTGAATCCTGGATTTGTTAGGCAGCAGCCCTAACCTCCACCCTGCCAACCACCAAGCTATGAGGTTCAAAAGTGACTGTTATGCTCAAGCACGGGGGTCTCCAACACGTCGCTCGTGAGCTACTGGTAGCGCGCAACCCCATTACAAGTATCTCACCTAAGGGTTAATGAATCTTACATAAATTTGAAAACTTGATTAGTCAAATAAGGGGTGGGCGATCTTTCCAAAAACTCATATTACGATCCTTTTAACACAAATCACAATCCACAATCTGAATTGCAGTCTCTCTTTTCAATGTGGCATACACTTAAGAGAATATCCGGACTCAAACTCATCGAGACCTAACTAACACTTTACTTTAAATTTTAAACAAAGTTGAATTCAATTTTTCTCTCGTTCGTTAGCTAAGCGGAGTTAAGGAGCACGCCCCGAAGCTGGCGAGTGAGTGAGGAAGGCCTCTCCCCTTGACCCATTGCATGGATCTCGGATTCGTGCAAATAAATCGGTACCACAAGCGAACTATGATACAAAGCGAAATGAGAAAAGTCGCAAAATCAACTGGAATGTTCAAGCAAATTACAGAAAAAAAAAAAACAATCTAAATTGGTTAAGTAGTTCTCTCATGAAAAAGCGGACAGACAGACAGACACTGAATTTTTATATCTCTTATATATATTTCTCTTCTGGTTCGTCCTGCTTCCTCTTCAAACCCAATCCTGCCCACACGCAGCCCATTTCTCAATTCCTATTCGTCCTCTTCCAAACCCTTCCCCACGCTGCCTGCGGCCTCCCATACAGTCCCATGCCGTTTTTCTTGATTCCTATTCCTCCTTCGGACTAACACGTTCCCTGCTCCTCTCTCATGACCCCATTGGTGTCACGTCACCGCCCGATATCTAGCCTGACCGTGTGACCTTTCACTTCGGCCATGTCTGCGCCTGGGAGTCTTTTCCGTAACCATTGGCATTGGTTTTGCTCCTTGCTATTTTCGTTATACTGCGACGGTTGTTTCCTAAACCTTTGTTATAAAATGAACGACAGCATCTTCTGTGTCGACGGGTTTTTGTACAACGTCATCTCTATTCCGGGATCTGGCAACTGCCTGTTCCTATCAGTGGGTTATTTCTTGACACAAACAGTTGACGAAGGCAATGCACTCTCACTACGACATAGGGCAGTAGATTTCGTTGCATCACATTGGGACAGATTTGGAGATGTTCTTCCTGTTGATCTTTCCAACGCAAGTCGAGTTATCACAACAAGTCATGAGGACTATCAATACATGGCAACATGTGGAGTTTATGGTGGTGAAGCTGAAATTCAAGCTCTTTCCGAAATTCTCAATGCTACCATTGTCATTTACTTCAAACACGGCCCCAACATCCTGCCTTGTATTATTTTTGCAAATATTTGCGTTAATCTACAAGAAACCAGTCTTCACCAGTGCACCATTTTCTGTTCCTATTTTTACACCACTGAATGCTATGGCGGGCATCGGCTATCTAGTATTATATATTAGTAAACCTTCAAAATAATGTGTAGTTAAAGTCTCAACAGCATTATCAGCATTTCTGGAGCCTAGTAGATCCAGATAACTATAAGAATCTGCACCAAGCAGCTCTGAAAATGTCTGCTTTGTTTGGGTCTCCATACCTCTGTGAGTCTGACGTGAATGTCATGAAATCAAAGTTCAGAACAAGACTGACAGACGAACATTTAAATGACTCCATATGACTGAACCTAAGTGGCTGCACTCCACCTACACCTGCCTCTCTTGTTGACCTCATGCAGTGCCAGTCATCTGACTAACTAAAAAACACATCACACCTGCAACTGGACGTGTGAATAAAGTGACACAGTGACATGGAACAAAATGACAAATGAATAAGTCATGTCTGTGTATTTGGAATTGCATTGTTTTTTTGTTTTGTTGTTTTGAGATACGCAAGAAAATGCAGACAGACATACAAAATGCACTTGCAGGTGAACTACATATTTTTTGTGATGTTTTAATGCAAAATGTGAGTTGTGGACACCAACATTTTTTAAATGTTCAGGCAGAACAAGCTTATTCAGTTTGTTTGGGTTGAAATAAGCTATGAGAAGAAACGTTAGAAAACATGAGTAGCTATCTGCCATTTTCATTTTGTAAAAGTAGATCTCAGGGGAAAAAAGGATGAAGATCCCTGCTCTAGAATGTGAAACATTATCTGTGATGTACTGTATGGGTTGTGCTCATGAGTCACTTGGCACAGCTGGTGTTTTATTGTGTGTAAACCCAAATGTTTAAAGTGCATGGACTGGAGGATATTGGGGTGGGTTTTTAGGAAGAAACCCTGTGAGTGTAGCCTTTTCAGTGGTGTATTTCATGACTATTTACTACAAACTTTTGAAGAAGTTGCCCCTAGATGTGTGTTCTCTTTCGCGGATTACGTCTGGCCCCACAAGACTAAATTCAACATAACAATAAAATTTCTTTCATCCCATACAAGGGAAGTGGTGGCCAGAAGGTTAAGGAATGCAGATGAATTTTCATCCTTAGGAAGAAATCGACCTCATGAAAATAGAGCTCTTAAAATGTGCCAGTTTTTTGTGAATCATACAAAGCAGGCAATTAAAGCATTACTATAATACTACAAATATTTGTGTTGCACCAACTGTTGGAATGACAAATGAAATGCATTTTATTACTACACATGTTTGAGATTCTCCATCTGTTGGAATGACAGAGACATGACAACCAGATGGATACACAGACACACAGCCTTTTAATGTGGGTTACTGTAATCTAACGGACTAAAAACAAAAGTCTTAATTAATTTGTCTCTGCATCTTGCAATGTTATAAATGGTAAAACATTTCCAATGTTCCTTAAATGAACAAATGCAGTCTTAGTAATCTGGTTAATGTGTGATTTAGTTTAGGCCAGAGTCAATGATTACACCCAAATTCTTTACTTCCACCTTGACTCTTAATGCCAAGGGGTCAGCTTTATTTCTAAAACCATAAGCATTTCCATTTTTGTCAATACCTAAGATTTCTATTTTTCTTAAATAGGTTTGAGATGCTTATTATTTATTGATTCCGAAATTCAAGTAATACATTGGATCAGAGGGCCCAGAACATCAGGGTCATGAGGCGCTATAGATAAATAAAGCCGTGTGTCATTTGCAGAGCTGTGGCAGTTCACCTTGTGTTTTGAAGTAATTTGGCCTAATGGGCGCATGTAGACTGAAATTAAATGTGGGCCCAGAATAGATTCTTGTGGTACACCATATACAATATCAGGGATCCTTGAACTACAATCACCACAACTAACAAAGAATTGTCTATGTGTTAAAAAGACCAAAACCAATTTAAGACACTGACAAAGAGGACTACCCATTGGCTAAGATGATTTATTAGAATACTGCGGCCTGTGGTGTCACTCAGGTTTAATAGAACAAGAACAGGTACGTGGCCTGTGGCCTGTACGTGTTACCTCTGTCAGCATTAATCCGAAAGTCATTTAATACGTTAACCAGTGCAGTTTCTGTACTGTGATTTTTTCTAAAATCTGATTAAAACATATTTCAGAACAGAATGCTTATTCAGGTAATCATCTATTTACTGAAAAACTGCTTTTCCAAAAAAAAAGGAATGGCCTGTGAAGCCCCACACCCAGTACCGCCGCTCCCTATACGCAGAGTACGCAGTCTGCGTAGGGCACCAACTCCCAGGGGGGCACCATCCCAGCTGCTCAAAAAAATCGTTTTTATATATTAGAATAATAAATTAATATTAATAATATACATATACATCCATCCATTTCCTAACCCGCTGAATCCGAATACAGGGTCATGGGGGTCTGCTGGAGCCAATCCCAGCCAACACAGGGCACAAGGCAGGAACCAATCCTGGGCAGGGTGCCAACCCACCACAGGACACACACAAACACACTAAGCACACACTAGGGCCAATTTAGAATCGCCAAACCACCTAACCTGCATGTCTTTGGATTGTGGGAGGAAACCGGAGTGCCCGGAAGAAACCCACGCAGACACGGGGAGAACATGCAAACTCCACGCAGGGAGGACCTGGGAAGCGAACCCGGGTCACCTAACTGCGAGGCAGCAGCGCTACCCACTGTGCCACCGTGCCGCCCATTATACATATACAAATAAACAAAAATATAAACGTATATATTGCATTTTACGGTGAACGCAGAGTAGGCTAAGCACACGTGATGATGCGTGCGGCGCACCCTCACCTCTGTTACGTCTGCCTATTTGGCCAAAAATGATAATAATTGAACAATATGCCTGGTCCTGGAAAGAGACATCAACAGTCCGGCGCCGAGAAACGAAAAAAAAAAGCCCAAGATGAAGCCCGTGCATCATTTTCAGGTACGTTCATAATCATGTGAAACTTTATTTTATTCTGTCGACGTTAATAATGTGTTTTAATGTCGGTAATAAATATAAATGATACAATTTATTTATGTATTTACTTTTTTTTGAATAAAGTTCCATTTTGGCCCCAATAGTAGGTGTTTTTTATTATTTTATTTTTACTTCCGTAATATTTGGGGGAGGGGGCACAAAAGTACATTTCTGCTTAGGGCACCCATTTGGCCAGCAGCGGCCCTACCCACACCTCAATCTAACAAAACATGGTGGCAGTGGCATGCGGTGAGGTTCATGCCTGGTGAGGCACTGACTCCTTCAGAGTGAGATTTACAAGCATATGAACCCAAAAGAGTCGCTCATTCAGTATTCAGCTGGCATCCAGCATGCACATTGACTACTGGTTATGTTTCATATCTCATCAGCATTCTTTACACACACAGGTAAGGTGCAGATTTGGCTAAGAAAGACAAAAAGATAAGAAAAACAAAACAATATTTTATTTAAGGTCAAAATTTTGTTTTTAAATATTGGATTATTTATTTTTAGTCTGATCTCATTTTTTATAAAATTGAGAACCATTTATGGTCTTACCTTTATTTGTAAATGAAGTCCATGCGCCTATCCTGCTCCATGAAAATCTTTGTCAATTTCTTGTGAAAGTTCTCCTTATTTTCCATTAGTTTTAGCTGCAGTGCACTTGAATTTCTGATATTGCTAACTTATTGGCGCCCAGAGTCTCTGTGTAGAAGAAAAGCAGCAATGAGAACCTATTTGGCTCACATGCGCCCCCTTCAGGGCTACATGGTACTGTCTGCCTCATCTTGTGCCTTTTCACTGCAGTCTGATGTCTGATCAGCAAGACTAAATATGTTGCACACATTTGTTAAAGATATTAGCCAGACTGTAGAAACTCAGGGTGTATAATAAACGTGTCTGCAAACATTATATTGGTGACACTCAGAGAGACAGCAACAGGCTCGCGCCAATTGCATGCATCAGCCCAGTGTGTGAGGGAGAGAGCAGTCCGAGGTGAGAATCGGCTCGTCGTCACCACACCTCGCGTTTCTACCCTGTACTTGAACAGGAAATGCTCCAATTCAGCGATTTTAACTATAAAAATAATCAAAATTAATGTCACTCACATTCATTAAATATATTAGCTAGACTGTGGAAAGTCATGGTGTATAACAAACGTGTGTGCAAACATTTTATTGGCGACATACAGAGAGACAGCACCAGGCATGTGCCAATTGCAGGTATCAACCGTGTGTGATGGAGAGTGCAGTCCGAGGTGAGGTGAGGCTCATCGGTGCCGCACCTCACGTTTCTCCCCTGTATTTAGAATTAGGGTACCATGTTAGCCACAGGAAATGCCCCAATTCAGTGATTTTTACTATAAAAATGATCAAAATTATTGGTATTATACAGAAAACAAATTTATAGCACAGACCAGTGGACACATTTACTTTATGTTATCATTGTTAGTCTTTTTACTTTTCATGATGACAGGTGAGTCTCTGCCTCACTTGCCTCCCCTGACCGCATGAGCCTGCATGGTGGGAATGAGACGATGTCAGCATAAATGTTTGGCTAAAAATGTATTTGAACCTCCTGATGCAGTTTAGTTAGTATAGATCAAAATCCCTGAGGAATTGTTCCATGAATCTGTTTAAATGTTGTTTTTTGTTGAATCCAAAGGGCCTCCTATCTAAATTGAGGTACCTAATAAAATGGTCACTGATAGTATGGGTGAGCAAACAGCGGTTACACCTATGCCACTGAAAAAACTGCGATTAAAATGTTGCTGAATCTTTGTTTTTCATTGAGGACATGTGGAAAGTCTGTACTTCATTGCTTCATCATGGACAAAGAATGTCACTGCTCTGTGTGCTACACTGAATATGACTGACCACACTTAGGACACCATCAGACTAAGACCTAGAAATGCTGTGCAAAAGCAAAGGGGCTTTATGACTAAACTAGGAATGTGAACAATATTTAGATTTATCTATCCATCCATTATCCAACCTGCTATATCCTAACTACAGGGAGCCAATCCCAGCCAACAAAGGGTGCAAGGTTAGGAACAAATCACGGGCAGGGTGCCAGCCAACCGCAGGACACAAACACATACCAAGCACACACTAGGGACAACTTAGGATCGCCAATGCACCTAACCTGCATGTCTTTGGACTTTGGGAGGAAACCGGAGTACCCGGAGGAAACCCACACAGACATGGGGAGATAAACAGGTATACTAAATGCAAGTATGCTTTGTGATCTTCAACAAGATAGTTACTCATACACAGCCATGATTGCCTTTATGATGTTAAAGAAGAAAAGAGACCTGAGTGTGGAGGGCATTGGCCCAGATACATTTGCTGTGGCATAAAAAAAAAATGAAAACCTCTTCAGAATTGAAAGGGAGGGATGAGTTCAAAATGATGACTAAGGCCTCGAGCAGAAAGAAGGAACAGAATGTGAGCTCACAAAAAAAAGTAAAAAATGACATAGTCATTATTGTTGTTTTAATGTTACAAATCTGCTATTAAAGTTCACCTAATATTAAAATTGTTAATAGTGCCTCGGCCCTGTTGCAAGACAAGACATCATTCAGGATGAGGTGACCTCACAGAATTTGTTGTTGAAGATATATAGTGTCGTTATGTCAATAGTGAATAAAATTGTAGATGCTATACCCGAGAACATAAAAGCAGATGTACCTCTAATGCAACGGGGAGATAGTGTAGATGAAAATGCAAAAAGACAGGAAGGGAAAGAGCTCAGTGCTGAAGGAACTGGCATGCACATCTGAGAAAGCACTGAGAAACATTAGATCATCTGCTTACTAAGCAAATATCGTTTTATTTTAGTGCTTGAATAGTTTTATCTCTCTATATATCAAAAAAAAAAACCTGGAATGGAAAAGCATGGCGACGATACGTGATCTTTTAGGAAGTTCTCAAAAGACATTTTAAAGACCTGCGAGACAAAAAAGACTGGCCACGGAGCGTCTTGTGGGGACCGTAAACATGAGACTTGGTGCCAAGAGATTGTCCCAGGGCAGTCTCGCGGGGACGTGGAACATAAAAGAGTCTTGCAAGACACACCCTTCTTATCAAATAAGAGCTCGGACAGCCAGCAAAACATTCAGTCATGTATAGTCACGTGGCACACACAGAGCCTGTGCTCTCAGCAAAGAGAAAAGAGACCCAAGGCGTGAAACATATGTAGAGAAAGGTACAGAATATGAAAGCAGTAACAGTCGAAAGTATTTTAGCGTCCCAGCAAAGCGGAAGCCTTTTTTGTTTTACATGACTGTTAGGTCCGTTCGAGGGAGGGCAGAGTAAGGCACGGAAGAATGATAGCTGGGTGCTGATCGATGCGGCAAGGGGGTGACCCGTGAGAGGAGGGGTTGGAGAGGGTGCTAGAAATTTGTGTTTGGGGTGACGCAGTCGGCAATTGTTAAAGTAGAAATTTTGTGACACTTTATTACGTCAGTCACTACTGTATCAATAAAAAGACAGCACAGATTGCACGGACGCAAACAAAAGGAAATTAAAGTCAGAGAATTTTAAAAAATGGTGTTTAACTCACATTTATTGGTTACTTTGCAAAAAAAATGATTAACTGCTGATGATGTGGATCGTTTTGTCTGTGCTGAAATTCCAAACAGAGAAACCTATCCTAAATTATGGTGCAAAGTCATTAAACACAGACCTCATTTAAAAGATTTCAAATATTGTTTTTAAAAATAAAAGTGAAACTAATGAAATAACAACAATTCAAAGAAAAAAAAAATCTTACAAGTGTGTATCTGGAAAACCAAACACGGGGTTGGCGAGCAAAGCGAGCAGGGGGCAAAGTAGGGCCGGCTGGGGCAAGAAGGGGCAATGCCCCCTTAAACAAATCTCCTGCCCCCTTAAATCAAACTTTTAGAGGTTGAGAAAGAAAATAATAGATTACCCACAAACTGAATATGGACAAGATTTACTACAGTAGCTGAAAAATCCACTGGAAAAGGCACAAATGAGATGATAGGTTTCACCTCTTGTTCGCTCTTTCCCTCCGTGCTTTGTTTGTCCGCAGCTCACACAGCACTCCGTAGAGATCCCCCACTCACCCTCCCACTAGCTAAACATCCAATCACCGTTAGTATGCAAATGACCCGGTGTCAGGTTTCTCAGTAGGCAGGGCAGAGCGAAATGATGAGCTCGTCAACTGCAAGAGGCTTTAAGGAAGCAGCAAATCTCTGTCGTCAAAATCATAGCGACTCGTGAAATAATTAACAACAACTAAAAAATACATCTATATTTGTACAGTCAATGGGGGACTAGTCCATCGTCCTTCTCACTGTTTCAGTCTGGTACAGGAGTGTTTCTTTCTCGATCCCACAAGCACCATTGTGAGCCTGTCTGTCTGTCTGTCAGACCCCGACACAAAGCCCCGCTCCAGCTTTTAACTCCCCACTCAACAGTTTTCTCTTTTCATATACTGATGTAATCACAGCGATTTTAGTAAAGCTTATTTATTCACTTTGCTCTCCAGCTACCAGCAGCTCACAAAGGGAAAGTTAATGCTGTGAGGTGCATTCTTTTTCCCAAGCTTTTAAAAAGTGTGACGCTGCTCCTGGCTGTACCAATAGCAGTAGCAATGATCAGAGACAGCAACTAGCATGTCTACTCCTGTGGCATCAACAGGCTCTGCTTCTCCTGTACCTCTGCCAACAATTGCTGCCCCAAAGCAACCCGCTCAGCTACCCAGTGACTTAAATGGCAATACACCATCCCAGCCAATACTGGGTAGTTACCCCAAACGTGTATTTGGTGGTACAACATTAAGATCATTCAATCCTGCCTGGTACCTCACACACCATGGCTGGAGTACTCTGTTGTGGGACGATGCTTCTGTTTCCCTGTCGGAAATATGGCAGCACTGTTAATGAGAGGGATGTAGTTTTTACCTTAACTGGTTTTAACAACTGGAAAGCAGCACTTGATTGAGACAACAAGCTACAGAGGCATGTGTCCAGCCACATGTGTCCAGTGCATGCTTCAACAATCTAGACTGAGCATAAAAGCAGAGAGGCCACGGGGGGGATTCAATGTTGGTTGGTAAAACACAACTTGAAAAAGCCATTACTATGCCAAGAGTATCGGTAGTGCTATAAGGTTTCTCTGTGTAAATGAGTTGGGGTCCGTGGGACTGCAGAAACCTTGAGACATGATGCAGCGGTAATGATGATGACATTGCTTCAGGTATTTTTCTAAAACTGATGGAATATACCTTAGAGAAGGATGAGAAGCTAGCAAGCATTGCTAAGGGTGTCCCATAAAATGCAAAATACACATCTAAGGATATCCAAAATGAAATTATCCAAACACTGGCTGACATGGTGCTTGGAGAGGTCAGGAAAAAATATGAAAGTGCTGATTCTGCAGGGTTTTGCCTCAAAAGTGATGGGACCAGGGATAGGTGCAATGTGGAAAATGTGTCTGTGATAATACGGTTTGTCAGAAATTCCATGCCAGAGGAGCATCTCATTGGGTTGCTTGACTTGTAACAACTTGATGCAGAGTACATCACCTCTGAGATCCTGTTACACCTTTCTGATGCTGGCTACAGTGCTGACAGCATACTTAGCCAGTGTTATGATGGGGTTAGAGGTGGGTACAAGCTCTGCTCCAAAAGAGCTTGACAGATATGTCCCATACATCCACTGCTACAACCACCAACTGCACTTAGTGCTTGTGCATGCCATGCAGCGTGAACCGTGTGCAAAAGATTTTTTAGCCTATCTAGTTCACTCTACAACTTTTTCACCACCACTATGTGCTCAATAAACATGATGCACCTTGTCTAAAAAGGCTGCTTGAGATCAGATGGACAAGCCACTATGAGGTGACAAGGTGCACTGTGGACAATCAAGAACAAATCCTTAGTATCCTATCTGAGATGACAGAGGATGATGATGCTGCAGTTGACCTGTGCACCGAGGCATCAGGCCTGCTATGCCAAATTAAGAGGCATCACTTCTTTGAGATTGGAAAGTTCCCAGTGTGGGTGCTTGGTGTCTTGAAACCAGCAAATGCTATTCTACAGTCTCAGTCAGTTGATCTGTGCAGTCCTTCTGAGGTTGTTAGTGTAGCACTGGACTCTTTAAAAACATCTATGAGGATGACTGTTGGGGAGTGTCATCTTCTTTTGAGGATGAGTCACATCCAACAAAGAGAAGGAGAACCATGAGCAAACACCTGGGTCAAAGTGTTGTGCTCTCAACTTTGGGCCATACAGACTCTGGTGACCCTACCATTTCCCCATCAGTCTCTGAAAAGATCCCTGCTCAACATCCTTGACAGGGCCATTTCAGAAATGGAAACTAGATTTTCACACAAGAATATTGACCTGATGAGAGCCATATCTAGTCTTGCACCCAAATCTAGTGCATTTCTAGATCCCATCCTGTTGCACCCTCTGGCTGTGATGGCTGGCACTGTAGCAGATGTTGTAAGTCTGAAAATGAAATTCTTGTGGCAAAACAGATGCTGCTCAAAAATGTTCAAAGGAAACAGACCTGTCCACTGTGTGTAAACTCCTGCAGGAGTACAAGGAAGCCTTTCCTGAGTTGCATAAATTGTATGTAACAGCCCTGGTAATTGGTGTGTCTTCAGCATCGTGTGAGAGTTCCTTCTCCACTTTGTCACGGGTCCTAACCCCCTATCGTCACACCATGTTACATAAAAGAAAGAGGAATTTGGTGATCTTGGCCCATGAGAAGTCCATAACAAATAACTTGGATATGGATGAATTTGTAAGAGTTTTTTGCAAAGGGAAACAGGAGACTGTTGTTGTAGAGTGGATTGAGGAGAAAGGAGAGCGGAGCTGCTCAGTTACAAATAGAGAGTTCAGTTTCCTGTAAAACAAACAAGCTTAAAACAAGACAAAAAAGAAGAAAAAAGTTCATATGTTCTGTTCTAAATCTGTTGTGTTCTACAAATTAGTTTGAGAATTGTAGGAAAAGACATGGTGAGTTGTTTTTTTTTAATTACTATGCCAACCCTTTTTAGTTTTGTAAATATTGGCTATATTGAGAGGTCTTATTTTATTCTTACTTTATTTTGCAAATTTATTTGAGAATTAGGCCATCCAAATAACATACATTTGATGTCATTGGTTGTAAAGATCTGGATGGATTTTTTATTTTATTCTTTATTTTATTTTTTTTATTTTTCAAGACTTGGTGAATTGATTTTGTTTTATATCTTGGCCTACTCTTTTTAGTTTTTTTAATATTGGCAATAGTGAGAAGTGTTATTGTTGGGTTCGAATATATTTGATATAGGCCATCCAATTAAGGTAAATGTCATGTTTTTAGTTGTTATAATTTGATGAGGAATATTTTATTTTATTTTTTGTTGTTTTATTTTTATGTTTTCCTCCTGAGGGATTACCACCTTATCGTGGTCAGGGGGTTTGTGTGCCTCAGTGACCCTAAGAGCTACACCAGCAGAAGCTTAGCCTTCAGGTGGGACACCCAAGATGGACAGGTCTTAGGGTAGAGGCCTGATGAAGTGAAATCCAATGACATGCCAAAAACAGTTATCTAGAGCACCCCACCCCTTTCCAGCCTCCGTCGGCACCATGTGCCCCCTTCACATTTCTGTCTGCGCCCTTAAATACGCCTGTCTAGAACCGGCCCAGGGGTAAAGCCCCCTAGTGTATATATATATATATATATATATATATATATATATATATATATATATATATATATATATATATATATATATATGTTGTCAGAGACGGCTGGGGAGGCGCCCCGGCCGGGACGCCCAGGAGGACCAGGGGAGGGTTTGCCCCTTCCCCAGACCATGTGGGTGTGACCGCCCTGGTTGCTTTGGGGACCACAGGTAGGGAGCTTAGAAGCTCAACCCTGTAGGGGCCTGTGGTCACCGCCAGGGGGTGCCCCACTGCCTTTGGAGCCCTGGACCGCAGCACTTACGCCACACCCGGAAGTGCTGGGGGGAACAAGACTGGGGACACCCGGAGTGCTTCCAGGTGCACAGCTGGGACATTAGCCATACAGGGGAGTGTCCACGGAGGAGTGTCGGGAAGCACCTGGAGCCCATCCGGGCTTGTATAAAAGGGGCCACCTCCCTTCATTTGAAGGCTGGAGTCGGGTGGAAGAAGGACAAAGTCTTGGAGGAGAAGAATGGAGGCGGACCAGAGAGAAAGGCATTGGACCGTGAGGCCTGGACTAAAGGGGTGACTGGTGCTGCGGCACTGGGTTGTACTCACTTTCTTGTATATATATATATAGTGTTCAATAAACGTGTGTGTGGTGAAACATCATGTCTTCCTGTCTGTATCTGGGCTGTACCCCACAATATATATACGAGGTGTGGTCCCCGGCTGGGGCTGGAGCCCGGCCGGGACGCCCAGGAGGATGTGAGGAGGGCTTGTGCCTCCTCCAGACCGCGAGGGGGCATCCGCCCTGGTTCTGTTGGGAGCCACGGGTCGAGGGCATGGAAGCCCTACCCTGTAGGGGCCCGTGGCCACCGCCAGGCGGCGCCCCGATGCCGGTTTATCCCTGCACGGTCCTCGGCTGGGGCTGGAGCCCGGCGGGGCGCTGGAGGACCAGAGGAGGCGAGTGCCTCCTCCAGACCGAGTGGGGGCGTCCGTCCTGGTTATGCAGGGGGCCTCGGGTACAGGGCTTGGAAGCCCAGCCATGTAGGGACCCGTGGCCACCGCCAGGCGGCGCCCCAGGGCCTAATTATTCCGGGAGCGTGTGGCGGAAGTGCCGGGGGGAAGACGACCGGGGAGACACGTTAAGTGCCGGGAAGCAGCTGGAGCCCATCCGGCTCCCCATAAAAGGGGCCGCCTCCCTCCAGTCAGCGGTGGACGTCGGGAGGCAGTGTTGGCGAAGCTTGAGAGAGGACAGGAGGCGGCCAGGAAGGCACAAGAGACTGTGGGCCTGGACATTGGGGAAATCGGTGCAAGAAGGCACTGGGGGTGCACGTGAGCAAAACTGTAAATAGTATTGTAAATAAACAGTGTGTGGGTGCAAAATATGTTGTCCGCCTGTCTGTGCTGGGGCCAGCGTTCACAGAGGTAAGACACAAAAATAACCAGATTGGTAAAAAAATATTTATTGATGAATGCCAGCATTCTAAGCATTGTCACCTTCTACACAAACATTTGTCATGTGAAGTTCTCTGTGCAAAATGTGTCTCACTGATTCCCTGTCAATACGAGCCAACAGTAAGATAGCTCGAACACCTGGGCGACAATCATTTCGAACAATCTGATGCTTTCATTGGTCCGAGATGAGCGTGGGCAACCTGTGTGTTCCTAGAAGCGTTTGTGCCACTCAAAAACTTGAGTGTGAGACAAAAAGTTAATACTGTACTCTGTTTTTATCATTTCATAAGTTTCTGTGGCCGTTTTGTTCAATTTCGCAAGAAATTTGATGTTGATTTGCTGTTCGATTTTTTCACATAAACATTATTTAGGCAACTCGTGTAGCGATTGTTGTGCAAACTATGACTGCGCTGTTCACAGGATATACCGAGCCAGCCAGCGGTTTGAGAGGACGTGTAGGAGGGGATATAGTTCTATGATTCACGTGCGGCCGAAGTCCGGACAGTTTTCCAGGAAAGCCCCAAACCCAGTCCAGTTATTTTTGTGTCTCACCTTGTATATATAGATTTATACTGTGCAAGCTGTGTAAACCCATGCTATAAAAAGCCCGGCCTCCTAGAAATTATTGAAATTGTCAGAAACACAAATGAAATGCAGAGTCGGCGGTTTGTTTTGCGGACGTGCTTGCTCTCCCTCTTTTATTAGCAGCTAAGTGAGTTTCTCTCTCCTCTGAGGTTGAGTTTTGCCGATGTGCTTGCTTCGCTTCGTGTATTAGTGGTGTCAGAGAAGGCTGGGGAGGCGACCCGGCCGGGATGCCCAGGAGGAGGGCTTGCGCCTTCCCCAGACCATGTGGGGGCGACTGCCCTAGTTGCTTTGGGGACCACGGGTAGGGAGCTTGGAAGCTCAACCCTGTAGGGGCATGTGGTTGCCACCAGGGTGCGCCCAGCTGCCTTTGGAGCCCTGGACCTCAGCACTTCTGCCACACCCGGAAGTGCTGGGGGGGAAGAGGAATGGGGACACCCGGATTGCTTCCGGGTGCGCAGCTGGCACTTCTGCCACACAGGGGAGTGTCAGTGGAGGAGTGTCGGGAAGCACCTGGAGCTCGTCCGGGTGTGGATATAACGGGCCGCCTCCCTCCATTCGATGGCTGGAGTCGGGTGGAAGAGGACAAGAGCTCAGAGGAGAGGAGTGGAGGCGGACCAGAGAGGACTAAAGGCATTGTATTGAGGCCTGGACTAAAGGGGTGATTGGTGCTGTGGCACTGGGTTTGTGCACTTTACCAACTGGATATATAGTGTAAATAAACGTGTGTGTTGTGAAACATCATGTGTTCCTGTCTGTGTCCGGGCTGTACCCCACAGCCGATAAGTGAGTTTGTCTTTTGTCGACGGTTTCACTTTCAAGACTGAGTTGCCTTCCTTCAGCTTAATACTGTAGCCTCGTGCTTCTTTCTTCTTCAGATTCATTAACTTGGGGCAGCCTTGCCAGCTCTTTGAGCTTCATGCTGTAGCCTCACACTTCCGAGCCGGACAAACAGACACACACACACTTCCATGTGTAGATGTTTATATATACTGTATAGACCTTTCAAGCACTAAAATAAAAGACCACTAAAATAAAGCAATATTTGCTTAGTAAGCAGATGATATAATATTTCTTAGTGCTTTCTCAGATGTGCATGCCAGTTCCTTATATATATGCACACAGATATTGTAGAGACATACTCACATCTACTTTCTCTTTATAAAATCCTAAGCCTAAAAGTGCAACGATTTTGTGCAACGATTTTATGTCACGTTTTTTGTCATGCTTTAAATTGGGCTTATTTTAAAACCTACATATATATGTCTGCTATCATTCTTTTCAGAATTTATTGAACTTTAAGGTGATGTTAGATTTTCAGATTCTTATTCCGTTTTTAAATTATAAACTAAAATATCAAGAAAGTCGTGTTTTTTTAATAACAAGAAAGTCATGGTTTTTATTTTTGATTGAGTAAACCTTTGTGTGTATTTAAGTGATTTAGTTAGCTGAAGGTCGAGTTATTATGACCCATTACATACCACTTTAGTTTTCACATGATTTTTCCTGTTATTTAAATGAGTCATTTTTTAAAAAAAATTGTTTTTATCTATAAGAATTTCAGTTAAAACGAGTGGATTGTTTATGTAGTCTCTTATAAATACTCATTGAGAATAGTGGACCTCAGTTTAACGGGAATACTCCAATCAGTAAGAGAGTAAATATTTTATTCTCATTTCATGATTTTTACTCCTTTAAATAATAAATTCATTTTTCTTTTACATACTTATAGAATTTCGTAATTTTGACTCCAATAAATAATAATTTTTCTTTTGTACATTTACAGATTTTACTAATTTTCTGGCTGCAACTGAGGGTTGGTTGCTGAATTCGCCACGGGGCCATGCCCCCATAGTGTGTGTGTGTGTGTATATATAGACTAGCAAAATACCCGCGCTTCGCAGCGTAGAAGTAGTGTGTTAAAGAAGTAATGAAAAAGAAAAGGAAACATTTTGACAATAACGTAACATGATTGACAATGTAATTGTTTTGTCACTGTTGTGAGTGATGAGTTTGCTGTCATATATGTACGAGGTGTGGCAGAAAAGTAATGAGACTGATTTTTTATTTACCAAAGTTTTTATTTTTTTTCAAACATCAATGTTATCCCTTTCAAAGTAGTTCCCTTGGGCAGCTACACACCGATGGAGACGTTATTCCCACTGTTGGTAGCAGCGCTGGAAGTCTTCAACCAGTATGGTCTTCAGCATGTCCGTTACACTCTTTTGGATGTTTTCTAAAATCCCGAAATGACGTCCTTTGAGGACATTTTTCAGTTTAGGAAAAAGGAAAAAGTCACACGGACTGAGGTCAGGTGAATAAGGGGGCTGGGGAACCACAGGAATGCCTTTTGAGGTCAAAAATTCTGTTGTAGTGGTTCGGTGCAGTTTTTCGGCACCATTTTGGCACAGACCTTTCGCATGTGCAAATGTTCAGTCAAAATTTGATGAACGGTAAATCTGTTCAAATTTACTTGTTCACTCAACATTCTTAATGTTAAACGACGGTCTGATCTCACAAGAGTGTTCACACGTTCGATGTTTTCATTGGTTTTCGAAGTTGAAGTCCTCCCTGAACGGTGTTCATCTTCAACGTGTTTTCTGCCTTCCAAAAACGATTTATGCCAGGGAAAAAATAATTGAGTTTGGTATAAAGAATGTTCCCCATAGGCCTGTTTTAACTTTTCAAACGTCACACTTGCCGTTTAATGGCACAACGTTGCTCCAAATTCCGCTGTTCCATTTTGTGTGACGCACGACCAAAAACACAACTTCACTAATAGCAGTCACAAAAATCACGTAGTTAACGGAAGGAGTTGAAACTCCTGAGCACTGAGCTATGGGAGGGTACTGATACACGGGCTCTATCAAGGACAACAGCGCAGCGTTGCCAGATCGCTTGCAGTGTTGCCAGTCTCATTACTTTTCTGCCACACCTCGTATATATATATATATATATATATATATATATATATATATATATATATACACACACATATATATATATATATACATATATACACATACATCCACATATACATACATATATATATACATACACACACACATATATAAACATATATATACATATACATACATAACTACATATATACACACATATATACAGTATATATATATATATATATATATATATATATATATAGTGAACGATAGGGGGCGCCTCGCTCCCTTGAACCCCTGTCCACGACTCCAGACACCAGGTAAAAGTCCTCAAGTTGACTTTATTTTGTCGCCACAGTGCACAAAGCATACTCTCCACCACAATACTCATATAAATCACAATAATTCAATAATACACAATCCTCCAGCTCCCAGACGCGTTGCCACCCTTCCACCCAGCTCAGCTCATTGTCTGGGAGTTCTCATAGTCCTTTTATACTCCTGACCCGGAAGTGTTTCTGCCCAATAGTCCACAAGTCCTTATTTCTTCCGGGTCAGGGGTCCCTTTCTTCAACCCGGAAGTCCGTCGCTCTTCCTGTGACGAACCTCCGGGTCACAAGGCACGAAGAAGCCCTCGGTCCTCCTTGCAGCTCCCTCCTGTGGCCCCCACGGCATCCAGCAGGGCTTTGCATAAAAACTCCAATGTCCATGATGCCCTGCTGGTCTTCTGGGGACCTCCACGCTGCAAGGAGGGCTCCACCTGGCGGCTTGGGGGTATTGGCCGGGATCAATGGCCGGCCATCCATTACAATATACACTCTTTGGGATGCGAGCAAATGTTGCTGGGGGTGGCAGAATCCATCAAGGAAGAAAAATGAAAAACATTATTTGTACAAAATCTTAATTTATTTATCCATTCCTAAATAATTAAATGGGCAGGCTATTTCGTATCAGTGCAATATGCTGCTTGTTAAAACGGATGACTCCCGCTTTTACGTGCAAGTCTGCGTGGATATTATGAACTATCGTATTTGTTCAAGTTCTATTAAAATTTTAAATAGAAGGAATTTTAATTTAGTCGACAGAAATATCTTTGGTAGGAATGTAAGTTAAATGTAGGCATCATTGCATACATTTTTCTTCACCATACAAATGTAAAGAGTAAATTAAGCCTTACATTCCAACCAAAGATATTTGTGTCGACTAAATCAGGGGTGTCAAACTCAATTGCACAGGGGGCCAAAATCCAAAACACACTTTAGGTCGCGGGCCAAACAGGATAAACATTTATTGAACACACTAAAACTAAACTTTTAAAACTTTAAAACTTTTAAAACTTAACTTTTTTGAACATAAATATGAATAAAAACAGACAGGAATATTATTCCGGAATAAATCAACTCAAACCTTAAATAGCTTATAATATTTTGCTCTCCATATAAATATATCCTGTCTAAATTATACAAGTTAGAAATAAAGTAAACATTAAAAGAACAAACATTCACATTTCTTTACTCTTATGTAATTTTATATAAAAAATAAACTTAAATTTTAAATATCCCAAAAGATTTTGCTCTCCATAAAAATATATCCTGTCAAAATTATACAAATTCAAATATGAACATGCTGCATAACAAAACCTGGAAATATAAATAAAATGTGTTCCTTTCAGCAATAACAAATCAAATCATTCAGTTGTCTTTGCTCATATGTCATTTTAGAGCTGGACGCCTGGCATCTTTTTTTGGCCACAGGTTAGTTTCTGTTTGGTGTGAGGTTCTGTGTTGTGGAGATTCTCAGGATGGATTGCAGGTGCTCATCAGTGAGGCGACTCCTGTGTGCTGTTTTGTTAGTCTTCATGACTGAGAAGAGCTTCTCACACAGATATGTGCTACCAAACATGCACAAGGTTTGAGCCGCATGTAGAATGGAGGGAATGGAGTGAATAAACTGTGCGGGCCCTGCAGTATCGTACTTTGCCTTCAGTGTGCCATTACACTGCAGCTCCATCACCTCCATCTGAATCTGCACAGGTGCAGTCTCCACATCGACGGCAAATGGGTTGCGAAACAACTCAAAATTCTTTTTTTGTTCTTCAAAGTCACCAAAGCGCCGTGCGAACTCAGTTTATCAGCAAAGTGCGTATTTGGGAACACCGTTGTGCCGACTTGGTTCAAGATTACTTGGCAACAGGGAAAGTGGGGCAAGTTGCACTGGTGCATTTGTGTCTCCCATAAAAGCAGTTTCACTTGAAATCACTTTGTGATTTTGCACGGGTAAAAACGCCTGCTGAAGTGTCAGATTCTTCTTTAACTCTTCTGCCTTCTGTATCTTGTGCATTGCATTCAGGTCTTTCAGGTTATCTTGATGTTTTGTCTCATAGTGCCGTCTTAGATTAAATTCTGTAATTACAGCCACATTAGCTCCACAAATAAGACACACCGGTTTACCGGCAATGTCAGTAAACATATACTCAGCTTCCCATCGCTTTTTAAAGGCTCTATTTTCAGAATCAACTTTTCTCTTCAGCATCGTGTGAGCTAGCTTCGCAATAACTTGCAGCATCATAAGGTAGACTTGATTAACGCGGTAAGTGTTCAGCAAGGCAGCTGAAGCGCTGCATTATGGGATCTGTAGTTTATTGTGTTACCAGCGCTTCATATACCCGGGCTTTAATAACAATAATACAGTATATAAAATGATCTCGGGCGGATATAATTACACGGGCAGGATGTGGCCCGTGGGCCTTGAGTTTGACACATATGGACTAAATAGAACTTGAAAAGATATATTTTTTCGAATGTGATCGCACAATTCAGATCTAGTTGACGCGCACTACAGTACATCAAGCCCGCATGCTATTGTGGTTTTGCCTGCGTGCCTCAATAAGTCACCCTCCCCTTGCTCTTACTTTTTTACCATTCATCTAATGATTACACTGAGTATGGCTTTACCAAAACAATCATTGATCTCGAATAAAGTATCCATTATTCATAAAGCTTCAATTGGTGATCTGTCTTTCTGCATTAACCGCATATTTTTTCATACGTCTCAAACCAAGGGGATGCGAAGCTGAAATGAATCGAGAAGCACCCCCTCTCGGGAATCGAACCTCGGACATCAGCGCTAGAGGTGAAGTCTCTACCATTGTGCCACGACATGTGGTTTGTCTATTTGAGTGTATGTAGATCGGGGTATATATATATATATACATATATATATATATATATATATATATATATATATATATATATATATATATATATATATATATATATATATATATATATATATATATATATATATACCCGCGCTTTGCAGCGGAGATGTAGTATGTTAAAGAAGTTACGAAAAAGAAAAGGGAACATTTTAAAAATAACGTAACATGATTGCCAATATACAGCAATTGTTTTGTGAGTGTTATGAGTGTTGCTGTCATCAAGGATTTGATTATCATTATTTCTTTCAATCAGGGTCGTATTTGTAGGATGTGTTGTGTTCAAGTTACATTCCGTGTTTGTCAATCGTTGTAAAGATGACAGGTTTCTTTCATCGATTCGTTTCTTACTGCATCAATAAACAGCTCGTCTTCCTCTTTATCTGAGACGTGACACACTGCATGCATAGGATTTTTTAAAAATTGTCTTCCTTTAGCGGGACATTGATTTTTTTCACCCCACGGCTGTATTTAATGTTACCTTAGTCCTGGCACTTAAAACTTTCTCTCGCAGTTTCGCTGAGTTTGTGCCAAACACCACCCTGACCATCTCATCTTCCTCTGCATAAGCACAGTCCTTCACCCGTGAATATTTAGCGGCAGCCTTATATGGGCAGGCACCAAATTACGTGGGAGGCATAACTCCGCCTCCCACGGGCATCGAGCAGAAGTCCATTATAGTATATGGACGAAAAAATAGGTTCCAGTTATGACCATTACGCATAGAATTTTGAAATGAAACCTGCCCAACTTTTGTAAGTAAGCTGTAAGGAATGAGCCTGCCAAATTTCAGCCTTCTACCTACACGGCAAGTTGGAGAATTAGTGATGAATCAGTGAGTGAGTGAGTGAGTGAGTGAGTGAGTGAGTGAGGGCTTTGCCTTTTATTAGTATAGATATATATTGTGGAAATGGCCCGGACACATACAGAAAGTCACCACCACATGTTTATTGTACAAACTATTTACAAAGACAGTGCACACAATCCCAAAGTCCCCAAAGTCCTGGCCAACACACAATGCCTCCACTCTTTAGGCCCCTTTTATTAGCACCCAGATGTGCTCCAGGTGGGTTCCGGCAATCACCCACCGACACGCCCCTGTGTGGTGGAAGTGCCGGCTGTACTCCCGGAAGCTCTCCGGGTGTCCCTGCTTTTCTTCCCCCCAGCACTTCCTGGTGTGGCGGAAATGCTGAGGTCCAGGGCTCCAAAGGCATCGGGGCGCCCCCTGGCAGTGACCACAGGCCCCTACAGGGTTGGGCTTCCAAGCCCTCTACCCATGGCCCCCAAAGCAACCAGGGTGGCGGCCCCCACATGATCCAGTGCGGGTGTAGACCCTCTTCCATACATACATACATACAGTGCATCTGGAAAGTATTCACAGCGCATCACTTTTTCCACATTTTGTTATGTTACAGCCTTATTCCAAAATGGATTAAATTCATTTTTTTCCTCAGAATTCTACACACAACACCCCAAAATTACAACGTGAAAAAAAGTTTATTTGAGATTTTTGCAAATTTATTTAAAATTAAAAAAAACTGAGAATTCACATGTACATAAGTATTCACAGCCTTTGCTCAATACTTTGTCGATGCACCTTTGGCAGCAATTACAGCCTCAAGTCTTTTTGAATATGATGCCACAAGCTTGGCACACCTATCCTTGGCCAGTTTCGCCCATTCCTCTTTGCAGCACCTCTCAAGCTCCATCAGGTTGGATCGGAAGCGTCGGTGCACAGCCATTTTAAGATCTCTCCAGAGATGTTCAATCGGATTCAAGTCTGGGCTCTGGTTGGGCCACTCAAGGACATTCACAGAGTTGTCCTGAAGCCACTCCTTTGATATCTTGGCTGTATGCTTAGGGTTGTTGTCCTGCTGAAAGATGAACCGTCGCCCCAGTCTGAGGTCAAGAGCACTCTGGAGCAGGTTTTCATCCAGGATGTCTCTGTACATTGCTGTAGTCATCTTTCCCTTTATCCTGACTAGTCTCCCAGTTCCTGCCGCTGAAAAACATCCCCACAGCACGATGCTGCCACCACCATGCTTCACTGTAGGGATGGTATTGGCCTGGTGATGAGCGGTTCCTGGTTTCCTCTAAACGTGACGCCTGGCATTCACACCAGAGAGTTCAATCTTTGTCTCTTCAGACCAGAGAATTTTGTTTCTCATGGTCTGAGAGTCCTTCAGGTGCCTTTTGGCAAACTCCAGGCGGGCTGCCATGTGCCTTTTACTAAGGAGTGGCTTCTGTTTGGCCACTCTACCATACAGGCCTGATTGGTGGATTGTTGCACAGTTGGTTGTTCTTCTAGAAGGTTCTCCTCTTTTCACAGAGGACCTCTGGAGCTCTGACAGAGTGACCATCGGGTTCTTGGTCACCTCCCTGACTAAGACCCTTCTCTCCTTATCGCTCAGTTTAGATGGCCGGCCAGCTCTAGGAAGAATCCTGGTGGTTTCAAACTTCTTATACTTACAGATGATGAAGGCCACTGTGCTCATTTGGACCTTCAAAGCAGCAGAATTTTTTCTGTAACCTTCCCCAGATTTGTGCCTCGAGACAATCCTGTCTCGGAGGTCTACAGACAATTCCTTTGACTTCTTGCTTGGTTTGTGCTCTGACATGAACTGTCAACTGTGGGACCTTCTATAGACAGGTGTGTGCCTTTCCAAATCATGTCCAATCAACTGAATTTACCACAGGTGGACTCCAATTAAGCTGCAGAAACATCTCAAGGATGATCAGGGGAAACAGGATGCACCTGAGGTCATTTATGAGCTTCATGGGAAAGGCTGTGAATACTTAAGTACATGTGCTTTCTCAGTTTTTTTATTTTTAATAAATTTGCAAGAACCTCAAGTAAACTTTTTTCACGTTGTCATTATGGGGTGTTGTGTGTAGAATTCTGAGTAAAAAAATGAATTGCATCCATTTTGGAATAAGGCTGTAACATAACAAAATGTGGATAAAGTGATGCGCTGTGATTACTTTCCGGATGCACTGTATTTATATACTGTATATATATCCGCCGTAATAAGAGGTTGTGTCTGTGAGTCTGTGTATCTTTGTGACTGTCCAGTTGCTATGTCTCTGTCATTCCAAAAGATGGTGCATTGCAAACATTTGTATTTGTATTAATAACATGTGCTGCATGTGTTATTCCAACAGGCATCACAAACACTAACACAGCTTTTACAACTCCTGTATTAAATGGCATATACCAGAGACGTCTCATACATTGCA
Organism: Polypterus senegalus; assembly: GCF_016835505.1. Lineage (NCBI taxonomy): Eukaryota > Metazoa > Chordata > Cladistia > Polypteriformes > Polypteridae > Polypterus > Polypterus senegalus. The sequence goes on along the minus strand of NC_053169.1, from coordinate 82,643,023 downwards.
TTTGTCATTCTGATATATGTGCAATCACAAACATTCTCAGTAATGAATTTTATTACTACGAATGTTTGTGATGCGCTATCTTTTGCAATGATAAATGCAATTCATTTTATTATTACATGCATTACAAAATACATTTTAATGGATGGTACACTGCAAATATTAACAATGAGGTCTACATTGACTACTTGGATTTCACAGCTAGTATATATAAATACACACACACACACACCCCATTAGTAATTAAGGCTGGAATTCTGCACACCATTTTCTTTTTCTCATGGTTATCATGACAGAATGCACAGGAACAGATAAACATATAAAATATTAATGGCATACTTATGAGGCAGCTAAATAATTGTGCAGGAGCAAGTCAGACATGTGAACTAATGAAGAACAATGCAGGATAAAATGAGATAGCAACACATCGGATTTCTTAAGGGACACTGGTAATGTAATTAGTTTATATTACAGAGTACAGAATGAGGCGATGGCAAATGCAGTTAATCAAGAAATGTTATGATTTCAGGTAATAAAATGCTATAAAACACGAGAAATGGATTGGTCATTATGGAGATGGTCCGAGGTGGGCTGGCACCCTCTCCGGGAGTTTGTTTCCTGCCTTGCACCCTGTGTTGGCTGGGCTTGGCTCCAGCAGACCCCCATGACCCTGTACTTAGGATATAGCGGGTTGGACAATGGATGGATTATGGAGATGGTAGTACTGTGTGATTTTTTTTTTAAATGGTGACAATTGTTTAAAAGTGTAATAATCTAAAAACCTGCACAAATTTCAATGCTTTTTACTTTCAATTTGTAAAATTTGCATTGCAGTAATTCTTTGTAAACAATATTAGCTGTATGGGGTGGAGGAGGAGGAGGTGTAGATAATATTTTTATATGCATAGGGCAGCACTTGAATCACTCTGACTTGCAGTTGGCCACACATCCGTCTGAGCTGCTCTGCCACCGTCGCTCTAAGATCACCCTTTCCGTCTATTAAATGCAAAACAGGATCATTTGGTTGAAACACAATCTAAATAACTTTCAGAGAGGTTTTATTTTTCTGGATATCAAGGTCATGAGATTGATCCATTTAGTGAGGACTTGTCTGCAAATGGCCAAATATGTCTTTTTAGTTGGTCAGTCTGTAATGTTTCAGGTAGGGTTTCTCTCCCGGATGAGTTCAGAGTCTTGTTTCATATCTTTTTTCTCTGGCAATTCCATTTTGCCTTTGTGCTCCATGGTGTTTCGTAGTGATTCTAATTGTGAAGAATAATCTTTTCTCTCTATTATATAAAAAAAATCCTGGGATGAAACAAGACTTTTTCAGAGAGATACTTTCAAGTCCCGCAAGACAAGACTTTCTGCCAAGAGTCTTAACCACACCCGGGGCCAAAAATAAAAGACAAAGAGTAGATGACAAAGTAGAACGTCATAGAGAATTCAAAAACGTTGGCGAGATAAATATGCATAGTAGGTTAGAGATAATGAAAGTACAAAAATTCGAAAGTCTCAAAAAAGGATAGTAAAGATCACATTAGCGCAAACAAATGGAAATTATTACTCGGTAAAATAACGGAACAGCGTAAAGAGATTGAATATATTGTTTGGATTTAAACTTTTAAATCGAAGACTTGTGGATCATCTAATTCGTGTTGCCATCAGGGAAAAGTAGTGTTTCTTCCCAATGACGGGGCAAATCTGCAAGAATTAAAAGATTTGTTGTTTGGTGAAAGTGAAATTCACATACGTGAGCGGCAGAGACACAAAGTGGCTGGCGCGTAGTGCAGGACAGGAGGTCAGCGAGTGAAGTGAGCAGGGGGCAAAGCCCCTTAGTATTTTATAAAGATTTAGTGCTTGCCATTATTGCTAGCCAGGGTTTGACATTTCTATCCCCCCTATAGTAGTCATTTTAGGAAGTGCTTTTGGAACTTATTCAGATTTATGTGCTTTGGGACTCCTGAGTCACATTACAGTCAGTCAGTTTTATTCTTCTGCATATATTTTGTAAAGACAAGATCAGTAAATCTCTCTTCACCAACAGATGCCCCCACAACCCTTCCCAACACGCAGTCCATGCTAGCATTGAACAGAGTAGTTCTCTGCTCCTACTAACTGAAGGACCCCATGACTACATTTCTGTCGACCCATGGATTGGTGCGATGTCTCGATGTGAGCCTGAACACGTAGCATTTACACGATTGACCTGTCACGACTGAAATGGGGTAACGGCTCGCCTCTCATTACTAAAGAGGGGTCCTGACAGAACAGAAACCGACTGCGGACACCCAACACCAGACATTAACAGCAAACTCTGGCATTTACTTATTTAGACAACCAACAAGGAAATTAAATAAACAAACAAATAAGAATCAAAACAGCTTAATGACACAAAAGAGGACACAAAATCCCAAAAAGTGCAATAGTACAGCCATCACTAAAACATACGTAGGAGTATTTGAATAAAATGCACTGTCGTTTGTTTTACTGATATGTCAAAGGTGCATTGTGAGGAAACTTTAAAGTCAATTAAATAAAAAATGATAAAAAAAATATACTGTATACAAAGTGCAAGGTCAGGAAATATAAGATTAGCTTAAATTTTCAAATCTTACAATAAACAAAATTATCAAGTTTGTTGCTTTCTTGCATGTCCCTGAAAAGACAGATATCTAAATTACGTTGGCAACTGTTAAGGAAGATGAAAAACAATAAAATTTTGACCAGTGTGAGGATCCTGCCACAGTTATCACACAGTTTGGTTACACGATTCTTAATGCCAGCATTGGCACTGTGATATAGCGGGTCCACAGCTCAGATGAAAGGCGAGTTTTTAAATAAATAATCACCACACTCGCGGCTTAAAGAGGGGGCGTGGTAGTGTGGCCGGAGCGGTTCCTGGATGCTATTGGCGCTTTTCCACTGCATAGTACGGCACGACACGGTTCAGTTCAGCTCACTTTTGGGGGGTTTTCCACTGGGAACAGTACCTGGTACCTGGTCATTTTTTTAGTACCACCTCAGCCGAGGTTCCAAGCGCGCCGAACCGTTACCAAAACGTGACGTGTAAACTCTGCTGGTCACTGATTGGCCGGAGAAAATCGTCATTACTGCGTCACTGAACTTGCGACACGAGACACAACAGACCCGCTAGATTTTTAGCACAGCCAGCGAAGGTTCGGACGCACCATTTTGTTTTAACCAAAATGGCTGTTTCGTGGTCTATTGAGGAAGTACAGGCGTTCCTCGTTGGTAGCCGAGGAGCGGATCCCATGAGAGCTGGATGGGGCGACGCGGAATGAAAAAGTTTTTCAGGAGGTCGGCGCAACTATAACGACATGTGAATAATCCCGCCCACTCTAAAGCGGTACTAAACTGCAGTCGAAATGCAAACCGAGCCGAACTGAGCCGAACCAAGGTGAGCTGTACTGAACCGTGCTGTGCCGTACTATGCAGTGGAAAAGCGCCTTATGTGAGGCAGGCGTTTCCTTGCTTATGTGTACAGGTGAGGAACCAACCGCATCCGTAATTGAAGCCGGGAACTGCTAATCGCCACACCTGAGCCACGTCCCGTAATAAATAGGAGTGACGCTCATGGGATAGGATCGCTTCCACTGAGGCTTTTAATAGAGTGGGTACGATCAGGGAAAAGTCCATCCTAGGGATCCAAGGGACGACTTAGAATGCAAGAAGGAAGACGGGAGGACAACTGACCCACGAGCGGTCAGGCAGACGCTGACAGAGGCAGCCATGACGGGGGTTGGTAGAATGAGGACCATGGTGGCTGAAGTCTCTCCTGCTGAATATACCTTGGGTAAGCTGGAGAGACTGGGAAGATGAAGAGCTTGGCTGCTGTGACCCCAATGTTGTCAGTAGGATTTTAATCTCATTTTAGCCTTATTTTAACGCCTGGGATTTTTACCTTTTTAATGGATTATTTACTTATTCAATAACGTTTGAAGCACTGCACTATTAATTTGAACACTTTGTTTTGACTGTTCTTAAATAGAAACACTCTTGCATTTTTTTTTTGCACCATCCCTTTGCTTCATTGATGCCTTCACTGATCAGCTCATCTGGTTACATTACCAACGGTGTCGGGTTCGAGAGCTCCCCAGAAGCCAGATGGGAGCGTGGAGCAGAACCCCACATCGTCACAGGTATGCGGTGTCCCTTCTGCCGCTTTAGTAATGTAACCCTTTTTGTTGACAACGGCTTGTGTTTGTTTACTTGTCAACTAAAAACTCACTGCATGTTTAGAACTGTGAATTCATGAATATTATACTGGATGCTAATAGAATGCTGCGAATCTTTACTTTCGGAAATGCTTGGAATTCAATAAAATTACCGTTTGTAGCTTTTTAGATGTAAACGTTCAAATGGTGGCCGGATTGTAAGATACAGTAACAGTCGGATGACAGGGACACTTCTTGACATGTCCTAATATGCAGCAGTCCTGGGACTGTGACATCTTTATTATTATGTTCCACCACCAGAAGGTAGATGTCATTCTTGAGCACTTGATTACCTTTTACCATCATCACCAAAAAATTGGACAATGAAGTCCAGACTGCTCTCTCAGTTCAGCCTTGTCCCAACTAACTTTGCATAGATCCCAGTTTGGCAGAAGGTGATAAGGTGCAGATTTACTAACTTTGAAATTGGACAGTAAATTTGTGGATAATTTAATATGGTTTTTGCTGTAGGTGGTTCTAGTCTGTGTGACTGGATGAAAAGTTAGGGTACCAGCCAGGCTACTCCATTTAATTGGTACAATGAAAAAGAATCTGCTAACAGCCCAAAATCAGGTAGGCTTTGCACAGACTGTCACACAAATCACGACTGACTGCTTGGGGGACTCCCTGTTTTTGTAATGTCTGGGCCATGGGGGTGCCACCTCGGACACTGTGGGCAAAGCTAGGCATCCCCCTTGGGTATCTTCTGTGAGTTATAGGGGAACGAGAAGTATCACATGTTTCATGAGATCCCGGAAGGTTGTCCCCAGGAGCACATGCATGACTACTGCTACATTTACATCCTGAGTTGTCCAAGGTCTTTTGGACCAGCAGCAAAATGCCCTCTTGTTAACACTTGATTGATATAATGTATTAGTGGCCACATTAACTTTGACATTTACTCCACTTGTGAAATATTTTGTCCTGTAAATTGCAACACTCATATAGAAAAATCTGCATCTGGTGGCGCAGCATTTTATAGCAGCTGGACTCCCATCTTTGAATGAGTTTGTTGCTGTAGTCCATGGCCATATTTATTGACAGAACTCAAGAACTCAAGATTATGAGTATGAGCACAGCACAATGACCTGAGGTCACATCTGGTGCTGCTTCATGTCCTGAGTTACTGTAGCCTGGATAAACTCTGGCTCAGTGTGAGCTAGTAATGGATGGATAGATGGGTTGAGGGAGAGAAGGAGGGAAGCAGCTTAAAAATGTTGATCTGTTGAATAAACAAGATCAGGATGACCAAAATAAAACTAGCCATGGCCTACATGGTCTTCTCTTCTCATTTTCTGAAACTGCTTTTCCTGGTGAGGTTCATGGTGGCAGCAGACCAAGCAGATCAGCCCAGACTTTCCTGTGTCCATCTACAGATTCCGGCTGCTTTTGGGAAATTTCCAGTTGAGAGAAATAATAATAAACCTTATTATTAAATACATAATAAACCTTAGATCCTCAAATAAGTGTCTCCTTACAATTCCAAAAGCTAAACTTAAAAGAAGTGGTGAGGTGGCCTTCTGCTGTTATGCACCTAAAATCTGGAATAGCCTGCCAATAGGAATTCGCCAGGCTGATACAGTGGAGCACTTTAAAACACTGCTGAAAACACATTACTTTAACATGGCCTTTTTATAACTTCACTTTAACTTAATCCTGATACTCTGTATGTTCAATTCTTCATAATAACTATTCATGGTGGCTCTAAAATCCGTACTGACCCCTACTCTCTCTCCTGTTTCTTTTTCCGGCTTCTCTGTGGTGGCGGCCTGCGCCACCACCACCTACTCAAAGCATCATGATGCACCAACATTGATGGACTAAAAGCCAGAAGTCTACGTGACCATCATCATCAAGTCCTTCCATGAGAACCCTAAATCCAAAGAGGACTGTTTCATTTATGTGAGGTAGATTGTCCAGAGGGGACTGGGTGGTCTAATGGTCTGGAATCCCTACAGATTTTATTTTTTCTCCAGATGTCTGGAGTTTTTTTTTTTTTGTTGTTTTTTCTGTCCACCCTGGCCATCGGACCTTACTCTTATTCTATGTTAATTAATGTTGACTTATTTTATTTTCTTACTGTGTCTTTTATTTTTCTATTCTTCATTATGTAAAGCACTTTGAGCTACATTTTTGTATGAAAATGTGCTATATAAATAAATGTTGTTGTTGTTGTTGTTGTTCACCATATCCTGGGTCTACTATGGGGTGGAACAGGCCCAGAACAGTTCTAGGACGAGCAACCTGGGGGAGGCATCATTTCAACATGCCGAAACCAACTCAACTGACTTTGTCTTAGTCCCTGAGCCTCCCTCTCACGTTATCATTGAATGTTAGCCTAACAACCCAGGGAAGAAACTTCATCTCTGCTGCTTGCACTTGCAGTTTCAGTCTTTCGAGTCATTACCCACAGCTCATGTTCATAAGTTCAGTCAGGGATGTCAATTGACCAGTAAACTGAGAGTTTTGTCTTTTGACTCAGGTACTGCTTTATCTCCAGGGACCAGTACAGTGGCTACAGTACAACTGCTGCCGCTCTGAGCCACTTCTTGATCTTGCGCTCCTCTTTTCCATCACTGGTGAAAAAGATCTCGAGATACTTCAACTCTTCTACTAAGGGCAGTTGCTCTCCACTCACCTAGAGAGAACAATCCAATATCATCCAACAGAGAATCATAGCTGTAGACTTGGAGGTGCTGATCCTCACCCCTGTTGCTTCATACTCAGCATCAAATTACTTGCCGAAGTTTCATAGTCACATAAGACAGAGAAGACAACATCATCTGCAAAAAGCAACAATGCTATCCCTAGCCTCCCCAACTGGGCGCCTTCAGCTGAAACTTGATATTCTGTTCATGAAAAACACAAATAAGATTGGTGACGGGACCCAGCTCATGATGGAGCCTGATACCTAAAGTGAGCAAATTTGACTAAATTCCAGGTATTCAGACACTGCGTTCATATATGCAACGATTAGCCATGCAAGAGCATCCCTGCTACCTCATATTCCTGCAACACCTCCCACAACACATGGTGAGAGACACAGTCATACGCTTTTTCTAAATCTACAAAACACATGTAAGCTGGGTTATCATACTCTCTTATGCAACTGCACCAGGGAGAAGAGCTGGTCTACTGGTACACAGCCAGGATGGAATCCATACTGCTTAAGTTGTATCTTGGCTGAACCATTGGATGGAGTCTTCTCTCCAGCATCCTTGGATATGTCTTACCTAGGAGCCTGAGGAGTGCAATCTCTCTGTAGATGGAACACAACCTGTAGTCGCCCTTCTTAGATATATGTCCACCACACCAATCTGTCATTCCAAGAATGCTTTACCCACCTTCCATACAACATTGCAAACAGTGTACCCTACCCAGGGTACCCACCCCTGGAATCAGGCCTGGGGGTTTGGCCTTTGCCAGTAAGTGTCTAGTGGTTGGGCAGCCCATATAATCCACCTGGAGCTGTCTTGTAGGCTCACTACCTGCAAGCTTGGGTATGAAGCCAATTTAATCTAAGGTATACTGTAGGTGGGAAAGCTTTAGAGACAGGCTAGACCCTGGCAATGCAGAGTGGCTTTGGGATCTTGGAACACTGGTCTTCTCTTCCTTTCGTTTATATGGTATATAGAGAATATCAGAAAGCAGTGCTTAAAATGTATACAGTTTTAGATGTATTTTCTGGAGTTTCAAGCTATTCTGAGCTTATCTCCGCAACACACAGCAGGAGGCCAGTCCATCACAGCGCACACACGTACAATTCGTGTCGGGATCTTCAAAGTCAGTCTTGGAAGGAACAAAATAAAACACTCAGCATTTTACTACTTTGTATTCTGATTTGCATATGAACTTTCGAGCGTATTTAGAAAAAAATATTTTGTATTCTGTTTTGCATATGAACTTTAACACTTATTTAGAAAAAATATTTTTCAGGCTAATACAGAATGTTTTTGTGTGGTTGTAGCTTTTTAGTAAATGATATCAATTATGTACCTCGTTTTATCTAATAGTCACTTTAGGCCTAAGGAAGCCAAAAAATATAATTAAAGAAAAGTGAATAAAGAATATCTGCAGTCAGCACCTCATTTAATAACTGTAGCCGTAATAACTTACCACACCCAGGAGGAGCTCATGCATCTGCGTTCAGCAGTTCATTGCTGAAGGTAGCACCACTCCCACCATTGTTTAAATTTAAGACCATAACAAATATGATCTAAAAATATAAAATATGTAAGAATGAGATGTTCAGATTTGAAACAAAAGGAAAAAAAAAATGAAGCAAAGCATCATATATACAAAGACTTCAAAAATATCTAATAAAAGTCTGTGTGCCAATAAATAACTAAAATACCAGACCACACCTAGGGGTGAGAACACCAACTGACTGGCCGCATAAACATTCACTAGCACTCTGCCCCAGGGGACGTGTGTTGAATTTTATGTGCGGTACTATTATATTTTACTATTTACTACAGTATTATACCTTTACAACTATACTTTACATGCAGTATGTCTCTGCAGAGCCTCTCAAACTCTGTTAAGATGGACAGAGAATGTCAGTAGACCGATATCATCAGGTATCTCCGGAGATGTTCGATTAGGGTTAAATTCCTGTGTTGTCTTTGCTTTGTAATTTGGCCTGTTGGAAGATAAATCTTCAGCCCAGTCTGAGGTCCAGAGCACTTTAGAGCAGGTTTTCATTAAGGATATCTCCATACTTTCTCACAACCCTAACACTGATGCTGGCACCACCATGCATCACCGTTGAAATGGTATTACACAGGTAATGAGAGCTGACTGATTTCCTCCTGACATGGTGCTTAGAATTGAAGACAAAAAGTTCAGTCTTGGTTTCATTGGACCCGAGAGTGCTTTGCCTTTTTGCAAACTCCAAGTGGGCTTTCATGTGTCTTTTTACTGAGGAGATGCTTCTGTCCGGGTCACTCTGTCATAACGCCCAGATCAATGGACTGATGGTTGTCCTTCTTGAAAATTCTCTTGTCTTCACACTGGTTCTCTGCAGCTCAGCCGGAGTGATCATTGGTTTCTTGGTCGCTTGTCTCACCAAGGCCCTTCTCCCTCGATTGCTCATTTTGGCCAGGTGGCCAGCTCTAGACTTAGTAGTGATTGCTCCAAACTTCTTTCCTTTAACAAATATAAATTCATTTGTGGTTTAAGCAATCATCAATGCTGCAGGAATTTATTGTAGCCTTCTCCACATCTGTTGCTCCATACAATCCTGCCTCTAAGCTCTGCAGGCAACACTTTTAAGCTCACGGCTTGGTTTTTGCTCATTTACTTGCTCTCCCTGCATATCCAAAGGCTCATCCCAAAGATCCATCCTAGTTGCAAGACTGCATGGCACTCCAACTTTTTCGTCTTCAATGATTCTAAGAACATAAAATTTGGACATGAGAGTCAGTAAACTTTACGCCCTAGGAACCAAATTACCCAAACTATTCTATAAAATTTCAGTTATTATTTACCACTCAGATGTTTATCTTTCTGATCATAAAATAGGTCATTATGATAGCAATTAACAAGAAGAATTCATAATTAATTGCAGAATTACGGTATTTGAGGGTTCCTCTGGAGTGCCTCTTTCTCTTGCATAATTTGGCTTAAAAGTTAATCAGCACATCGTCATCTCATGACAAGCTTAAGTTTCAAGTCTGGTATTTTTCCGTCCAGCTGTTTTAGCCCTAGACTGTCCATTTGTGACAAACAGACACAAACACAGACAGACGCACACCCGTCACCAAGATATCGATGTTTCCGGTATCAGGGAAACCTAAAACGCTGAGGTCCGTCGATAAATAGAAATCGAATTTTTTGATGAATCTAAAGCTTTCGCTCCTTCCCCCCCTTATAGACGATAGGTTATAGTGGAGGAGGACGCAAAGCAAAAAATATAGCATTTAGTGTTGATCTAAATTGATTTGATCTTGTTGTTAGTGCCGTTATGCCTCATCTGGCTCTCCGCTACCTGAGCTGATAGTAGTGCTGATGGCTTGCTGAGGCTTCTCACAACCAGAATGTATTCCATTGTGTTTCGGAGTATTTGGGTCACTATGTCTCCTGTCTCTAGTCATATTCTGATGTTGTCATTCTGTAGCCAGGCTAAAATTATGAGAAACGTACAGAGTTCCTCACATCAAGTCTACTTGCCAGCCCACAGGTTTTGGCAGTTGTAGATATTAATAATGTCACGTGTATAGAGAACAGTGAAATATTCTTACTTGCCTGTCCAACCAACATGCAACATGTCGCCACTCTTTGGCACCATGACAAACAAGAACATATTAAAATAAATTAATATTTTAACGTAATTAGGAGAAAATACAAAGCAGCTTTGTACCTGATGTACTCCATTTTCCATGCTGCCATTACCTGAAAGCTTCTACCTCTGTTTGCATCTGGTATTTCCATAATTGATCTTGATAAGAATATAAATGACAGGCTGCTCAGGCCGGTCAGTTTGGCAGACGATAATAAATTAGGAGGAATGGCGGATAATATAGAAACAGCAGTATCATTACAAAGGGACCAGTAGAGAAAGCAGGCTGATTTGTGGACGATGAGAGCTAATGTAAATAAATGTAAAAATGTAAAATATAAATACAAAAACTTGAAAAGTATGCATTATGAGAAGGACTTGGGAGTTGTGTAACTAAAAAGCATCGTCAGAACTAAATGAGAACTTTGAAACGCACAAGCTATTCCTCAGGGGTTGTCGCTTTATTCATTGCTTGCTAAAGAGACCAATGATGAGCAGGAGAGGTTTTTCAGAAGTGCTAAGTGTGCAAGAAAAGTAAAAAAGAGTAAAACACAGAAGTAATGGTAATGTGTACCATTGCTAGAGAAGGAATTTTGACAGCTGGGGGAGGCAAAAACGGGGAGGGCGTGCCAGCAGAATAAAGTAACATGTAATTCATTCCAGTGACGTGCAGTGAGGTTCATGGCTGGTGAGGCACTGACTCCTTCAGAGTCACATTTACAAACACATGAACCCCAAAGAGTCGCTTATTCACTATTTAATTGTCAGCCAGCATGCACATTGACTGCTGGTTATGTTTCATATCTCATCAGCATTCTTTACACACAGATAGGCAAGGCGCTTATTTGGCTAAGAAAGAACGTTACGTTTATCACGGCGTGTTCTCCATTGTTGCAATCCCACAATTCATACTCATTCACTACAAATGAAAGTATAGAGTGGTGTACAAAAAAAACCTGATTTTAATTTTGACCTTAGTTGTTTTTAAAAGATTTTAATTCTGATGTTTTAATCAATTTTAATACAGACTGTTTAACAAAAGGATTTCAAGAAAAACAAAAACAATATTGTATTTAAGGTCAAAATTTAGTTTTTAAATATTGGATTGTTCTGATCCCATTTTTTTATAAAATTGACAACTGTTTATGGTCTTACCTTTATTTGTAAATGAAGTCCATGAGCCTATCCTGCTCCATGAAACTCTTCGTGAATTTCTTGTAAAAGTCTTTCTTATTTTCCTTTAATTTTAAAAGTCTCTCCGCCTCAGTGGAGATTATTGCCAAGAAGAAGAGCGGCAACAAGCACCTGTTTGGCGCACATGCACCCCTTTCCGTGCGGATGTCTGCCTCACCTTGTGCCTTATCACTGCGGCTTTATGTCCGATCAACAAGACTAAAAATGTCAAACACATTCATTAAAGACATTAGCCACATACATTTATACACAGTGTGGACGCTAGGGGTCGCTGTTGCCCCTTTAAACCCAACAGACAGATGCTCAGGACACAGTGTAAAAGCACTGAGATGTATTTTTATTTCTTCTCTTCTCAAAATAGTGCTCTTCAGGCACCACAGCCACAATAAATAGGCAAGTAAATCACAAATACACAATACTCTTTTTCTGTCTTTCTCCTCCACACCTCCGAGCAAGCATTGTCCACCTACTCCCGACTCTGGCCCGCTTGCCTTGATGTTCAGCAGTCTTTTATATATCTGCTTGGAAGTACTTCTGCTCTTCTGCCCACATGACTTGTCAGCACTTCCAGGTCAGATGGAGAAATCAAGTACTTCTGGGCTTCTGTCCCCATGGCTCCATTGTACTTCCAGGCTATGTAGAAAGTAGAAGTCCCCAGGTCCTCCTGAAACATCTCCTGGTGGCATCCACTGTACCCAGCAGGGCTGTGAAGCCAAACTCCAGATCCCATGGTGCCCAGCGGGAATCCGGGACACCGCTATGCTGCAGAGAAATCGCCAGAGTAACTTTCTTTCCCCATCCTTCCACTCTTTGGGCATCCCAGCTGGGTTGAGCTGCCGGCCATCCATCACAACAGTATAATATGAATGCTTAATTACTGAACTCTAAGACTATGCATTAGAAGTAGAATACAAATGGCAATGAATAGTAAATACTCAGCTCTGTCAATATAAATGTATAAAATGACAGCAGTGTTTTAATATTACAAAACATCAAATAAATAAATACCTTAATATAGCAGAATTAGGAATAGGGAATAAAAAGCTCTAGGCACTGCCCTTGTTTAGACTGCAGGCAGACTGTCGAAAGAAGGGCCTCCGCAGTCTTCAGGCAGTGGTGGTGTTTCCTTTGGACGAGGCCATTGTTAAGATGGATGGTATCTCTGATAATTTTCATTGCCCTGCTCCAATATCGCTTGGTATAGATGTTCGATGTCATGTTTCAGCCAGCATTTCTCTTCTGGCTGGGGTTCAAAGTTCTGTTTCTTGTCTGTTTTGTCCAATTTTGTGCCATTTATTTATATTAATGTTTCTTTTATTTGTTATGAACATTTTTATTTGATTATGTTCCATGTGTTTTGTGGGTAGATCCCCAAGGAATGGGATTGCCTGCCAATCACCATCAGGAACTGCCCTCCACCCCATATATTGGATAGCCTTCCATAGTTCCTGGTGGTTCATTTCGAATGTGCTATGGAGCAGAGTGTTTTGCTGTACCTTCTGCTTCTGTTTCTCCTGTGCCCTGTTTTCGACTTTGCCTAAGGATTTCACACTGCAACTTGGTTTTTTGTTTGTTTACGAGCATCTTGGATTGCAGAGCCTTTGTTAAAATAAACCTTTAATTTTATAAAGATTCTTCTGGGCCCTTGTTGTATTTAGTCAAGGTTTGGATGGTAATTCCCCCCTCAGAGGGCAATTTTGGAAAGTATTTTTGGGTCTTCTGTGCTTTTGGGACACCCAAGTTGTGACATCTTGGGAGTTATACAGTACACACCCAGTGATGTGATGGATGTGTCCATCTGTACAACAAGCCAGGTGGTAATACTTCCTGTCTACTTTCAATTATTGTATTTATAGAAATTCTTTAATATCTAGGAAGAGGGTAGCCTAAAACCCCTGAGGTGGGGAATATATTATTGTGTCTTCTTCAACAAGGTGTCCATGTGCTTGGACCACGTTAGGTCCTCTGTGATGCAGACACCGAAATATCTGAAACAGCCCATCTTCTCCACCTCAGTGTTGTTAACTCTGTGCAGTTGATAGTGCATCTGCTATCTTCTTACAAAGTCCACAATCGGCTGCTTTGTTTTGCTGACATTCAGGAAAAGTCTGTTGTCCTGACAGACTCGCCACTTCCTCCTGGTAAGCCTGGTCATTGTTGTTAGATATCAGGACTACCAGAGCTGTGCCATCAGTCACTTTGACAATGATGTTAGAGTCATGTACAGTAATGTAGTCATATGTGTAGAGGGAACACGGAAGAGGACTCAGCACACAGCCCTGTGGAGCCCCTGTGTTGAAGGTGAGGAATGATGAAGTTTTTCCACCCCCACTTAAACCACCTGGGGTCTTTTTGTCAAGAAGTTTAAAACCCAGCTGCTCAACGAAGTGTTCAGATGCAGGTCCCTGGGCTTAGTGATAAGCTTATGCCATGTAGAATACCTGGTGTTGGGCTGGTGGTCTTTTGGCATTGGAACATCAGCAGGTTTATTTTCTCCAGCATCTCACCGACCCAAGTTTTTGTTTTGTTCTCCTTCCGCTCCTGCATCAAACTCTGTCATTTACTACTATAACCATTAGAGACTAAAAAACGGAGTTAATAATAATTTAAACTATGAAAAGAGACTCTTCTACTTGTGTTATTTTAATTTAAACTATGCATAGGGTCTCTTCTACTTCTATTATTTATTTGATTATTTATATAGTACGTGTATATGTTTATTTCTATTGATTTATTTATCTATTTTCTTTGTTACTAGAATTTTGTTTTTCACTTCTTGTAAAGCACTTTGATCTACACGTTTTGTATGAAAATGATCTTTAGAAATAACTGTAGTTGTTGCTGTTCATAACTGCAGGGACTTGAAGTCAAGCCCTAACTTGGTCTCTGGCAGTTTTCCCTGTGCCTGTGCAGATTTTTCTCCTGCACCTCAATGAAAAGCAGATTCAGTGAACAGTCCCAATCGGAGTGACCCTAAACTACCGATCATCTGAGTGATCCGTCCAAAGCACAGACATCCCATCCGGTGTCATTAGCTGCCTTACACCCAGTATTGCTGAGTATGCTCTGACTCCCTACAGATGCTGCAGTAAATCGATGCACTCGGGTATTGTTTCTCTCAGTTTGTGAACCTCCTGGAGTCGATCCCAGTAGCAAAGTAGGCAGGAGTCCAACACCATTGCGGATGTTGTGGTGAGCCTTGTCATTTAATATGCACATGTTGCTCTTTCTAGCCAGCACGATAAGATGGTACTGTTATCTCAAAAGTCAGCTCTGTGGATTTCTAGGAATACTTTAAACACATTATAGGGTTAAATCTTAAGATTAAATGAAGCAGCAAGTCATCTTGTAAGATATAAGTGCTAAGAAGATAAAAAGGGAAGATGAGACACCACAAAGAGGAAGTCACCAAAGGTGACGTGAGCACAGCTATGTCTGTTTGATGGCAGATTGCTGAAACTAGAGCAATGGCACATTAATTCAAGCCCTGTTGCTCACTCCTGAATGTCTTTAAAATAAGAATTCTGTCACGGTCAAGCGTTAAATGACCCGTTCAATTGGTGCCACACTGCTTAATGCTGCTGTCTCACTTCTCCTGCTGTCTGTGTGGATTCTTCATGTTCTCCTCATGTCTATGTGAGCTTTTCCTTTCACAAGCATGTGGCACTAAACAGGGGAAGCAGGTGCTGTGTTGTTTAACGCATGAGTGGACCCTTCAATGGATTTGGTTCCCACCTTGATAAAACACTGCCAGAATAGTCTCCAGATCACATGACCCTGAACCCCAGAACTATTGCACGTTCAAAGATAAATGGGCAAAAGCAAAAAAAAAACAGCTCCTCCTCAGACTCTCTGAATTGGTCTTTAGACAGTGCTGGTGTTTCCATGAATGCCTTTACCCCTCAAGAACAGTGGGTAACATAGCTTTGTGAAGCTGTATTTGAATATATCAGGAGTAGTAGCACCACTGGCATATGAGTGAGGAGGTGTAAGACATGCTGTAAGACCTTCAACAGCCCAGCCTTCCCAATGGGGTGTTGTAACTAATCATCCATCTGCTTTCTGCACTCCTTGTACCAGGGACAGCATCAAAGGGAGGAATGAGTCCATCTCTATTTGTAACAATGCTTGTAACCATTAGCACCAGAATAACCAAACTTTGACATATGGTGCCTTTCACTAAGAACACTATGTAAACACACTTCTCTTCCACACTTCCATTGCAGCTGAAGTGAGTGAACCAACTTGCTCTGTGTCGCAAAAAATCTCCAGAATGATGGAGCGAATGTTATTCTGGCTCCTCAGTGGGGTTGTCGAGTGGTCCACGTCGCAGAAGAATGAAAGCAACCCACACTGGTGACTGAACCACTCCTCCAATTACCAGTGAGGATGAAAAGAAGCCACCAAGGGGCATTATGTCCCATGGGCTTAAACGCTTATGTGAATGAGAGGTCACGAGTACCACTTCCTAAATGCCTTCACTTGAATGACCTAAAATATATAAGTGGACAAAATAACTATTATATCATCAGCAGCCCTTTTATTTACTGTTGATTCAGATTTACCCCATTAAGTAAACCACAAATCAAAACCTGCAAGTACACTTATATTAAAACTAATAAAACATTGTATCGATCATAAGACTAAATAGGCTCTTAAAGTCTGTGCTTAATTTATGCTCATCCCATGAGGGTTGTTTGGCCAGTATTCCAAACTCCAATTCCAGGGCCAGTCTCTCAAAGGTCTTCATGACGTGAGATGTAAGTGCCACTGGTCTGCAGTCGTTAGGTGAAGGGGCACCTGCCTTTGTTGGTACAATAACAATGCAAGATGTTTTCCACAGCAGCGGCACTTTCTAGAGCTTAGGGACAAATTGAACAGGTGACAGAGGACACCATAAAGTTGGTCAGCACAGGCCTTAAGAACTCGAGGACTCACTCCATCTGGTCCAGCGGCTTCTCCTGTGTGTAGCTTCCTCAGTTGTCTCATCAGTTATGGACAATCCACACTAATGGTCAGAGATGGACACATCACTGACCATTCCAGCTAAACAACCAATACAGACTCAAAATTAAAAAAAGTAATGCATTTTGCCCCACAAATGATGCACACATATATTGAAATTACTGCAGACGTTTGCTTTAAAACAGCAAAAGCTACTTCTTGCTGTGTTTCAATGTGAAATACAGAGTTGATGTTCACAGGATGGATAAGCTGACATGCCACTTTTGGTGTGAATTACAACCACAACAATATTTATTTCTATAGTACATTTTCATACAGATGATGTAGCTCAAAGTGCTTTACAGGATGAATAAAGAGAAAAAAAGACAACATATAAAAATAAAATTAGGCAATACTCATTAACATAGAATAAAAGTAAGGTCCGATGGCCAGGGAGGACAGAAAAAACAAAAAAAATCCAGACGGCTGGAGAAAAAAAATTCAATCTGCAGGGATTCCAGACCACAAGACCACCCAACACGCTCTAGGCATTCTACCTAACATAAATGACCTCAATCAATCCTCATGGTTTTCAGGGTTCACATGGAAGAACTTGATGATGACGATCATGTGGACTTCTGGCCTTCAATCCATCAATGTAGGGACAGCACGGTGCTTTGATCAGGTGGTGGTGACTTAGAAAACTGGAAAAAGAACAGCAGAGAAAGTAGGGGTTAGTACGGATTTCGGAGCCACCATGAATGATAATAATAATTAACTGCATATACAGAGTATCAGGATTAAACTAAAATGAAGTTATGAGACTGCGGTGGGTTGGCACCCTGCCCTGGATTGGTTCCTGCCTTGTGCCCTGTGTTGGCTGGGATTGGCTCCAGCGGACCCCCGTGACCCTGTGTTCGGATTCAGCGGGTTAGACAATGGATGGATGGATGGAAGTTATGAGAAGGCCATGTTAAAGTAATGTGTTTTCAGCAGTTTTTTTAAAGTGCTCCACTGTATTAGCCTGGTGAATTTCTATCGGTAAGCTATTCCAAATTTTAGGTGCATAACAGCAGAAGGTTGCTTCACCACTCCTTTTAAGTTTAGCTCTTGGAATAATAAGCAGACCCTCATTTGAAGATCTAAGGTTACGATCTTCTGAAATATAAGATGGAGCAGATTATTTAAGGCTTTGTAACCCAGAAGCAGCATTTTAAAGTCAATTCTAAATGACACAGGTAACCAGTGTAGTGACATCAGAAGTGGCGTGCTGTGCATTTTCTTTTCTTAGTTAGCTGCATTCTGCAGTCATTGCAATCATTGATGTCTTTTTTTGGGTGGTCCTGAGAGGAGTGCGTTACAGTAATCTAGTCGACTGAAAACAAAAGTGTGAACTAATTTCTCAGCATCTTGAAAAGTTATAAGAGGTCTAACTTTTGCTATATTTCTTAAGTGAAAAAATGCTGCCCTAGTAATCTGATTAATATGTGATTTAAAATTCAGGTCAATAATTACTCCTAAATTCTTTACTTTACTTTACTTTAACACATACTTTAACATGGCCTTCTCATAACTTCACTGTAATTAAAATCCTTACATTCCGTGTTCCCTCTACACATATACTCTGTATATCCAACTCATTATAATAACTATTCATGGTGGCTCTAAAATCTGTACTAACCCCTACTCTCTCTTCTGTTTCCTTTTCCGGTGTCCTTTACTCAAAGCACCGTGATGTTCCAACAATGATGGATGGGTTAAAAGCCAGAAGTCTGTATGACCATCAACATCAAGTGACTCCGTGAGAACCCTAACTACCAAGAGGACTATTTCATTTATGTTAGGTAGAATGCCCAGAGGGGACTGGGTGGTCTCGTGGGCTGGAACCCCTGCAGATTTAATTTTTTTTTCCAGCCGTCTGGAGTTTTTTTTTTTTCTGTCCTCCCTGGCCATCGGACCTTACTCCTTTTCTATGTTAACTAATGCTGTCTTATTTTCTCTTTTATTTTTATTTTCCTCATTATGTAAAGCACTTTGAGCTACTTTTTGTATGAAAATGTGCTATATAAATAAATGTTGTTGTTGTTTACCTCCGTCTTGACTTTTAATCCTTATGGATCAAGTTTATTTCTAATACCTCATTATATGCATTTTTGCCAATCAATAAAATTTCTGTTTTCTCTTTATTTAGTTTGAGAAAATTACTATTTATCCATTCAGAAACACAAATAAGACATTGGGTCAGTGAACCAAGGGAGTCGGGGTCGTCAGGCGCTATTGATAAATACAGTTATATGTCCTCAGCTGTGACCCAACATTTGCGCGATAGACATATGAGCGCCGACAAAATAGCTCCGATTAAAACGCGGCGTCAAAATCGAGCCGACAAAATCGCGCCGAAAAAATCGCGAAAGTTTAATTAAATATGAATTACTAGTTTAAAGCATATATAATAATATTTATTTTAGAAGTCAATATTATGAGACACGGCACGCAGATAGTCCTTAAGATCACGCCCTGCATATGTAGGAAGAATTGCAGCAAGACGTCTTGATAGTTGAGCGTATTTAGACTTGCTGGCTGCCTGACTGCTGGTAATTCCCCTTTGTATACGACACGTTATGCCAACCCTCGACTGAGTTATTTGTTCGTGGCATGCCATCAGCAGTTATAACAGTTTTAACCTAGCACATAATGTGTACATAATGCGCACGTACGCGTCCCACTCTCTTGGCCTCTCTCGCGATTTTGTCGTGGCGATTTTGTCGGCGCGCATTTGTCGAAAACCAGTTAGCGGGTTTGTCGGCGCTCATTTATCCGTCGTGGTTTTGTTGCCGCTCATATGTCTATCGTGCTTTTGTCGGTGAACCGTCATCAGCATAGCTGGGGTAGCTCATGTTATGCCTTGAGATAATCTGACTTAATGATTTAATTAATCTAATTAGGTGGTTATTTGATCACTGACACAGTCGAAGTATTTTTAGGGTATAAGTTAAGTTGGCAAAAGTGTTTATCTAAAATCGAGGGGGCAGAACAGCTCCTCCTTTGCCCCTCCCTATGACTTTCAAAAGGGTGCTCCTAGGTAAGATTTAAAGATGGCTTCCTGCTAGTGGGCAATTGATCTTAAGGTCAGAGATGAGCTGGGATGAGGGCTCAGTTGGCAGTGAGGCAGTAAGGCCCGTAAATCAGAAAAAGATTGGCAGGTAGAAGTGCCAGCTTTGAGTTGGAGAAAATGGACAAGTCACCCCACCTTGTCTGGCTCTTTTTGTTCCCGCTGTGATCGTCCCTTCCACGTGTGTTTTAACATCTGTCTTTGCTAAATGTAAGTATTGTGTACAGGCACACAGAGGTCAAATTTCTCAAGTACAGCCTCAGCCGCCCCCTATAAGCTCCTGACTCCTCACCACAATGTGTAATGTGGATGACTAATGAACAACGAGTGCCACACTGCTTTTGGGGTATGAAGGTATTTCCCTGTGCACTGTTGAGGCAGGAAAGCTCCCAGCCTGCAGCTGTGGCGGTCTTGTATTTTCTCTGAGTGTGCTGGTCCAGTTCAACCCTGCACTCCCATTCTAGCAACAGTTTTAAAAAGATTGCTCTACTCACCCCAATATTTTATTTTGTTCTGAGCCAGGAGGCAAAGCCAAAGCTAAAACCTGCTCTTTCCAAGAAAAGTTAAGGGGTGTGGCGCCTGTTATGGCACTAAGGGAACAAGGTGACCATCAACCCACAATTTATCTTGAACCCTGAATCGACTGGATCTTTAGAGATAAGACACCCACACACCCACACAATTATTTTTTCTTTGGGTTGTGAGAGGAAACCAAAGTAATCATCTGGCTTAGAGAGCAATCGGGCCTTGAAATCAAAGTAACAACAGGCATGGAGTAATTTGTGAGGACTGCTCTACTAATACTGGGCAGGGCCTCCTTTTGTTTTCACAAGAGTCCCATCTCTTCATGACATGAATTCCATAAGATGCTGGAAACATTCTTGTGAGATTCTGGTCCACGTTGACATGATTACATTACACAATTTCTGCACATTCATGTGCGAATATCCCATTTTGCCACATGCCAAAGGTGTTCTGTTGGATTCAGATCTGGTGATTGAGAAGGACTCTGAAGGACACTGAACTCATTTGTCATGTCCATGAAAGCAGTTTGAGAGGACCCCAGCTTTGTGCCATGATGCATTACCATGCTGGAAGTGTGCCCATGAAGGGATGTCAGCAAATACTCTCAAATAGACCATGGCATTCAAATGAAGACCTTTTGGTATTTACAGTTCCAAAGTGTGCCAAGAAAATATTCTTCACACCATTACACCAACACGACCAGTGGACTGTTGACACAGGACAGGATGGGTGCATGGATTCATGCTGTTGTCCCTAAATTCTAACCCTATCATCTGTGTGCCTCAGTGTAATTCGAGATTTATCAGACCAGTCTTCAGCTGTCCAGTTTTGGTGAGCCTGTTCAATCAATCAATCAATCAATCAACATTTCTTTATATAGCACATATTCATACAAAAAAATGTAGCTCAAAGTGCTTTACAAAATGAATAGAAAAATAGAAGACACAATAAAAGATAAACATAAGTCAACATTAATTAACATAGAATAAGTAAGGTCCGATGGCCAGGGTGGACAGAAAAAACAAAAAAACTCCAAAGGCTGGAGAAAAAAATAAAATCTGTAGGGGTTCCAGACCAAGAGACCGCCCAGTCCCCTCTGGGCAATCTACTTAACATAAGTCAAACAGTCCTCTTTGTATTTAGCGTTTTCATCGAAGGACCTGATGATGATGGTCACGTAGACTTCTGGCTTTCAGTCCATCAATGTTGGTGCATCAGGATGCTTTGAGTAGGTGGTGGTGGCGCAGGCCGCCACCACAAAGAAACCGGAAAAAGAAACAGAAGAGAGAGTAGGGGTCAGTACGGATTTTAGAGCCACCATGAATAGTTATTATGATGAATTGAACATACAGGGTATCAGGATTAAGTTAAAGTGAAGTTATAAAAAGGCTGTATTATCGACTATTTTTAAGTAACCCTTTTCAAGTTCGTTATTGGATTGGTCTACTCCCGCACCCTAAATAATAACACACACGTATACACAGATACATATACACTCAGACCCTAACCACAACAGTGCCCTATGAATGACACACACACAGTTGGCTAACTTTTAGCACTTAAAAGTAAAAGAACCACACAAATGCTTTAGGTATAACACAACTTGTCACTCTCTCAGCACATCAAGAGACTTATTTACTATCGGCACGGACAACATGCGATGTTTTAAATAGACCACAGACCTAAATATTACTTTTGGTCTCCAAGAAAATATTAAAACATACAAAGACTCAGTATTCTTGACTATAGGCCATTTATTAGCCAAGAACACCTTCTTCTCGCATTGTCCCTAACTTTCGAGCGGCGCCCTCGCTCTCAGCCTTAAAACCCATGGCGTAGAGCTAAATGGCAAAATCTCTAGCTGCTTCAGGTGCTCTTAGAAATCTACCTTATTACTTCAATCACTCTAGATATTAAGACAAAGTATAGAAAGATGAAAACAAGTTACTTTTTATTTAAAAACTTACTTTACTTAAAAAGTAAATAATAAGTAATAGAAAATAAGTTCGATAGTAAAGTCTGGATAAAATAGTCTTTAAAAAGCTTACTGAAAGGAATCAGTGATGTCAAGGATGAAAGTCCCAGGCGGCGGTTGATTTAGCAAACGATGTTCATGAGAATGCTGTTAGCTGACGATCGGATGAAAACTGGTTACACGTGTCTTTGTTGTATTCTCTGACGTGGCTCTTCCGTCGTCAGTGTTTCTCTTCTCTTTCTGCTTCTGACGTTGCTTAAAATGAGGCATATTTATGATAAAAGTTCCATACCGTGGTTTCACAGCACATGAATGTTCCATGCACCTGATTGGCTGGCTGTCAATATGATGGATGAATTTTGCTCCCCAGGTAATAAAGTTCTTTGAGATTGCATCAGTTCTTCCTTTCTCAGGTTGTAAATCCCTTGATGTCCCAGATGTCCATCCGTAAAGTAATAAAGAACCTGAGGTATCAAATCATGCTTCCTTTCTTGGGCTGTAAACCCCATTGATGTCCCAGATGTCCATCTGTAAAGTAGGCAATAATCTGAAATATCAGGTCATGCTTCCTTTCTTGGGCTGTAAACCCCCTTGATGTCCCAGATGTTCAATCGTAAAGTAATCAATAGCCTGAGGCTTTCTTCCTCAGGCTTTAACTGTTATATCAATGAGGTATTCAAAAGAGGATATGTCTTTTATTATAATGCCTCCTACATCTGGATTCATCTTGTTGGGTTTGAGCAAAATATAATACAGAATAAAATGCAGATTTTATACACCATAACACTCCACCCTATTTTGGTCAGACAAACTAAAGATGAATTGTGGTCCTTTCAAACCCTTGGCTGTCCGAGTTGGTGTTATCTTCCCTTACTCTTTCATTCACTTTCTATAGTCAGGTACTTTCAATTCCCCAAACAGATTTGGCTCACTAAGAACTAGAAGGATAAAATAATAAAAAAAAAAAACTTTTTTTTACCATTCTAACTGTTCATTCCACCCCGGACCCCTAAAATACAGTACATGTATTAGGAAAACAAAAATACATTCAATACAAAAACAATATTTAAGAATCTAAATGATTAAACGAACAATCATAGGAAGGCACTTCTTCACAAATTAAGCCTTATCAAAAAGTTTTGTTTTGCTTCTTTTTTTTTTTTTTTTACTTAATTTATTCAATGAGTAGAGATCCGACTGCCACCAATACCGTCTAGAATATATTGGGACAACCTATATGGGGTATCAAGTGTCATCCCGTCCAGCAGGTTACCACTAAATATTACACCCATAAGGCGGAACCCCCTTTTTAAATCAAGTAATGAAAGATACTGAAATTTTCCATATTAACAAAGATGAATACTTGTCTTATTTGTAATCCTTTGTGATTGTAATGATAAAGTTTTGTCCGTTTAGCAGAGGGTCCTGGTTTCAAGTCTTTATGCTGAACATAAGTAGTTCAGTAAATCTAACCCCCACCTGGCTGGCTTAACAGGTACATTCGCTCTTCCCCACCAATGCCACTTACGTGTACAACTCCCATGTCATACACTACCAGGGACAGGGCAGATTTACTGGATATTGTTACTTCCTCCATATTATTGGTCTTATGGACACATAAGCATTGTGTACTTTAAACCAAAGTCTCCTTAGTTTGATGCATAAATAAATTTGAATTAGAAGCAGAATTAGCATACATACTATTAATATCACAATTGGATGAGAAAGTTTGTTTAGTACATTGCTCGCTGTAGGTGACCAATTACCAAAGAAATCCCACCAATGATGATTTAAGGATGTTTGAATTTCAGAAGCCATCCGAAGCACATCAATCCGATCTTGTTCTATTCGAGTGATGATTTTTGAAACCATATTGTTGGTTTTTGCTTCTTCTTCTTGTAATCTTTGTATGGTCTTCTTATAATTGGTCATTAAATCTGGAGGTTCCAGGTGAGGTAACTCCACCCCTTCCACTAAACCTGTCCAATCCCATTCTACATTTTGCATAAGTGGATATGTTCTATCCTCATTAATATCTATAACCCACTTTATGTTGTTCCTGCAAAACACCCCTGGTCCATTATCTATTTGTAAGTTTGACCATACTATCAGACCATTCGTTAACACACATGCAGCTGTACTATTTATTTCAAAGATTTGAAATGTAACATTTAACAAGTTCCAATGGCAATCTCCTTTTCCAAAATGTGTGCAAGCATGTCCCTGTATAAAACTATGTTCACAAACTAACCCTTGTGGCCAATTCTCACACATTTGAGGATCTACTAGGTCACCTTGGCTGTTTATCCACCCATGGTGTAACTCTGACTGCCACCATCCCTTACCAGTATATATTGGCAGCACTTCCATGGGGCACCAAGTATCCTTGTGTCCCTCTGTGGGGCCCAATTGCATTGTTGCTATACAACCTTCGTCCTTATTCCGTGTGTAACATGTGAAGGCAATGGGTTTCACCCAATACTCCTTTGACACATTGAACTGGTTAGCCCATTGGCCGGGTTGTTTGCCCATCATAAGTATCTTCCAATTTAGATACTGCAGTGCTGAGGCAACACGCTGTGCTAGACAACTTAATTCAGAGTCTGTCCATTGGTCCTGTTCTTTTGTTACAGCTGACAAATGCAGCAGGGCTTCTGTGTTTTCCTTATAAGATTTATACTAGAATTTGTTACTTTGCCAATTACAGGAGCCCACGTAGATTGTGTTTCAACTAACTGCATCTGCTTACTCGAAAGATCTGATAGTTTGCTATATATCTGTTCTGTGTCAATAGTGTTAACTACTCCTAAGCCTATTCCTCCTAATCCTAACAGAGAATTTATACCGTCCCAAAGACTCCTCTTTTGTCGTTTTATCTTTATATTATTTTCAGGGATGGGCCAAAATTCTGACCAATTAGCTTTACATTCAGCTTTATTTTGGAAAGGTATGCTGTAACCACTAACATTTATATGGACTAGCACTGTAACTAGCATTTGAGGTATTCTAACTGGCTTACATAATCTCCATCGTCTGAGCAGTGTAGCATTAAATGTTTCCTGTATGGGACTAACAGTCAATAGTGGACATAACAGTGTCTGTTTGATTCCCCTTCTTTCACAGCTCTGTTTCCACCCCCACCAACATGCATTTTCAGTGGATTCTATATTACATGTGGAGTCTTCTGGCTTATTAATATCTCTATACCTAGCAACTCCCCAACCTTTTAATACCCCACCTTTACAATTTAGTGTACATTCTTGGTCTTTTATTATTATAAAATCCTGCTCTTTTTTAGGGATCTCTGTTACTTGGCAAAAAATGTCTTTTACCTGCATAATTGATATTCCTTCAACAATTTCTTTCCTCATAGTCTGTATATTATTTATTGAGCAATTAGTCCATAATGAGAGACTTGCATGTTGGAAATTTATTTGTGTCCAGTTACCTTGAATTTCTACGCTATGAATACCCACTATGACTGTCAAAAGAATGTAATAAATCGTGTACTCCATTTTAATCTATAAATTGTGGAGTTACCCTTATGGAAACCTCAGATAGATCTCCTTATTCCTTTTGCTTCCGATCTTCTTCTTCTTTTTTCCTTTTGGTTCCGGTCACTGTTAGTCTGCTCTGTGGGCAAGTCTGTAGAGAGGAAGATAACAAGGCAGCTTCTGTCCATCAATTATAACCAATCTTGTATCTCCTTGACCCACTGCTATTATTTCCCCTTTTCTGGGTGCTTTTCCTGGACTATTAATCCAGACCTTTCTACCAGGTGTAGATACATATGGTATCAAAATAACTGTTACTTTATCAGTCTTTTCTAAAGTGATTGAAGCAATAAAATCTCCTTTATTTATTTTAACATTTTCAGTTGCTCTGATTAACATACTCCATCTTTCTCCTGTTTCTATCGGCTCTATTAGAGTTAGATTATTATACAACTGTATATTCATAACTACTTCTTTTGGAAGATTACCACTTAGTCCGAGTTTAATTTTCTTGCCTAGATTAGCTCCCAGACTCCATTCTACAGCTGAAAAAACTTTCAATTTATTTTCCTGTTGTTCTACTATAACATTGACATTGGTTTGTTGAAGCTTCACAAGTAAAGAGTTCTCTTTCTGATTGCTTCCTGTTAATCTCCCAATAGGAGTGCTGTTAGCTATAGGTCGGTTATTTAAACAGAAAAGAGCCTGTTGTAAATATTTTGACCAACCTTTCATGTTAGACACCTCTGTTAGAGTTCTAAGTTGTTGTTTTAACAAACCATTCATACGCTCAATTAGCCCTGCTCCACGTGGATGATATGGAATATGGAACAACCACATAATACCTCTTTCCTTAGCCCACTTCTGCACTTCCTGACCTGTAAAATGTGTACCGTTGTCTGACTGAATTTCGTCAGGTATACCATACACTTGCACCAAACAGGAAAGTGATTTAATTGTGTTAGCTTGTGTGGCTCTTTGTACAGGGTACGCCTGCATGATGCCTGTATGCGTGTCCACCGCAGTCATAAGATATCTTTTGTTCTGTTCTGATCTTAATGGCCCTACATAGTCAATCTGCCATACTGCGCATGCCTTCTCACCTCGGTGTAATGACCCTCCTGATATTTTTTGTAATGGCCATTGTCTAACTTTAGCACATGTTTCGCATTGTTCAATTGCTTGTTTCATTTGATTTTCAGTGACAGGGGCACTTCTCTTCCTACACCATTCTACTGATGCTTTAATACCTAAATGCCCTGAGGTCTGATGACCCCAAGCCGCTAATGCTTGCATGAGTTCTCTGTCCTCTGTACTTACTGCTCTAATATCTGAGGCAATGGCATCTGCCTTGTTATTAAACTCATGTTCCTCTTTTCCTTTTTTTATATGTGCACTTACATGCCCTATCAGAACACCTCCTCTTTGTCCATTTTCCCATAGCGACTCCCACAGCTCTTCACCACCCCAAACAGGCTTCCCACGTATGTGCCACCTATCTTCTCTCCATTTTGGTGCCCATGTAACAAGGCCTTGAAAAACTGCCCAGCTGTCAGTATAAATTACAATAGGCCTGTTATGGTGTATAAAATCTGCATTTTATTCTGTATTATATTTTGCTCAAACCCAACAAGATGAATCCAGATGTAGGAGGCATTATAATAAAAGACATATCCTCTTTGAATACCTCATTGATATAACAGTTAAAGCCTGAGGAAGAAAGCCTCAGGCTATTGATTACTTTACGATTGAACATCTGGGACATCAAGGGGGTTTACAGCCCAAGAAAGGAAGCATGACCTGATATTTCAGATTATTGCCTACTTTACAGATGGACATCTGGGACATCAATGGGGTTTACAGCCCAAGAAAGGAAGCATGATTTGATACCTCAGGTTCTTTATTACTTTACGGATGGACATCTGGGACATCAAGGGGATTTACAACCTGAGAAAGGAAGAACTGATGCAATCTCAAAGAACTTTATTACCTGGGGAGCAAAATTCATCCATCATATTGACAGCCAGCCAATCAGGTGCATGGAACATTCATGTGCTGTGAAACCACGGTATGGAACTTTTATCATAAATATGCCTCATTTTAAGCAACGTCAGAAGCAGAAAGAGAAGAGAAACACTGACGACGGAAGAGCCACGTCAGAGAATACAACAAAGACACGTGTAACCAGTTTTCATCCGATCGTCAGCTAACAGCATTCTCATGAACATCGTTTGCTAAATCAACCGCCGCCTGGGACTTTCATCCTTGACATCACTGATTCCTTTCAGTAAGCTTTTTAAAGACTATTTTATCCAGACTTTACTATCGAACTTATTTTCTATTACTTATTATTTACTTTTTAAATAAAAAGTAACTTGTTTTCATCTTTCTATACTTTGTCTTAATATCTAGAGTGATTGAAGTAATAAGGTAGATTTCTAAGAGCACCTGAAGCAGCTAGAGATTTTGCCATTTAGCTCTACGCTGGGGGTTTTAAGGCTGAGAGCGAGGGCGCCGCTCGAAAGTTAGGGACAATGCGAGAAGAAGGTGTTCTTGGCTAATAAATGGCCTATAGTCAAGAATACTGAGTCTTTGTATGTTTTAATATTTTCTTGGAGACCAAAAGTAATATTTAGGTCTGTGGTCTATTTAAAACATCGCATGTTGTCCGTGCCGATAGTAAATAAGTCTCTTGATGTGCTGAGAGAGTGACAAGTTGTGTTATACCTAAAGCATTTGTGTGGTTCTTTTACTTTTAAGTGCTAAAAGTTAGCCAACTGTGTGTGTGTCATTCATAGGGCACTGTTGTGGTTAGGGTCTGAGTGTATATGTATCTGTGTATACGTGTGTGTTATTATTTAGGGTGCGGGAGTAGACCAATCCAATAACGAACTTGAAAAGGGTTACTTAAAAATAGTCGATAATACATTTTGGCGCTGCTGAGCAAGGTATTTGGAGTGATCATGTCACGCACCCCGTTTGTATGGAAATTTTCTAATCTAAATGTCAAGGAAGGATCGTCTTCAGGCGACAATGCTGTAATGGCAGGCTGGCATTCAGCGGCAGATGGCAGCCTGTAGCGACGGCATTTTCTAAGTTTTCTAGTCCAGTAATGTGGCCCGCTGTAGTAGCGGAACCGTCTCCGGAAAATATTGCAGAGGCAATAGCTAGTTTAAAATTAGCTGATAAAAAGGAAAGCGTACAAAAAGCTACAGGTTTGGTAGGTTGGATGCTTTTAACTGCTTTAGAAACTTTAGAGGCAGAGATAGAAGAATTGAGGAGGGTTTTAAATAGGATTGAATTAGAGCATTCATGGACACGTGAATGTCTTAAAACAGCATCAGAAACAAGTGATGCGTGGCAAAAGAAATGCGAGAGTTTGGCATGTAGAGTAATAACAGCTAAAAGAAAGACAACACAGAAAAAGAAACCAAGCAATATTCCTACAGCTAAAGTACGTGCTCTTGTTGCAGGAACTTGGGATCCTGCAACATGGGATGGGAATATTGAGGATACTGATGACGATTGGATAGAGGAATGGGAGCAAGAGGAAAAAGAATTAAGCACAGTTGAGGAACAGAATAGTTTTTCCCCAGTACATAATTCCATGTGTAATCAAGAACGAAAGAAAGTAGCCCAGTTATAGAAGAAAGAATACAACAGACTAGAGGGGGACATGCAAAAGCCTCACGTACTGTGCGAGATTTTACACAGGGTGAACTCCTAGATATAGGCAGACAGTATAGACAGAAACCGGGAGAGCGATACTAACATGGCTCCTCAGAGTATGGGATGAAGGAGGAGAATCTGTGCAGTTAAGACAAAGAGAAGTGGGGCATCTTGGGGCTCTTACTACAAATCCTAAACTACGTAATGTGCTTAGAGGAATGGCTTCTGAAGACATGAGACCTCTCACAGACTGGCTTGCTAGTGGAATACGTGTGGCATGGCAAGATCGTAGTGATCTACCTTTAGAGGATAGGTCTTGGAAAGATATTAGGGAAGCTACACAGCTTGTTAGGGAAATGGGAATTCAGGCAGCTTTATATGAGTTAATTGCAGATATTTCAGAACCTTTTGAAGGACCAGATATGCAGCAGATGACTCCTGGGATGAAGAATAGATTAATCAAACAAGCACCCCCTTTTCTAAAGGGTGTATTGATTACTAGTCTTGGGGGAGAACAGATAGTGTCAGTCTGGGAAGTGGTATCATTACTAGGTCAGATAGAGGAGTATGAGTATGGAAGTAGTAGTAGTAGTACTAAAATCAGAGAGCTGAAAAAGAAAGTGGGTCCCTGGAGACCTGAAAGAAAACAAATGTGGTATGATTTAATAAATGCAGGGATATCTAGACAGGAGATACATGGTTTGCCTACTTTAAAACTTTATGAGATGTGGGGTAAGATTTTGAAGAAAGGTGAACAACAGGAAGAAAAGCCCAGTGCTCCACCTTTAGAAGTAGAACAAAAGCAGTGGCCAGTAAAGGAAGGTTTAGATAATAAAACAAAGGAGAAACGGTTGCCAGTTCTGGGCAAGGGATGGAAAACCCCTGAGCCTAGAGATTGAAGGGAAGGCGGGTCCCCTGCAGCAGAGGTAAGGGCAGTAATGGTGGGGGATCGACGCCCATATACACCTCTGACAATTTTCTGGAGAAAGGGACAAGTACAGCGTGTTTTAGCTTTAATTGATACAGGAGCAGAAGTAACTTTGATTCATGGTAACCCAGATAATTTTGAAGGCGAATGTGTAACTGTTACAGGTTATGGAGGTAGTGAAATTCTGGCCAAAATAGTTCAGTTGAGGCTTGCAATTGGAAATAGTACTCCCTTTAAAGCTCCTGTGTTGATCAGTGCTGTAGAGGAATATATTTTAGGGATAGACATTTTACGAGGGCAAACTATAAAGACTGAGTGGGGAATTTTTAGTTTTGGAATTAGGTCTTTAAAAATTAGTCCTGTAAAACAGATAGTGAGGGGGGAAGCTAAATGGTCCCCTTTGGTTATACCTACTCCTGATTTCCCAGTTAATTGTAGACAGTACAGACTGCCAGGAGGCCATAAAGAAATTGGAGAAACAATTCAGGAACTACTTAAAGTGGGTATTATACGGCCAGCCATAAGCCCATTTAACTCTCCAGTGTGGCCTGTAAAAAAAAAGGATGGGAGTTGGCGCATGACAGTGGACTATCGTGCACTAAATGCAAAAGCCCCACCACTTACTGCTGCTGTTCCTGACATTGTCACCATCACAGAACAAATAATGGAAACAGCAGGGGATTGGCATGTTGTTATAGATTTGGCAAATGCTTTTTTCTCCATTCCAATAGCAGCTGAGTCACAAGACCAGTTTGCTTTTACCTGGCAAGACAGACAGTATACTTTTCAGGTCCTACCTCAGGGTTATCTCCATAGTCCGACTCTATGCCATGGTTTAGTAGCTAGGGATTTAGCTAACTGTAAAACACTGGAGAGAATTACGTATTTCCATTATGTAGATGACATCCTACTAACTGGAGACAATGAAGAGAAGCTAGCTGAGGTATTAGATGAACTTATAAAGTACATGCGTAGCAG
The DNA here is from genome assembly GCF_016835505.1 of Polypterus senegalus. Classification (NCBI taxonomy): domain Eukaryota; kingdom Metazoa; phylum Chordata; class Cladistia; order Polypteriformes; family Polypteridae; genus Polypterus; species Polypterus senegalus. Next base: position 82,611,689 of record NC_053169.1, on the reverse strand, counting down.
AGGATGGGCAATAAATGATGATAAAGTGCAGGGACCTGCACGAGAAGTAAAATTTTTAGGTGCAATGTGGCTTGGGCCTGAAAGGAAAATTCCACAAAAAGTGATTGAAAGTATTTTAAAAGTTCCTGTACCTGTAAATAAGGGAGAGGCTCAGTCTTTTGTGGGACTGCTGGGGTATTGGCGTAATTTCATTCCTCATTTGGGATTGATACTTAGACCAATACACGATATTGTAAAAAAGAAAGCCATTTTTAAATGGGGAGAAAGTCAGCAAATTGCTTTTGATAAGGCTAAAGAGGCTATTCAAGAGTATCAAGGCTTGGGGCCTGTGCAAGCAGGTGTTCCCTTTGAACTAGAGGCCAGTGAACAAGGAAATGTTGCAACTTGGAGCTTGTGGCAGAAAAGACAGGGGAAACGAGTTCCTGTTGGCTTTTGGAGTAGACAAATGACTGGTTCGCAGCAGCGGTACAGCCAGTTAGAAAAGCAGCTTTTAGCAGCTTACTGGGCCCTTCTACATACAGAACGAATAACTAAAGATGCTCAAATAACTTTGAGAACTGGTTTACCCATCCAGGGATGGGTCAGAGATGATACACAGGGGGGTAGGACAGGAGCAGCTCAAAATCAGACTTTGTGTAAATGGAAGTGGTATTTACAGGCTAGAGCTAAATTAGAAGGGAAAGAACCTAGTGCATTGCATGGTGCTATGGCTGGCACGGTTCAGTTTGAAGATCCGGTTGATCTTCCCCAGATACCACCTCTTGAACCATCACCCTTTTGTGAAGCTCCTGCGTTTTCTGATCTGTCTGTTGAACAAAAAGCCAATTCATGGTTTACAGATGGGGCAGCTCAGTTACATAAAGGAATAAGAAAGTGGAAAGCAGTGGCTTACCATCCAGTTTCTAACACTCAACATGTAGAAGAAGGGGATGGAAAATCTAGCCAGTGGGCTGAGTTGCGAGCTGTGGCTATGGTGCTTGAAAGACAGACAGAAAGGCCTTGTTTTATCTTGGTAGAGTAATATATATTGCTCTACTGTCCCCTATTGTATTATTAATATGTAGCCTTAGAATACCTAATCTCACAGACTTACCACTGTATATAACTTATCCCCACCTTCCCTTCTATATCTATAACCTTAGGCAATTAGATGTAGTAAAAAGACAAGCAGGAGTTAAGTTACACATAAAATAATGTATTACTGATAATATTCATAAATAATAACAAAATGCAAAGTACATTTGAATATTGGCAACCATACAACCTGATAAAATGGTGGTGTGTAATTCAGGTGGCACACAGACTTGCAGTTACTTCAAATGTCTCTAGTTAAGGCATCGTTGGTGCTCAGCTTTCAGCCACATGTCTGTTCAATATGGCTGCTGAGCTGTGCTCTTCAATGTGTTGTCTTCATCATCATATGTGGGTCAGTCAGAGAGATGCTTCTTCATATGTGGGTCAGTTAGAGAGATGCTTCTTCATCATATGTCAGTCAGTCAGAGAGAGAGAATGTGGTTGAGCAAGTACATTTATAGATGTTCTCCAATTCCTAGAACCAATAGGACATCATGGTACTTAAAGGCCTCTGAGACTAGCCAATTCCAAACAGCCATACCTCAGACCAATGGGTGAAATAGAACATCTTATCTCCTGCCCCCCAAGACCATATATTACACTAACCTGGCTTTATGTGGGGGATGGGAGAAAAGACTTTAGCAAAGAAATGCTCATCAAACTGGTTTAAGACACATCCCCAAATCCTGTCGTAAAATTACAAAGAAAAGTCGTAAACATGGGGGGGATAAACAAGAATGCCTCTCACCAAGGTACCACTAAATTATAAATAAAGACATACAAAACATTTATCAAGTTATATGTAAAATCCTACATCACAACACTCCACCCCGATGAATGTTTTGTACAGTGTCTTTATACACAATGTCTTTAAATTGTTTCAAGAGTCTGATGCATAACTTGTGCATTGATTTGCAGTATTTGCTCTCCCAGTGTTAAAAGTTGTCCGTGACCATTTGTCCATTACATATCTTCTTTATTTCAAAGACAATCTGAAGAACTTGGAAGTGCTCCCGATGACTTGTATCTGCTCCAGCTTGCGTCAACCTTTCTGCAGTCTCCATATGTCATCAGATCTGGTGGTTCAAAATGAGACAAGTCCACACCTTCCACTAAACTAGCCCACTACAATTGAGTCTATTGTGTGAATTTTTAATCTGTACTCGTTCTCTGTCTAACTGCTAATTAGACCCCTGTCCCAAACTATCTGTTTAAGCATATGCAACTGTATAATTAACATCACAATTTGAAAGGTAACATGCCACAGGTGCCAGTACAACCACTTCTGCCCAAGTGACAGCACATGTGCCACTGCATAAACTGTTCACAAACCAACATTTGTGGCCCATCTGCACACATTTGGGGTTGACTTAGTTGCCTCTTGTGCTTTCCTACCCATGGTGCAACTCTTGACTGCCATCAGCCTTTACCAGTATAGGCTGGCATCACCACCATGAGACATCAAAGCTATGCAACTCTCATCATTCCCCCTGTACGCCACCCCTAGAGTTGTTTGCTCACCATATGCATACTCATTGTGCTAAACACCTCGGTTCAGAATTGGCCCACTGGTCCTGTGCCTGCACCATAGCCGACAATCTCAGCAGGGCTTCCATATTTTCCCAATTAGACTATACCTGAACATCGGAGCCCATATGTCTTGCAAATGCATCAGCTGCACCTGCTTTCCTGAAAAGTTCACCAATTTTCTTAGTATACATTTTCCTTAATATTATTAATTATATTAATTATCCCACTTAATTAATTAATACCCAGAATGTATACTTTATGAGCCCAAAATGAATCCCCTTATTTTGGCATTCCTAACTGGTTTGTTCAGTTTCCACCCCTTGGAATATAAATTTGCTGCAGTAATGAACAAACCTTTCCTTTTAAACTATAGCTATTGTGACTAGTCCTATTATTATTGCATGACTTGTGGACTTGTTACTCACTTAAACCCCAGTAAGTGTCTTTTCTTGATGTCTCTTCAGTTCTTCTTCATGTCTTTGTCTTTAGTCTTTACATGTTGTCTTTTCTTCATTCTGCTATGTAGGCAGGTCTGCAAAATGGAAGGTGACAAAGCAGTTTCTGTCCATCTCATTTTCTTGGCTGTCGACCTGGTGCCAAAACTCAAACTTTGCTTCCAGGCATTCATTGGAACAGCTTGGCACTAGTGCCACACCACTCCAATGTGCCAATGGTAACCCGATCTCCTGCATGGATTTTACTCTGCTAATTGCCTTCACTATTTATTACCTGCACCAAACCAAAGTCCATAAAAACCTTACAATAGAAGTAGCACTATTGCAAAAGGCCAGAAAATTGAAATAGAAATAACTATTTTCCCTTTCCTGTCTTCCTGCACTACCCTTCTATTTTTTTTCATTGCCTGTGTGTCCTTTTTTTATTGTATGGTAACTACTACCTGAAAGTGTGGACTGAAGCCTCTCCAAAACCCAAGTTCTAAATCCAGCATTTCTGCTAAAACTGACCTGTGTTCTTTACTAAAGACCAGCTCACTTTTCTCCATTTTATTGCATGGAGAGTCATAGGCTGTCTTTTTGAACAACTGGTCAGTCAGGTTTCGAATTACTGAACCTAAGTGTGTGTTCTTTTTAATTACTGCTGGCCCTAGCACAGCTGTTAGGACCCTCACACCCCTGTGCATTCCTGGCTTCCTGCCTGAGCTTGTAAAACTTCCTGCTGCACCATCCCCAATCCTTTGTTCTTTGGCTTGTCCTGATCCATTCAAACCAACTCCTAAACTGGTGCACTTTCTTTCCAACTCAGCCATTCTTGCACTAGCACATTCAGACCTTTCACACACAAGCACTTGAATTCCTTTCATTTCCATTGTTCTTTGTTTTAATTCCACACTTTCTTTACTCAGTATCAATATGCCAATATCCAGTTCATGCCCTCTAGTCAACAATTGCCATTCACACTCACCAGCTCCTCTGCCTTCTATCTGATCTCTTTGTCCTAAATCAAATTTCAGTGCAGCACTGGTTACCTTTCCTAACAGTGGTGAAATATCTATCGGTGTAGCATGCTCTTTAAATACTGGACAGACCTCAGAATTACTTGGAGATTGTGGTGCAGTGGAGAATAAAGGAAGAAAACACCCTTGCTGTTTTCCCTTCCTTTCATCTCTCTCCTTTTCCTCACACTCACATTCCCACTCTTTATCTGAGCACACATCTGTCTCATGTAAGTCACCCACCCATGTTTTAGGGTTCCAGTCCGATCTGGTTACTGTTGCCCTAACTTTCACCATGGGCGGTTTACATTTCTTTTTTCCACTTCTTTCACTGCTTTCTACTTTAGCAGTGGGTGTTCTACATGCTAAGACTTCACAATTATCACACCAACTGTTACATCTTTCAAAACTCTCACTCAACATTCCACAACTTTTACTTTCTTTCACTTTGCTATTTTCTTCCTTATCATGATCTTCCTTATTACCAATAATACAAGATAGTAAACCTCTTATAACAGCAGCTGTCTTCTTTAAACCTGATCTCTGTTTTCTTGCTTTTAATCCTTCCAGCCCCCTTCCATTTTGTGGCACACTCAGCTCAGCTTCTGCTTTCTCTACCTGAACTACAGGTTTCCTAGCTTTAACCTGCTTGCCTCTGCCACTCCACTGGAAGATGGCTGACTTTAAAATGAACTTAGGCATTTCTAAGTCTACAATTTCTCTAATACAATTTGCCAAATTCGTTATGGGTTGGCCTACTTTTGCCCCTGTAAGCAAACATACACATACATACACAAAGATTCTAAACAAATAAGTACCATATGAATGACGAATGCATGTCCCATCACTCCCTAGCACTTTAACCACTTAAATGCCGTATGAATGACGCATGCATCTTTCACCACTCCCTAGCACTTTAATTAGGGACTCACTACCACCAGTACTAACAAACATGCGGGTGTCCTTGTGACACACATGAAGTCTCTACACTTTGTTGGTTATATTCCATTCAGCAACCAAACAATGTTTTACTTCCACCACATTTGTACACTGGGTGCCCTAAAATTCACATACATAAACAAACACATACATCAAAACAGTATTGCAAACAGGGTGCAAAACTTGGTTACCCCAAAATCCTGCCGACTACGCCAATTGTTTTATCTTGGTAGAGTAATATATATTGCTCTACTGTCCCCTATTGTATTATTAATATGTAGCCTTAGAATACCTAATCTCACAGACTTACCACTGTATATAACTTATCCCCACCTTCCCTTCTATATCTATAACCTCAGGCAATTAGATGTAGTAAAAGACAAGCAGGAGTTAAGTTACACATAAAATAATGTATTACTGATAATATTCATAAATAATAACAAAATGCAAAGTACATTTGAATATTGGCAACCATACAACCTGATAAAATGGTGATGTGTAATTCAGGTGGCACACAGACTTGCAGTTACTTAAAATGTCTCTAGTTAAGGCATCGTTGGTGCTCAGCTTTCAGCCACATGTCTGTTCAATATGGCTGCTGAGCTGTGCTCTTCAATGTGTTGTCTTCATCATCATATGTGGGTCAGTCAGAGAGATGCTTCTTCATATGTGGGTCAGTTAGAGAGATGCTTCTTCATCATATGTCAGTCAGTCAGAGAGAGAGAATGTGGTTGAGCAAGTACATTTATAGATGTTCTCTCCAATTCCTAGAACCAATAGGACATCATGGTACTTAAAGGCCTCTGAGACTAGCCAATTCCAAACAGCCATACCTCAGACCAATGGGTGAAATAGAACATCTTATCTCCTGCCCCCCAAGACCATATATTACACTAACCTGGCTTTATGTGGGGGATGGGAGAAAAGACTTTAGCAAAGAAATGCTCATCAAACTGGTTTAAGACACATCCCCCAAATCCTGTCGTAAAATTACAAAGAAAAGTCGTAAACATGGGGGGGATAAACAAGAATGCCTCTCACCAAGGTACCACTAAATTATAAATAAAGACATACAAAACATTTATCAAGTTATATGTAAAATCCTACATCACAACAAAGGCCATGTTAAAGTAATGTGTTTTCAGCAGTGTTTTAAAGTGCTCTACTGTATTTGCCTGGCGAATTCCTATCGGCAGGCTATTCCAGATTTTGGGTGCATAACAGCAGAAGGCAGCCTCACCACTTCTTTTAAGTTTAGCTTTTGGAATTCTAAGGAGACACTCATTTGAAGATCTAAGGTTACGATTTGGAATATAAGGTGTCAGACATTCCGATATATAAGATGGAGCGAGATTATTTAAGGCTTTATAAACCATAAGCAGTATTTTAAAGTAAATCCTGAATGACACAGGTAACCAGTGTAGTGACATCAAAACTGGAGAAATGTGTTCGGATTTTCTTTTCCCAGTTAGGATTCTAGCAGCTGCATTCTGCACTCGTTGCAAATGATTTATGTCTTTTTTGGGTATTCCTGAGAGGAGTGCATTACAGTAATCTAGTCTACTGAAAACAAAAGCGTGAATTAATTTCTCAGCATCTTTCAATGATATAAGAGGTCTAACTTTAGCTATGTTTCTTAAGTGAAAAATGCTGTCCTAGTGATCTGATGAATATGCGATTTAAAATTCAGATTACAGTCAACGGTTACCCCTAAATTTTTTACTTCCGTCTTAACTTTTAATCCTAGTGCATTAAGTTTATTTCTGATAACCTCGCTGAATCCATTATTGCCAATTACCAAAATTTCAGTTTTCTCTTTATTTAGTTTGAGAAAATTACCATTCATCCATTCAGAAATACCAGTAAGACATTGTGTTAGTGAATCGAGAGAGTCGGAGTCATCAGGTGCTATAGATAAGTACAGCTGTGTGTTGTCCACTGTATCCTCAGCTTTCTGCTGTTGGCTGACAGGAGTTGAACCTGACGTGGTCTTCTGCTGTGTAGACCATCTGTCTAAAAGCTTGACGTGTTGCATGTTCTGAAATGTTTTTCTGATCACCACGGTTGTAGAGAGGGGTTATCGAAGTTACCTTTATTTCAGTTTGAACCAGTCTGTCCATACTCCTCTGACCTTTCTCATCAACAAGGTGTTTCTGTCCACAGGACTGTTGCCAACTAAACTTTAGAGGCTATCACATGTGAAAATTCCAGGAGATCAGCACTGACAGAAATACTTAAACTCGACTTTCTGGAACCCACAATCACACCATGCTCAAAACTATTGAAATCACAGTTTTTTCCTCAAACTGGGGTTTAATTTGAAAATTGACTCGTTGTCCTGGCCAGCCATTCTGGTTGAATTCCCTTGAAGCTAATATTACGCCTCCCTTATCTGCAGATTTGATGGAAAGTAGAGAAACATCTTGATGCATCTCCAGTGTGGCACAGCCATACCCTCATCCTATAGAATTTTGCCCTTTATATTGGTAGCAGGCCCATCTCTTTTCGGCCATGGAATGGTTGAGGCATAAAGATGCTTGGTGACTATTGACTTGGAATGTCACACTTACTCAGGTCCAGGTTTTCTATTCATCCTCCCCCTTTCTTTTTCTGTCTTCAGATGAGATCAGTCCTGCTTTCCCTCCCTCTCCATATGTTGTGGGACTGCTCTCCAGCTTCTACTTTTTGAACAAATGTTTCCAGTTGCCTATCCAATATTGTGTCTTTTAATATTCCCCTTTTTCCAATGTAATGGACTGCAAACATGGACTGGCATCCATGTCTGGATGGGTTTGTGGTTCCTTACCTGGTTGGAAGGCCAACAAAAAGATGGTACAGTGGAGATAATATGTTTGAACTGTTAACTTCTCTGACACAATTGATGGCAGCATCGTTGGGTTAAGATACCCACACAGATACCCATAGGACATGCTGGGAGTAGTAGTCCCTTGAGGCAGCCCTCTTGGGTTCCTTGGGTGGTGCCAGAGGGTACTTTGTCGGACTTTTGTATGACCATGAAGTGCTTTCTGCAGACCCTGTCCTAGCCCTGGAAGTACTCCCAGGTGTTGAGAAAAAGGAGTTGCTCTTCCTCACCCAGGCGAGTCAATGTCAGGTGGAAGTCAGACAAAGCTCACCTGGGAGGAGTGGAGGTAGCAAACGAGAGAAGAAGAGAATTTTTGGGAAGCCTGTTGTGAATTATTGTGGTTGCAATAAATCTTTTATTTGAAATCTATTATTTACCTGTGTCTGTGTGGTTGTGTATGGGGTTTGGGGTGCTGCAATGCCCCCTACAGGTCACACCACATACATTTCTTCTCTTACCTTAACTTTTACCCAGCAGTGGTTGTTCTGTCTGGGTACCATCACTGCTAAACGTATTTAGCCTCCCACTGTCATTCATTTCCTGATTCATTCTGTGTAAACTTGAGGAAATCCTCTTTCTTTAATCTAACCTTATTTGAATATTTGGTGGCACAGATAGATGGATTACCTGGCTCCAATGCAAGGAAATGGGAAGATACAGTCCTCTCGGTTCAGAGCTGGCTGCAGAGGGGTCCGCATCATGCGACTAATCTTAATCCATAATTCTGTGCTTTTCTTATTACTCCTTTTCTCCTCTGTGGCTCGTTGTGTCTGTCTGGGTTTTCTCGCTGGTCTGCCTGGGCTTCAGTATTTTTAAGCCTATATGGAATCTTCTTTGAATTGGCATTTTTGGGTCCGGAGCTGTCAGGAGGTTGCTTTGCTTTAAATAGTTACACTCTGTTCTCTTTTCAGAGATTCATCATTGTGTTTTTTGTGCTTACTGATTTACAAGGGATGTTCAAAAAGCTTTTATATTTTTGTTGGAAACGGTGAAGGCGGGAGGAGTAGTAATTGGGTATTAAAAAGTTGGTACAACACTGTGAAAACTGTATCACAAACAAAGGTGACTATGTAGAAAAGTGATGTCATTTGTTTTTGAAATTCTTGATAAATATAGTTAAAATAAAGGCGGAAACATTTTGAACGTCCCTCATATATATATCATCTATACTAATAAAAGGCAAAGCCCTCCCTGACTGACTGACTCATCACTAATTCTCCAACTTCCTGTGTAGGTAGAAGGCTGAAATTTGGCTGGCATATTCCTTACAGCTTACTTACAAAAGTTAGGCAGGTTTCATTTTGAAATTCTACGCCTAATGGTCATAACTGGAACCTACTTATGTACATATATACGGCCATAGCCTGCAGCTCGGTCGCCATGTGAGGTGGGGTTGCGTCCCTCATCGTCATGCCTCCCAAGTAATTGAGTTCCTGCCCATATAAGGCCGCCCGTCAGCAGCAATCCAATAGACACGCTGCCGCTAAATATTCACGGGTGAAGGACTGTGCTTATGCAGACGAAGATGAGATGGTCAGGGTGGTGTTTGGCACAAACTCAGCGAAACTGCGAGAGAAACTTTTAAGTGCCGGGTCTTAGCTAACATTAAATACAGCCATGGACATCGCACGAGATAGCACAGGCACAGCTGAGAACCTTCGATGCATGTAGTCCGAGCGGCTCACGTGAACTGACTGTGAACACAGTACGCAGACAAAAAGCAATAGCTCCAAAGAGCGCTGAACAAAAAACGCATTACACAATTGAGAAAGCAGCAAAAGAATATGAAGCAAGTGACGCATACAAGCATATTCATAAGTGCAGCTACTGCGGAAACAAAGCACACGGTGGAAAAAGTCAATATCCCAGCTAAAGGAAGACAGTGTAAAAAAAAAAACCCGTGCATGCAGTGTGTCACGTCTCAGATAAAGAGGAAGACGAGCTGTTTATTGATGCAGTAAGAAAGGAATCGATGAATGAAACCTGTTATCTTTACAACGGTTGACAAACACGGAATGTAACTTGAACACAACACATCCTCCAAATACGAACCTGATTGAAAGAAATAAAGATAATCAAATCCTTGATGACAGCAACACTCATAACAGTCACAAAACAATTAAATTGACAATCATGTTACGTTATTTTTAAAATATTTCCTTTTCTTTTTCATTACTTCTTTAACACACTACTGCAAAGTGCGGGTATTTTGCTAGTATTGTAATAAAATAAATTCACTCTGAAAACTTCAGAAAGAGGTGGAGAATTGTCCGTTTGATGTGGTGAAGATTTGAATGAGAATTGATCAAAAAACCAAAGCATTTCACAAAGTACAGAGTTGAATTGAGGATTTATATACAAAAATGGCGACAGGAAGTGAATTGGAGTGGAAATGACACCAATACAGAGAGACAGAAGTGATGTCATCAGTAGGGAGCCAGAAGTGACGACATTACAGTGGGAACCGGGAAGTAACATCATTCATGGGAGCCGGTAGTGCTATCATTGTGGCGGAGCCGGGAAGTGACGTCATCATGAGGAGCCGGAATTGGGGTTGTTGTGGAGTGGCCATTTTGTGAAACCGGAAATACTGAAGGTAAGTGTGTGAGATTATTTTTCTTCTTTTGCTCTATTGGAAGTGAGAGAGAGGCATTAGTACCCAAAATCAGCTTTTCATCTCATCGTATATTACTCACCTTAGGGCTTGTTGACTGCCTCCTAAGCGCACGTATGAGACAATATATATCTCTCTTTTTATAAAATCCAATGTCTGTCCACTTTTCACGAGAGAACTACTTAACGGATTTAGATCATTTTTTTTCTGTAATTTGCTTGAACATTCCGGTTGATTTTGCGACTTCTCTCATCCCGCTAAGTATTATAGTTTGGTTGCGGCACCAGTTTGTTTGCATAAATCCGTGAGACAGACTGTGGGCCGAGGGGAGAGAGATGCGGGACCTCAGGAATAGGGAGCCAGGCAAGGCCCTCCTCACTCACGCGCCAGCCTCCGTTCGAGTCGCTCTACCTCTTGCCACATGTTGGAGTGTACCTTGCCTCTACTTAGCTAGCGATACCTGTTTGTTCAGCAGATATTATCATCTAGAGATTGGTAAGGAGTAACGTTTGACATTTGTAAGAGAGAGATCAGAGCTATGTGTGTGTTTTAGGGGGTAGCTACTGATTGCCAGAGATATCACAACCATGTGCTTTTCTCCCATCAAAGCTGAACACGATCAGATATAGTGTCATTGTTTGATGTTGGAGCGTACCTACCTTCCGCTTGGCCAGAATTACATTTTTTTTATGTTTTTAATTGTTTTTTAAAGTTTGTCCTGTTTCACTACGAAGTGGCGGGAGCCATGGGGGACAACTAGTCTTAAAATAAAAAAGAAATCGATCACAAATGAAAAAATAAACTGAAGCTCCTGACCAGTATCTGCATAACTTTATTCTCTGTTGCCACACGACTGGCTGACTGTGTGGATAAGCAGGGGTTCCTAATAATATGTTAAGTCAGTGTATGGTGGTGGTTACCTTTTAAGTTTAGGTAAGTGCTAACATACGGTATGTACAAAAATCCATCCATCTATGCTTTTCCTACTCCACGTATCCAGAGCTGGGTCATGGGGAAGCTCAAGACTGTCCCAGCAAGCATAGGGCCCAAGGCAGGAACACCACGTGGACAAGATGCCAGCACAGAAACCATTAAAACAAATTAGTGACTGACTACTTCCTGGACTAGAAACCTCTTACTGCAAATACAAAGCCAATCCAGTAACCCGAGGGGTGTGCAGATGATTCATCTCATACCAGTGTGGAGTGTAACCCCTGGTGTCATGTTTGGTGGGCGCATCGTTAAGGGCGGTATGTTGTCTAAATCGGGGTGAGAGAACATGTTTTAAAAGGTGTCAGATTGCGTTAAAAATAGCCACAAAAAGGAGCAGGGGAGTTAATAATAGGAGAGCCAATGCTTTGAAGTATTCATGGAGCTCTGCTAGAAAAGAAAATGTGACAGAACGCCAGCCCTGTGCAGATGGCCTCCTGCACACCTGCTGGTTTTGCATGCTGGTCAGGCTGACGAGTCTGCCCTCCTATTTTGCAGAAAACATAGTGGACAGACCTGAGCAGGGAGCATCAGAAGACCAGTAGGACACAAGAAAGTGCAGAATTCATTTCCAAAACTCACAGAAGAAGGAACGTTGGAGTGCTGGGGACATCAGGAATAACACCACATAATGAATATGGGGGTGATCTGTTCACCCACCCATCTGTGTCTTAGGATCAATCGATGCCTAAGCCTATCATGACAGCATCAGGCTCAAGGCCGGAGCCACACTTCCATCACTGGGCAAATGGCACAGTCATGGGAAAGCCAGGTCAGAGCATTAAAACGATCGTCATGTTCTTGTCTCCTGGGTTCTTCCTAAGTATGATGAATGCTGTCATCCTGATGTGCATGTCTCAGTTGTTGAATGTGGTGTGCGTCTCTTTATGGGCTCGTTTCTTCTTTCCCAAATGTTAGCAAACAGCAAAAAGCTGCAGTCATCGTCCCTTATCAGTTGCCCAAGTGGTGTATTCGTCTGCTTTTCTCCAATCATGTACTCACTGGTTGTTGTTTAGTTTAAAATTTGTTGTTCATTGGCATATTTGAGCATTTCTGATATTTAAAAGTTGTATAACAGATTCCAATTATGAATTATGTATAGCAAAAATCTATAAGGAGTTGTATAAACATCTAACTTACGAAGGGGCAGAGTGGTGGATTCAGCTGTGCATATTTCATTCATTTTATCTTTTTTTTATGTATGCCACTATTTGCTGTTTGTCTTTGCTGGTTTGATAATATCTCATGCAGCTAATGTCGTGGTTCTGTCTTTTTTCACTTTTATATATTGTAACCTCAATTCAAAAACAAATCAAATTAAATCAAAAGCCTGCAGGCCTCACAGGAGAACGAGAGCCCATGGAGCCATGCGATGTGTCACTGAATCATTCTGGCCCTGCCGGCACATCAAAGAACAAAATGTACAAACAGCCCCGTGCTGCTCACATATCTACAGTTTAAAAGAGAAGTCACAAGTGCAAAGCTGCAATCACACTACGGTAAAGGCAAAGACTGGCCGTGTGGTTCCAAGAAAAGAAAAGAGAAGTGCAGCAGCAGGAAGCCTTTACACAGGAAACCCACCTAACAGGAAGTTGGCAAAGAGCAAAGCGAGATGTGGAAAGTAGCATTGTGGTGGGCATCCAAGTTGAGCGGAGCCGCTGCTTCACTGCCAACACCCAGTAACCCGTCACCTGACTGACTGACAGGAATAATTTGTGGAAAGGGGCTCCTCCACGTTTAGCAGCAAGCTGGGATCGTATAGAGGAATTCAAGTCAGCACCAGTAACTGCTGGTGACACTCCAGCCAAATGCTGTCCAGTATGAAGCAGTGAGCAGTCAATGGCTAACTTAGTTTAGTATAAAACACTTTGGGTCAGAGGATGCTAAACAGTCATCCTCTATTTTATATAGTGCCTTTGACCTCCTGCTATCATACACAATCAATACAACATGATAAAATATACAGTATATTGATTACTTTGCTAAATCCGCTCATTTTACTGTATTTCTGGGTTCTGGCAGCGATATGAGCAGCACTGAGCTCAAAGGAGAGAACGGACAAACTCAGTCCCAATCCCCACACACTCTCCTTCATGCTTAGTCACATTTATCAGTGAGCCCACTGCTTTGAGATTTTAGAAGACAACGGCAGCACCAGAGAAAACCCAACAGGGGCAAACCCCACACAGGGATTGATCTTGGCCAGAATCTGAATAAGCGCTCCTGGAGGTAAGAGGCAGATGTGATAGCTACTGGTCTACCCTACAATAACATAACAAGGTTCAAAGAAGCCCACCAATAGTAAAAAGTAAAGTCAAATATGATTAGCCCAAATCGGAATCACTGCTCATCTGGATTAGGCAGCTCTGACTCTGCTACATTAGGGACAGCAAAGGCAGCACTGCCACCTCACACATCCTGAGTCCGGGGTCCAAATCCCAACCTTGACAGCTCCTACGTAGAGTCTGCACTTTCTCCCGATGTCTTGGAGGGTTCTCTTCAGGGTTCTTCAGTTTATCTTTCACACTGCAAAGACATACGGTAAGGGTTTAGATCAGAGTATCTATCTATCTATCTATCTATCTATCTATCTATCTATCTATCTATCTATCTATCTATCATGACCTTGAAAAAGTATTCTGCCCCCAAACTATTTTCATTTTGTCATCTCCATCTTTAAACTTGTAATAAAGTAAAGTGAGATATTTTTCCATCTGATTTTTGAGATATCGTTCCAAATCAAACAAAACCTTTCAACAACTTGCTACAAAGAAAAAATCAAATATTTTAAAACTATTCATAATTTATGTAAATACTGTATAAGGCTAACATTTTGCTCAGGTGCTGTGTATTACTTTACCAACTAACCCAATCTGTCGATGGTCTCCAACTGTGTAATAAATCTATACTAATAAAAGGCAAAGCCCTCATTGACTCACTCACTCACTCATCACTAATTCTCCAACTTCCCGTGTAGGTAGAAGGCTGAAATTTAGCAGGCTCATTCCTTACAGCTTACTTACAAAAGTTAAGCAAATTTCATTTTCGAAATTCTACGCGTAATGGTCATAGCGGTCGACAACGTCCGCCATGTTGAACTTTCTTATTTATGGCCCCATCTTCAGGAAATTTGGTAGGCAGCTTCCCTGCGCTAACCGAAACCGATGTACGTACTTATTTCGGTGGTATGATGCCACTGTCGGCCGCCATATTGAACTTTTCAATGGTCTTTGTTACTTATGGGCCCATCTTCAAGAAATTTGGTACGCGGGTTCCCAATGCTAACTGAATCCTACTTACGTACATAAATACGTCCATAGCTTGCAGCTCGGACACCATGTGAGGCGGCGTTGGGTCCCCCATCCCAACGCCTCCCACATTGTTGACTGCCTGCCTATATAAGGCCGTCCATCGCTCCAGTCTCTACATTCCCTTCCTTGCTACGCCACGGGATTCACATCTCCCTGCTGACAACTACAGCCTTTTAATTTAATCCACGGCTTCTCCGCTGTTTTATTGTTCGTTTATTACGATTATAGTTATTGTGTAGGTATTTTAGACTTACTTTACATTGTTCAGGTACCCATTTCCTTTATCATTCCAACTGTACCCCCATTAACATGTCTATCGAGGTGATCACCATCGATCAAAGAACTGTCACTTACTGAGTTGTTTCCATGCCCGGAGATGGCACCTACCTTTTCCATTCTCTTTGTTTCATATTGCATGGCCATATCAGGCTCACTCTTGATATCCGGAGGAACATTGTGTCTTATGTATTGAATGACTGGGACAGGTTCAATGTGTGGACTGATGACGGTACAGGAGATAATTATACTACACAGGAGCACCATAAGAGTGAAATGCTTAAACCCAACTATGGATCTGCATGTGAGTTGATGGCTGCCGTTGTCGCTTTCAAGTGTACCGAAATGGCCAAATATTTTACACCTTTCGACATCCGCCAATGCCTCCTAAACATCTTAGATTCACAGGTGACGATTTCAGTAGTGGACACTTTGATGTTTATGAATGTTTAAACTCTCAAAAGCTGGATGTGATTTTATCGATGAAACTGGTTGTGTGCTCACGACGCTTCACAGATGCCGAATGTCACTTCAACACAAGTCCTACAAATACTGTCGTAATTGAAACAAACCATGAAACTCAAACCAATTATGACAGCAGCAATCCAAGCTGTGAGATTTGAAACCAGATTACTGTTCACATGGCCAACTGTACGTTACATGCTCAAGAGTAAGCTCAGCGCACAGCTTGGTCATGTTACAACCGGAGGGCCGAACTCACAATGTGGTATACAAAGAGATCCTTAACAAATAATTATTGGTATATTTTCCCTCAGTTTAAAAAGGTTTAATTTTCTTATTAATAAAAATTTTCAGGCAGTACTTCGCCGCTGCGAAGTGCGGGTATTTTGGTAGTTAGTTTATAACGTATGACCTATATGGCGCACCCGTAGGCCCCAAATCCCTAAACATACCAACATAAGCCCTGGGTTCAAATAAAGATTGTATTATTAACAAATGCCTCTCAGAGTTTTTTCCTACAAGTTAGTTGCAGGAACACAATTATATACAATATTCTTTTTCCTTCTCTCCGTCTTTCTTTTCCTTGCACTCGTCCAGGTGAGTTTCGTCCTTTGCTTCCCAACTCTGACTCCCTGAGGTGAAGTTTCTTCAGTGCCCTTTTATGTCAGACACAGGGGTACCTCCGGTGTTACAGCACTACACGTTGGAAGCACTTCTGGGTCAGGCGAAAGGTTCTGAATGTAGGGATGCTCTGACCTTGCAGCTGCCCATGGCAGCACCCATGGAACCCAACAGGGCTGCAATTTCCCAGCCTGCCTTGTGAGTATCCATGCAGTGTGAAGGACAGCTGGGTCCCATGCCCGGCAGGGACGCCCCTGCTGCTTTTGTTCTGGGGGAGCCACCATGGGCAGTCCAGTACCTCCCCCGGGACGCTTGGTGGCCGCCTCCCTGGCCAACAGTAATTCCCCAACCACCCGCAGGGCTCCATGGGAGATGAAGTCCTCCACAGCCTCGTTGGGGGCTCGGATGGCCGCTAGGGGGAGCTGCATGGATTCAACAGCCCCACCCGGAGGTGCAATTAGTACCAGGTGGTCAAGCACCTGGAACACTTCCGGGTGGATTATAAAAAGGGCCAGCCACCACCACTCGACGAGCCAGGGTCAGAAGGATTAGGACTACGCTTGTGGAGGAGTGGTGGTCAAGGAGAAAGGATTGTTGGTGGTGTTTGTTGTGCCTTGGGACTGTGTTTGGGCTGTGTGCCACGGGGAAGACGTGTCCCACAGCTGAAGAAAAATAAAAGTCTTTGTGCTTGTTATACGTGCCTCCGTGTCTATCTGTGTCGGGTCAGACGCCTATATAGCGCCTTGTTACAGCAGGAAAAAGTTATATAAGATCTGGTCAAGTGAAAGCAATGATGCAATGGTCATAAACAATATGGCTAGCTCCACACTGGTAGTACAAAAGGGGCAAACAAATACCAGCAAGTGTGTACTGACATGGCCAAGACGAGGCAAACTACAAAAAATGGGTGGATCAGGAGTTGACACGTTTACTGTTAAATGAAGCAGGCGTCAGAACCAAAAGGACAAAGTACAGAGTGTCAAAAATAAAATGGATACTAAATGTTAAAATCAACCAAGGATACAAAAACAAGACACTCGCAAGACACTTTGTTGGGTAAACCACAAACTTGAACAAAGAGTGACAAGAACTTTAAAGTCACCATAGGCTTTAAAGTGAAAAAAAGCTGGCGAATTATAAGAAGGAAGAAGAGTTAGAAAGAGAGGGTTGACAAACCAGCAGAGAAAGAGAGCGCAGCAGGAAGCTGAGAGGTGATATTCTCAAAGGATCTGAACGTAGGAGGAGATGCAGAGCGTCAGGAAAAGGAGGAAGAAATACCAAAAGTGTCATTGTGCCGCGAACAGTCAGACAAGGCAGGCGTCACCGGGAGCGCTTGGGTGAGGTGATGTGAGGTGAGACGAGGGGGAGTCTCTGTTGAAGTGCCAGTTTTCTGTCACTAGGACTCCATTAAGGCTAACATGAAAAGACAAGTCATTAGGAAGATGAGATTTAGACACAAGAGAATATCAAGTATGAACTGCCCAAGTCTAGTGAATATCACTGTGGTTATTTTCCGCTGTACTTTCTGCACAACCCAATGGCAGATAGTGTTGTGAACTGTGTTCTGGGAACTTTCATGTGAGTGAGATGGACGTTTCAAGCTGAGTGAGATGAACGTTTCAAGGTGATGCTGCCAGATTCACTAATCATGGCGTTGGAGAGTGACATGTTGATTAGCACACGGCCTACTAAATCTAAAACAATTAAACTAGGAGAAGTACCAGCATGCTATACTCTGGGGTCCAACTCGGGAGTCTGATAGGACAGTTGGGTGAGGCACCATGACTGATACACGTGGCGGACATCATTCACCAGTTAGTCTGTATGAGTAGCGTCGGCTCATGAGGTAGCCTGTGAGCTGTAGTGGGCTTGGGTCTGATCTTAGGTGTTAAAGGTGAAATGGAAGTTGTCTACAAAAATCAATATTTTAGCTCCAGTGCTAACAAGAACAGAATTAAGAATCCCTTGGTCATTCAGCACATGTCAGATTATTGTTCTCAGGGTGGCCTATGGACGGTGCTTTGAGGTATTCTTTCTTTTTAGCGCATTCGTCCAAATTATCAAACCCACTCAACCCAGTTGAAGGTTTTGCAGCAAACACCAACTGTGGAAAAGGTGCAAGTCCATCACAGGGCACACATTTGTAAATGTTCACACTTACACCAGTGGCGTAGCCAGCTTGCTGAAGGCCCCTGTGCAGTGCCCCTCCTGTCCAGCATAACTCTTAACAATTTATTCGCAACTCGATCCTAGAGGCCGGCTGGGCAGTGGTGTCACGCTGGTGCCAAACAAACCGGCTCTCTAAATGAAATTTGTAATAACTTTTTAAAAAACGCTTTTTTACAGCCACTGTAATTTAGCAAAAATAAAATAAATTGAGGGAATTGAATGTGGGAATTGGGTGTGGGTGTGTAGTAGTAGTACATAAATATATGTAAGATGTGGACCCGCTTACTTTTCCAAGACAACTTTTTGAAAGAAGATGATTAAAATGTAACGTAAGCTACAAAGTAGAAACTGTTCTATGCTATAAAATGAAACAATTTTAATTTGTAATAAATTAAAGCGACAACACCGGCTGACAGGATACTACTACGCAATCGATCTGTGTTACATAAGTTCTGAGAAAATGGACATCATGAAGTGTTCACGCTCACAAATCCTCACAGTAGTGACACTAATGCACAGTAAGCCATACTAAGGTACACAATAAAACAGATTACAGATTTGTTAAACTGTTAAACTGTTAAACTGTTAAAGCTTGCAAAAATGGAACTGACTGACAAGTCACAAATCATATCTCTCTATTATAAAAAAAAATCCTGGGAGGGAGACTAGGGAGACGAGACGTGATCTTCTCGGAAGACAATTTGACGTCCGTGTGAGAGACACTTTAATGTCACGCAAAGACAATTTGAAGTCCACGCAAGAGACACTTTAACGTCACGCGAGACGAGGCAGTGAGACAACATTTAAAACAAGTTCATGGACATTTAACTAAGCAGTTGTTGGAATGCCTTTGACAGACAAACATCATGTGCTCACAGCTCTTAAAACAACAACAAGCAACAAGCAGATCATGCAGCTTTCCAGCAGCAACAGCAGCAGCAGGAAGCCAGCAGATGATCCGACTGCTTTTCCTTAGCGTGTGTTCTGTCCCCCCTCCCCCCCTCCTTTCACAACGTGAGTGGCAGAGACGCAGAGTGGCAAAAGGACAGCTGCAGTACAGGCTTTTGAATGATCGACATGCAGCGCGACAAAAAGAACAAGCAGCTCGCCAGCAGCAGCAGAAAGACAGCAGATTATCCGACGGCATCTCCTTAGCGTGCGTTCAGCCACCCCTCCCCCCTTCACAACAAGAGCAGTGTTATACGTCCTGCGAGAAAGATTTAACCACGCCCAGGGCCGTAAATAAAGGACAAGTATTATTTTTACAAAAGTTTTAAAGTAAAAGTGAAAATAATACATATGTAACCATTCCCATGAAAATAACAATCTCTTTAAATTGTGTATTCGGTAAACCAAACCCAGGGGTGGGCGAGCAAAGCGAGCAGGGGGCGGAGCCCCCTAGTTACTTATAATATCACTTCTTCTTCTTCTTCTTCTTTTTCTTCTTCTTTTGGCTGCTCCCGTTAGGAGTTGCCACAGCAGGTACCTTAAAATACTCACTTGCGTGCCTTCTGTTGCGCAAAGGTCTCAAGTCAAGTTGTCTGGTGCGCCAAGCCACTAAGTCTGACTTGCTATGTAGTGCTTCTCATGTCATTTTTGATGAGTTTTAACTTGGAGTACGATCGTTCACTCACAACAACAGTCACTGGTATAGTCAGCAGTAACATGTAAGACATGCAAACGTCACTGGAAGCAGACGACAGTGTACAGTGACCTATCAGGAACAGTTCAGCTACTCTGAAAACCGTCGACTTGGTTGACAGGATGGATTGAAAATGAAATCCATGGAAATGACAACAACTCAGCGCAAAATGCCGGTAAAATGTCAGTGTTATAGCGTTCAATCAGAAGATTGGCAGCAGCATACAATTTGTCATCGAGTTGTCATCAAGACTGTGAAACTGCTGTTTTAGTTAATTAATTAAAATAAAAAAAAGAACCTACAGTGGTGTGAAAAACTATTTTCCCCCTTCCTGATTTCTTATTCTTTTGCATGTTTGTCACACAAAATGTTTCTGATCATCAAACACATTTAACCATTAGTCAAATATAACACAAGTAAACACAAAATGCAGTTTTTAAATGATGGTTTTTAATATTTACTGAGAAAAAATCCAAACCTACATGGCCCTGTGTGAAAAAGTAATTGCCCCCTTGTTTAAAATAACCTAACTGTGGTGTATCACACCTGAGTTCGATTTCCGTAGCCACCCCCAGGCCTGATTACTGCCACACCTGTTTCAATCAAGAAATCACTTCAATAGGAGCTGCCTGACACAGAGAAGTAGACCAAAAACACCTCAAAAGATAGACATCATGCCAAGATCCAAAGAAATTCAGGAACAAATGAGAACAGAAGTAATTGAGATCTATCAGTCTGGTAAAGGTTATAAAGCCATTTCTAAAGCTTTGGGACTCCAGTGAACCACAGTGAGAGCCATTATCCACAAATGGCAAAAACATGGAACAGTGCTGAACCTTCCCAGGAGTGGCCGGCCGACCAAAATTACCCCAAGAGCGCAGAGACGACTCATCGAAGGTCACAAAGACCCCAGGACAGCGTCTAAAGAACTGCAGGCCTCACTTGCCTCAATTAAGGTCAGTGTTCACGACTCCACCATAAGAAAGAGACTGGGCAAAAACGGCGTGCATGGCAGATTTCCAAGACGCAAACCACTGTTAAGCAAAAGAACATTAGGGCTCGTCTCAATTTTGCTAAGAAACATCTTAATGATTGCCAAGACTTTTGGGAAAATACCTTGTGGACTGATGAGACAAAAGTTGAACTTTTTGGAAGGCAAATGTCCCGTTACATCTGGCGTAAAAGAAACACAGCATTTCAGAAAAAGAACATCATACCAACAGTAAAATATGGTGGTGGTAGTGTGATGGTCTGGGGTTGTTTTGCTGCTTCAGGACCTGGAAGGCTTGCTGTGATAGATGGAACCATGAATTCTACTGTCTACCAAAAATCCTGAAGGAGAATGTCCGGCCATCTGTTCGTCAACTCAAGCTGAAGCGATCTTGGGTGCTGCAACAGGACAATGACCCAAAACACACCAGCAAATCCACCTCTGAATGGCTGAAGAAAAACAAAATGAAGACTTTGGAGTGGCCTAGTCAAAGTCCTGACCTGAATCCAATTGAGATGCTATGACATGACCTTAAAAAGGCCGTTCATGCTAGAAAACCCTCAAATAAAGCTGAATTACAACAATTCTGCAAAGATAAGTGAGCCAAAATTCCTCCAGAGCGCTGTAAAAGACTCATTGCAAGTTATCACAAACGCTTGATTGCAGTTATTGCTGCTAAGGGTGGCCTAACCAGTTATTAGGTTCAGGGGGCAATTACTTTTTCACACAGGGCCATGTAGGTTTGGATTTTTTTTTCTCCCTAAATAATAAAAACCATCATTTAAAAACTGCATTTTGTGTTTACTTGTGTTATATTTGACCAATGGTTAAATGTGTTTGATGATCAGAAACATTTTGTCTGACAAACATGCAAAAGAATAAGAAATCAGGAAGGGGGCAAATAGTTTTTCACACCACTGTATACAGCCCCAAGTGGGCCCTCCAAGCTCATAGGTCCTTGTGTTTTGCACAATCTGCACAATCCATTGCTACGCCAGTGACTCGCACTCATACTGGGCCGGCTTGGAGCCTCCAATAAGCCTCATCTGCTCATTTGTTGGATACCAGCAGGACTTTTAATTTGTTAAATCCACTGAGTGGAAAATATAATCAGCTCACAATTGAAGGCAATAGTTTTCTTGCGGCAGCATTACAGAATAGTTGTAATCAATTATAGTCATTCCCAGAATGCTTTTACATAACAAGACTCCTTGCCAAAGCCCAGTCCAACATACGCACATTCATCGACTTTCAGAACCCACTAACTCCATTACAGGGTAACAGGATGCCAGTCTCAGCCTTCCCAGCAACCAAGGCAGGAACCCTGTGGTCCATCTGTCCTTCAGGTGCTCCACCCTGACTCCTGAGAAGCCAGAGGGCAAAGGATGTAAAGAAGGCCTACACAGAGCGAAGCCTGCTGCTCCTTTTCTCACTGAGTGGCATTCTTGGCTTTTCCATTGCCTTTAATGTTCTTTAATTATTTCTTATCCATATACTGCACAGTATATAAGGACAACAAGGCAAATGACAAGGCCAATGCTCACAAACACTCGAGTACTGCAGGCCTGGCACAGCGCTGTATGCTGCAGTAGCTCTGATGGTCCTGGCTGTGGACCAGCTGGAGACCTTTTCTGTTCATCGATTGGCCAATTTTGCTGCATGCCAGCAAGCAACAGAGAGAGGAGCCAGCACTCAGTATGGTTGTCGTCTCATCTGTGACTCCAAAGTCCTTTAGCTGTGAAATATTTTTTTCTGGAGCTATGCAAACACCAAGCTGTGGCGGCCTTAACAAAAGCTCAACTATTGTCGGGATGAGGACATTATATTAAACTAGCTGTGTAAGCCCATGCTGTATAAAGCATGGTGTCCTAGGAACTATTGAAATCATCAGAAAAAAAACTGAAATGTAGAGATGTCACGTAATTGAAAGGAACTACTCTGTCTCTCTCCTATGAGGATTCGTTTTGCTAATGTACTTGCCTCACTTGTGCATTAGCGGTGGGAGGAAAAGTAAAAGGGATACCAGTTTGCCAATGTTAGCGGCTAAGCGACTTTGTCTTTCTTCTAAGGTTTCATTTTGCTGACGTGCTGACCCCGCTTGTATTATTAGCGGCTAAGCGAGTTTTCTGCTTCCTCAGAGGTCAAGCCCTTACCACCCCGACTCCACCTCTCACTTCCGCGCCGGACAGACACAAACACTTCAACACGTAGACGTGTGCTAAGGTTTTATACATCCCAGACCAGAAAGCAGGAGACAGAGCTAGAGGTGGCAGAGTTAAAGATGCTAAGATTTGCATTGGGTGTGGTGAGGATGGACAGGATTAGAAATGAGGACATTAGGGGGACAGCTCAAGTTTACAGTTGGGAGACAAAGTCAGAGAGGCGAGATTGCGATGGTTTGGACATGTGCAGAGGAGAGATGCTGGGTATATTGGGAGAAGGATGCTAAGGATAGAGCTGCCAGGGAAGAGAAAAAGAGGAAGGCCTAAGAGAAGGTTTATGGATGTGGTGAGAGAGGACATGCAGGTGATGGGGTGACAGAGCAAGATGACGAGGACAGGAAGATATGGAAGAAGATGATCTACTGTGACAACCCCTAATGGGAGCAGCCAAAAGAAGCAGAGGGTACATCCCAGAACAAAAGAAATGTATTAAGTCACTTTGGCCTGCTGGTTAAGAAGCTGGACTTAAAATATAAGAAGAGCTTTGACGAGAGTAGGTGATTGGGTGCCATTTGGCTAGCTACTTGCCTAATGTATCGTAACATATCAGGTTCAGGTCCATGCATCAAAGTTGTTCAGGTGAAGAGAGCAACCTCATCCTACAACGTGTGTTAAAATGACACCAGGCATTGGCTTTCCTTACCGATACTTCCATTGTCTGAGTAAATTTCTCCCAGTGGTGGCTTAGTCTAATCAGTGCATCTTGAAGATGTGGGAAGATACCAGGAAATCTCAAGAAAAGCTATACAGACAAGAGGAGCCCATGCTTGTTTACACAATGACCCAGGCTCTCATTGTAATGTCACATACTTGTATCAAATGCTGCTTTAGGTCTCATTTATCTTCTCAGTGTGGCCAGTCCTGTGTGACCTTAGGAACCTTAGCATTTCCGTGTGTTATATACACTTGGCACTATATTATCGTGGGGTCCAGTGGCTGTGGGGCATCCGTTGGTGAAGAAAGATTCACGATTCTTGAGTCTGCTGACAATGCTGTGATCTTCGCGGAGTCATTGGAGGCTCTGATTGGGTCACTCAAGAGACTGAGTGAGTAGTCTGAGTGTCTGGGTTTGTAAGAGTCCTGGATAAAAACCAAGATCCAGGCCTTTAGTGACCTCTTGGGCACAGCCATCAGCAGTGTGTCTGTTTGCGGAGATAGTGTCGACCTCGTCGAGAGGTTTACTTACCTTGGCAGTGACATTCATGTCTCTGGTGACTCTTCCTATGAAGTCAGTAGATGGATTGTGAGAGCATGGGGGGTCATGAGGTCGCTGGAAAGGAGTGTGTGGCACTCCCATTATCTATACAAAAGGATGAAGGTCCAAGTCTTTAGAATCCTGGTGCTTCCTGTCTTGCTATATGGTTGTGAGAATCATGGACACTATCTAGTGACCTGAGATGAAGACTGGACTCCTTTGGTACCATCGGTTTGATTTTGTGTTGAATGAGCGGTTGCTCATGGAGTCCCAAATGAGGTACATTACCTGCATTGTGAGGGAGCATCAGTTATGGCACTACGGTCATGTGGTGCATTTTCCCAAGGGTGATCCAGCTCGTAAGGTCCTCATTGTTGGGGACCCAAGTGGCTGGACAAGGCCAAGGGGTCGACCATGTAACACCAGGCTGCAGCAGATAGAGGGTCATTTCTGGAGGGTGGTCCTGGACCGCATGTTTGCCTGGGGGGTTGCCAACCGGGATCCCGAGTTGTTTTGTTGTGTAGTGGGTGTGGCAATGCACTGTACCAGTGCATGCTCCCCAACTTGACTTGCACTATATTCTGTCTTTTAATGTTATGTAGTGTGAGATAGTCCCTCACAGCCCTGAACTACAGTATGTGGTCTAAAGATGAATGGATGGATGGATGGAGTATTTAATTATTGACCCTGGGAGTAGCGGTTGTCTCAGTTTGAAGGGTGAAGTGGAAAACTGTGTTTAATTTGGAGATCATATAATACCTTTTTATGTTACCGGCCTCAAGCCTAGGGGAACCTGGGCAAGGTACAAGCCACTGTTGCTGCAGGGTGTAGCTACAGCGATATGGTGAAAAGCATAAATGAAGCAGGCAGCAAAATTAAAATGAACACTTTTTAATCAGAGTATAGCATCAAGTCAATGAAACTTGTGGCCTATTGATCTGGTCAGTTAAGTAGCAGAGGGGCTTGTTAATCAGTTTCAGCTGCTTTGGTGTCCTAGAGGGGCAACAATGAGTGACCCCCAAAACAGGAATGGTTTTAACAGGTGGAGACCACTGACATTTTTCCCTCCTCCTCTGTTTTTTCACTTGTTTTGCATTTGGCTATGGTCAGTGTCACTACTGGTAGCATGAGGAGATTCCTGGACCCTACAGAGGTTGCTCAGGGTGTCCAACTTCTCCAGAATGGCAGGCACATTGATACGTGCCATTGCCAGAAGGTTTGCTGTGTCTCCCAGCACAGTCTCAAGGGCTTGGAGGAGATTCCAGGAGACAGGCAGTTACTCTAGGAGCGCTGGACAGGGGTGTAGAAGGTCCTTAATCCATCAGCAGGACTGACCAGTATCTGCTGCTTTGGGCATGGAGGAACAGGATGAGCACTGCCAGAGCCTACAAAATGACTTCCAGCAGGCAGGCCACTGGTGTTAATGTCTCTGACCAAACAATCAGAAACAGACTTCATGAGGGTGGCCTGAGGGCCCGATGTCCTCTAGTGGGCCCTGTGCTCACTGCCCGGCACCGTGGAGCTCGATTGGCATTTGTTATAAAATACCAGAATTGGCATATCCACTACTGGCGCTCTATGCTTTTCACAGATGAGAGCAAGTTCACCCTGAGCACACGTGACAGACGTAAAAGGATCTGGAGAAGCCATGGAGAACGTTATGCTGCCTGTAACATCGTTCAGCATGACCGATTTGATGGGGGGGTCAGTGATGGTCTGGTGAGGCATATCCATGGAGGGACACACAGACCTCTACAGGCTAGACAACGGCACCTTGACTGCCATTAGGTATCAGAATGAAATCCTGGACCCATTGTCAGACCCTATGCTGGTGCAGTGGATCTTGGGTTCCTGCTGGTGCATAACAATGCCCAGCCTCATGTAGCGAGAGTATATAGGCAGTTCCTGGAGGATGAAGGTATTGATACCATAGACTGGCCCCCACGCTCACTTGCCTGATCTCAATCCGATGGAACACCTCTCGGTGTGACATTATGTTTCAATCCATCCGACGCCGCCAGGTTGCACCTCAGACTGTCCAGGAGCTCAGTGATGCCCTGTTCCAGATCTGGGAGGAGATCCCCCAGGACACCATCAGTCATCTCATTAGGAGCATGCCCCCCGACAACATTGTCAGGCATGCATGCAAGCACATGGGGGCCATACAAACTACTGAGTACGATTTGGAGTTACTGCAATGAAATTTGGCCAAAATGGACGAGCCTGCCTGCAGCATAATTTTTTCACTTTGATTTTTGGGGTGTCTTTGAATTCAGGGCTCTGTAGGTTGATAATTTTCATTTCCATCAAACGATGTGGCATCCTTTTGTTCCTAACACATTACCCAGTCCATATCAGTATAGATATCCAGCAGGATTTTTTCCCCATTGAGATCTAATGTGTGTTCAAAGTGTTCCCTTAATTTGCTTGAGCAGTTTATATTCTCATTGGATTTCTGCAGCCAATCCCAGTCGAATGCCACTCTGTCACACACACAAGTCACAGGAGCAGCTGTCGGGCTGGCAGGTGTGATGAAGGAAGACAGAGTTGCACTGTCACTGATACCCATTTGTTTCCCTCAGCCTGGAGGACAAGCATAGCGACAAACAATAATGACTCTTCCGGCCTCGCGCTCTTGGCCTTGCCCCTTCCACCCTGGGACCAGTTTAAAAGATAACACAACTGGAAACCCATTGTCACTCCTGTTCCAACCCATCAAATGAATGCTACCTGAGAGAAGCAAACCAACAGGGGGAACAGCTCAAGTGGACCAAGAGTCTTGTATTTTAGGGGACAAATTCTGTTGTGTGTTAAATGAGGACTACTAAGCACACCAGAATGTTAACACTGTCTCTTGGTTATTCTCTACAACTCTTGTTCCCACTGTGGCAGATAGGGGCCGCTATCGCTTCCTTGAACCCCTGTCCACGACTCCGGACACCAGGTAAAAGTCCAATAGTTAACTTTATTAAATTGCCACAGTGCACAAAGCCCCCTCTCCTCCACTATACTCATATAATAAACAATCACAATACAATAATCCAATCCTCCACTCCCAGACGCGTTGCCATCCTACCACTCAGCTCAGCTCGGCGTCTGGGAGCTCCCATAGTCCTTTTATAGCACCAGACTCGGAAATGTTTCCCAATCCCCAGTCCACGTGACTCTTTCACTTCCTGGTCAGGTACAAGTCCTTTTCTTTTCACCCTGGAAGCACGTCGCTCTTCCTCTGACGCACTTCCGGGTTATGGGGCACAAATAAATCTTCGGTCCTTCCTGCAGCTCCCTCTTGCAGCCCCTGTGGTATCCAGCAGGGACTTGTATAAAAACTACACAGTCCATGACTCCCTGCTGGTCTTCGGGGCACCTCCATACTGCAGGGAGGGCTCCATCTGGCGGCCTGGGGGTATTGGCCGGGATGATAAGCTGGCCAAAGATCACACCACCAACATCAAATGCTATGCTACATTCAATTACCTAAACTACAGCTTCTATAATCATGGAAAACAAATCCTTATGCACATGCATGCCAACACGCTCAATCGAATCCACAGTCCAGTAAAGCGTCTGGAACCCTGCTCTTGTAATTCTCTCTCTGGCTTTCAGTTAGCTGGCACCTGACCCGATGTTTTACATCTACAGGCCACCGAGTCACACCAGAATGTTGGTACCCTGGACATGTAACTCGATAGGCCTCTCAGGACTGCACCCCATGCAGCTGTCCAACATCTTTCACCAGCACCCCTCCTGCCCCACTCCCTACTTTCACTGGAAAAACTGTACCTCCTCCTTCCTTTAAGGTAAGTACCCACCCATTAAACAAAGGGTGAACTTCTAAAAACACTTCACAATTGCCTGGCTTACGCTAAGCCTACGACATGGCTGACCGCAAACTCATCCATCTTACAAGACGTATTTCAGTCCACCATTGGCCTCTTTGGTCACAAACTCCATTCTAATTCATTTAATGGTACTTGGCAGTGGGAAAGACCCAAATCTGAGCAGTCAGCTTCAGAATCCCCTCCAGCCCACAAGGCCTGACATATTTCATCTTGATTGGCAATACTAAGTACCCACTTAAAAAGTAGGATGGATAACAATTCAGCAGTTCACGGTGGCTAATGAGGCACAAAGAAGGCCACGCAGTGCCTTAAAGAGGTGCTAAGCCACAGGCGGCAGACAGGAGACCAGAAGGTTCGGCTGAATGACCGCTTTGTCCCCAACAGACACTCGGTTCATCTTTGCCAGAGTAAAGAAAGGGAGAGTGGACTCCACGGTTAAAAGACTAGCCGCCAACACCCCTCCTTATCACCATTCTGCAAAGAACTAAAGCACTAGGATTACGCGTCGCTTTCCAAAAATACAAGTTGTTTATTCTCCCTGCAGGAAAACCTTGTGTTTTTGTTGTCACTCAAAGTTCTTTTGGCAGGCAGCCGCCTCTGCGACTGGAAAATCACTGAGTCAGACGCCGCATTGGCCTGGCCCACCCCCTGAGTCACAGTCAAGAAAATGCTGGGCTCAGTAGCTGAAACTGCAATCCAGGGGAATGGATGAAAGGTGCAATTAAAGGGCAGTCTGGTTTTAAATTGGAAAAGCAAGACACAACAATATGTAAAAAATGTGTTCAGCTCTGCCGTCTCATACTGATTGTGATGGGGAAGGCTTGTGATGGGACCTAAAGTCAATGTGGTTTGGTGCAGCAGATAACACTGCTTCCTCATAGAGCCCAGCTCAAGCAATGCATGTGTGCAGCCTGCACGTTCTCCCCATTGTCTCTGTGGGTTTTACAAACATGCGGGTGTCAGGCTAATTGGCGACCCTTTTATGAGTGAATGGATTCGGTGCACAAGTGGGACCCACAATAGACTGTCAGCCTGGCCAGAGGTGCTTGTACTTTGTGCTGTCAGGCCTACAACCTCGAAGCTGATGAAGTGAGTTTCAGCATAAATGATGATACACTTGGGACAAGTGTCACCAAAAAGCACATTCTGTTTCTATCCATCCACCCAAACTGACAAGGTAGGGTCACATTGGCAGAGACTATAAATCAAAAACCACCCCATTAACACATTTGGAATCAACCCTAACTGAATGTCATGGGACTGTGGAAGGGGAACCCCATGTGAGTTGCAGGAGAAGAAAACTCCACACAGAAGGGACGCCAGGTATAACACAGAGCCTAAGAATTGGGCCTAAGAAATTACAGAAAAAGCAGTCAATGATAAACTGATGTCCTAACCCTGGGCTGGTACCTGTCCTGCGTCTGGTGCTGCTGAGCTAATCTTCATCTCCCTGCCACCCTATAATGAATACAAACAGGCCGATGGTTGTTGTAACATACATTTCTAAAATACATTTTCCAAGAGTGAACATTGGTTTGTTAGGGTTTGACAAAGCGACTACAACACAGCATTAAAAACACATCACAAAGAGTACAGTGTGACCTGTAGCGGGTGTACCAGCACCCCAAACACCCAGACACAATCAAACCACACAGTCGCCGGTTTAAGCAAAGCTGTTCTTATTAAACAGAATAGTTTTTATAGTTTTTTTTTCACCTGGTAAATCACAGGCACAATTCCTTTTCTTTCTTTTTCTACCTCCACTATCCTCCAATCAAGTTTTGTCCACTTCCTTCTGACTCTGACCTTCTGGAGCAGCTGCTTTTCAACCCAAACACTAACCTGGAAGTATTTCTGTGTCTGGCAGAACTCTTCCATAACAGGAGGGCCTGCTCCCAGCAGCTCCCCCTAGTGGCACCCAAGGACCCCAACAGGGCTGCCCAGCAAAACTACAACTCCCAGGGAGCTCTGCAAGTGTCGAAACGGGAGCCACACCAGAAGAGGTACTGCTACCCAGTGTACCGGGGGGAGCACACAGTCCTGGAAGGTAGTCTCTCTCTGTCCTATCCTTTTTAATGGCCTACCAACTGCTAAAAGGTACCACTAGGCATATCCATCCATCTCCTTCCTTTATCATGGCTTACTGGCTATACTGCTAGCCAACCTGTGTCTTCTATGACAACAGCCATCAAACATAAATGTATATTACAATGGAGTAGCTCATGGAGGACAGGTTAAGTTGTAACTGACGCCATCGGCCCCAGGTTGTCTTGGTTCTGAGGTCGCCACTTCCTCGTCTGCTTCTTTCTCACTCACTTTTTGCTTCAAGTGAAATGACACAGCCACACCGCCTGGCCCCCTCTCTGGAGCGGCATAGAGCTTGCCAACCATTGTGCTTTGCCTGACTTTCTCGTTCCATTTCACCCCTCACTGCACATTCCACACATGTTCACGTCTCTTTTTTTCCCACCAAGGACACCAACCCTTTTTCAGTTGTCCATCCCCCCTACTGGTTAGTGATGCTGTTAAAATGTCCTGTGTATCACTGCTGCATCCTTTGTTTGCATAAGGTCTTATCTAAGTGCAGCACAGAGGATTTTCTTTTTTCAGTAACATCATTAAATCAGTTAAAGCATTTTTGAGATTTTGGGGTATTTAATTTTTCAATTGTAAAGTGGAGTTTTACCCCTAAATATTGATATTGTCATACATGTGCACCTGGGGACCGTGTTTCTGGCTCTTGTTAAGTAAGCAGTCCCAACCTGGGATACTAACAGTATCTTCTCTTTTCCCCAAAGCATCAAAAGGCCACCAAAGGTGACGCCAAGCTCCACCCACAAGGCTCTGGAAAAAACGTTGCCCAATCCAGTACCAGTTATATGAAAAGGGGCCACTCAAGGAATGTGGTGTTAGTGTTTCACCTGCATATGAGGAGGACAGAGCTCCGGCTATGCTGCCAGCATTATTTAGAGCAAGGCTAACAGTAGCCATATTTCCTTTCATATATTTTCCACTGTTCAGCTATATTTCTGTTATAATTAAAATGGGGTGACCTGGCTGGTACCCCACCCTTTTGACTGCCTGAGCTTGTCTGCTTTCCCAGCCATGTTACACTATTTTGTATATGGATATGTCCTTTCTTTGTAGATCCCTATTGTCCTACATGTAACATCCTGCCAAATTTCAGCTTTTTAACTAAGCAAGAAATAGTGTTTAGATAACAAAGATAGCCAAGAGACTTCAAAGGTTTAGGGAAGCCACCCGTATAATATGCCCTGGCTGCAAATGGGTATTATTTTTGCTTTGTGTTCAGGTTGAAGTCCAAAACAGATCTTGCTTGAGTGGGAACATATGGTGGCTTTAAAGGCCGTGACAGGAAGTGACGTCATCTGGACTGGAACTGGAAGTGATGTCATCAATGGCGCCAGGACCAGAAGTGTCATCTTCGGGACCGGAAGTGATGTCATCAGTGGTGCCAGGACCTAGTGGGATTTCCCGTGGATGTTGTGCAGAGGATTGAGAGAGAAAGTGAGTGCAGCATGCCACTTCCTGGTCTGATGTGGTACTAGTATTATGCAGGCCCTCTAGATGCCTCCCAATCGCATGTGTGTGACAATATATATATATATATATATATATATATATAGTGGTAAAAAGCAGACAGCAGACGGAAAAGGTTTTGGGGATGGCCACCCAGTATACTACAAAAATAAAGAAAACACGTCTTTACAGGCAGAGTACAAAATGGAACTGGCTAACAGGTTGATAACTGAGCTTAAATATGGTGGGCAATAGGAAGAGGTGGAGTCAGGATGACCAAAAACAGGAACTGATGTGGCAGTATGATGGATTTTGGGTATGGGAAATGATGTCATCAGTGTTGGCCGGAAGTGACGTCAATAGTGGGTGAACTGGTGGTGATGTCATCAAGGGGCCGGGTCTTTGGTTCAACAGCAGAGGAAAAAGAGGAGAGAGGATTAAGTGAGAGCACCAACCCTCCGGGTCTGGCCGATAAATATCAGGATTTGAACCTTTAAACTGTCCCCCATGGGAACCTGTGTGACAATATATATATACCCATAGATTGAAATAAAGGTAGGACTCAGTTTCCTCAGTAGACAGC
The DNA here is from genome assembly GCF_016835505.1 of Polypterus senegalus. NCBI lineage: Eukaryota > Metazoa > Chordata > Cladistia > Polypteriformes > Polypteridae > Polypterus > Polypterus senegalus. Next base: position 82,579,372 of record NC_053169.1, on the reverse strand, counting down.
TTCAGTTTCTGTCCTTTCGGTAGGTTAACACGTCCCAGAGTTTATAGCACAGCTGATGATGTTTCATATACTTCATCTGAGTGCTCCGATTTTGTTAAAATTTTTTCTCATCTTCATCATCTTTTCTTACAGACTTTTTGTACCTTTCTTAAGGTTTTGTAGACAGCTCTTTTTGGCATCCCTTTCATTTTGTTTCTCTTTTTTGTTTTTCAGTGTGTCCTTTTATTTTATACTGCAGCACTGTTTTGGATTTGCCTCACAGTAAAGAGACCCAGGTTCGCTTCCCAGGTCCTCCCTGCGTGGAGTTTGCATGTTCTCCCCGTGTCTGCATGGGTTTCCTCCCACAGTCCAAAGACATGCAGGTTAGGTGCATTTGCGAACCTAAATTGTGCTTGGTGTGTGTGTGTGCCCTGTGGTGGGCTGGTGCCCTGCCTTGGGTTTGTTCCTGCCTTGCGCCCTGTATTGACTCCAGCAGACCCCCATGACCCTGTGTTAGGATATAGCGGGTTGGACAATGACTGACTGACTATTTTGGTAATATGAAGTAATTATTTAAGTCATTTTTGCATGTGTTTTGGGGTCTTTTTGACTCAATTTTGAGGATTTTAACAATCAAGGAATCTGATTCTATCATGAGAATTTTGATTCAGTGTTTCATTTTCATTTGTAATTTTTATTAGAAATAAGCTCTGTTTTGTAACAAATGATGCTATTTGATTTAACCGTTGCTTGGTAGCTGCAGTGGTTGTTAAGGGTGGAGCTTTAAGTTTGTGACATCACAGATTTAAAAACCGAGTTTGTGGAGTGAAATGTTACCTTTTTTGTGTGCATTCTTATTACTTCTAAACCAAATTTCTAGTATTTTCTGGTATGACCGTTTGTTACAAAGGACCCTGAAATTTGGTTTCCCATTTTGATACATTCACACTTTGTTTTGACTTTTGCCTGTCTTCACTACGTCCATCTCCTGATCATCCTCTCAAATCTTCTGTGCTCACATCCATAGCACAATATTTGGAGCCTTGTTTATATGGCATGGGTCTTCATTTCCTGGCCACGCCCCTAGAAGCCTGGTCATGTGACATTTAATGATGCAATGTCATTCTTCTAAGTTAATGAATGTCTCTGCAAGATTCTAATTTGCTGCTCATAGCTTTCACATTGACAACTTTGTGTCAATGTTACCCTGAATTTGATTTTTGCTTTCCCGTATTTAGTTTGACTAGTTTTTGGTTTGAATATCATTTGATCTGTTCTTTTCTGGTTTAGTACTCATGGCCAACCACATCATAGCAGAGCACTAAGTTTGTGAATACTTTCTAAAAAATGTTATTAAGTGATTCGATTTATTGACTTAAGCTATTAGAACCTCTGGCTAGGTTCACTAACATTTTGTTTCACATACACGTATTTGGTTTTATCAAACCATCTGTTGTTCTTCTGGTGCTGACCCTGCCTGTGTTCTGGAAAAAGGCTTTCATCTTTTGGTCCTTGTTACTTGCCTATGCACCTTGCCAATTCCACCATCTTCTGGCAGAGCACAGACTGCCCTCAATGGCTCCTCTAATTCTGTTAGTGAGCGCGTGTACACGCACACACAAAACTGGGATAAGTTGAGTAATCTGATTGAGACAGAAACCTGATTTCTTAAAAACCTTGGTAATGCATCTATTACTCATTTATTCTAATGGAACAAGACCTTGACAAAGGCTTCTTTTGGTCTTCATAAGGCTTATTAAACATCAGTAGTTAGGTTATTAATCTCTGTGGCAGGTTGGTTAAATGACTTGTTAATATGAAGGATTCACACGTCTTATATTAAATAGTAGCCGTTCCCCGCGGCTCCACCAATGTAGTAGTGAAACAGGACAAACTTTAAAAATCAATAAACAAAATGGTATCGCTAGCTAAGAGGAGGGAAGGTACACTCCAAAATTCAGAGGTAGACTGACTCCCCACTCCTGACATCACGCTTCCCCCTCCCCTCGGCCTGCAGCCTCTGTCTCGGATTAGTGCGAATATATCACTCTTGCAAGCGAACTATGATTCTTAGAGTCGCAAAATCAACCGGAATGTTCAAACAAATTATAGAAAAAAACCCGATCTAAATCTGTTAAGTAGTTCTCTCGTTCACTGCTAAGCGGATGTAAGATACGCCAACGAGGCTGGTACGTGGGTCTCCTCACTTCAGCCCGCTGCGTCTCTCTCGGATTTGCGCGAATAAATCGCTAACGCAAGTGAACTATGATACGTAGTGCGATGAGAGAGGTCGCAAAATCAACCTGAACGTTCAAGCAAATTATAGACAAAAAACCCGATCTATATCCATTAAGTAGTTCTCGTGTGAAAACGGACAGACATACAGACAGACAGGCATTGGATTTTATATATAGAGAGAGATGTAATATCAAGATAAATGTGTCTCAGTTAGCCCCCCAGACCACTCCAACGTGAAGTTTTGTTTGCTGGTCACACTGCAGAGATGAATAGTCACTTTACTGATGCTGTGTAAGCGTTATGAAGACCCAAAGAAGCCTTTGTTAAGGTCTTGCTATATAACAGTAAACGAGAAATAAGTGCATTGCTGAAGTACCTAAAATTAAGTGTTACACGCATAAGTACACTTATGGAGTTCTCCTTTGACAAAACATTCAGACATGCTTAAACTATGCAAAAAACAGTTAAACGTCATCATTTTCCGCAAGCGAAACAAACATGAAGCCTGCGGTAATTTTCTTGCCTTATATGAATATGTTTAATCCTTCATCTGCGGTAAAGTAAATAACATCCCCCCCTTTTTCTACTTCCCTGACCTGAGCCACCGAGGATTTGTGGCATGGCCCCTGGCCACTGTGTTACCTGCTCGCACTGTTACATCATATCTAGAGTAAACAGCTGGATAAGAACTCAGCTTGCACTTTATTAATTTGTTTCTCTTACTGGACTGCATGCAGCACACTCTTTTATGCTTGGCTGTACAACTGAGCCCTGCTAAGGAGCAGCATACCAGGATACGTATGATTCTTGCCTTACACCCAGTGCTGCTGAGATAATACCGATGGAGCTCTTTATACTTCAGTAAAGTAAGTATTGTGTTAGGTTACTTGTTACTTATAAAGTACAGTGGTGCCTTGGTTTGCGAGCATAATTCGTTCCAGAAACGTGCTTGTAATCCAAAGCACTCGTATATCAAAGCCAATTTCCCCATAAGAAATAATGGAAACTCAGATGATTCGTTCCACAACCCAAAAATATTCATACAAAAATGATTAATACAAAATATAAAGTAAAAATACATGAAACAAATTAACCTGCACTTTACCTTTGAAGAGAATCGTGGCTGGTGTGAGGGAGACGAGAGAGAGGAGGAGGAGGAGGAGGAGGGTTATTGTGTAGGACGACTTTCACTATAACTAATGGAATCACTGCTGGCTGTTGGCTCACTGGAATCTTTGTCTTTTCTTTTAACAATGACAGTTGCTTTTGCCACCTTTTAAGGATTTTGTGGAAATGTGACATTGCATTGTCATTAAACAGATTCATCGCTCGCACTGCTGCAGACTTATTCGGGTGGTGCTTTTCTGCTAAATTTTTTTGTTGCAGTACAGTTACTAAAGAACAGTCACTACGCTTGGACACAAGAAAAAAATGCTTTACCCACACACACGTGGTCACATTGCTATAGTAAACAGTATACGCTTGTACGGGTGTTGACTATACGAGTGAGGCACGCCGACTGAGACAGAGCATGGGAGACGATTACCCACAATTCCGCACCGAGAGAGAAGAACCACGTGACTCTCGGCAGACAAAGCATATACATACTTCTCGTTCATTAAGTTAAAATTTATTAAAAATGTTTGCTCGTCTTGCAAAACACTCACTCGCAATCCAAGGTTTTACTGTAATCAGACTACATAACACACAATACTTCAACTTGTTACTCCAACACTGCCCCTGAGATTGCGCTGCTGAGCTTAGCACCGAACGTTCAGCTTATCAACAGAATTTGTCAAATTCTGAAATATTGAGACACATCATTTCAGCCAGCAGAAGGAATAATGCGATCACCTGAGCATATGCCTCTGGAAATTTATCTTCTGGATACTTCTACCTGTGACTGATGAACACATATCCAAAGCTAAGAGTTCAAAGGACATGTGCAGACTACAAAATCCCCAACTGTAACACAGTTAATGTCATGTTTCAGCCAGCATTTCCCCTCCTGGCTGGGGATTCAAAGTCATGTTCCTGGTCGGTTGTGTCTAATTTTATGCTATTTATTTGTATTTATGTTTCTTTTATTAATTATGTACATTTTTCTTTGTGTTTCATGGTAAGTGGTTACGACCTGGGTTATGCCCCTTGTGTTTTATGGGTGGTTCCCCAAGGGGTGGAGTCACCTGCCAATCACTGCCAGGAACAGCCCTCCATCCTGTTTATGGGAGGGCCTTTCGTTGTTCCTGCTGAGTCATTCCAAACACGCTATGGAGTGGAGTGTATCTCACCTTTGCCTTGCAATTTCACGGATTTTCAAACCTGTGCTCTGTTTTGCTTTCACCTCTAGATTCTGTTTTAGGACTTGTTCGCTGTTATTGCCTTGCTTTTCAGGCAACTCGCTTGATTTCTTCAGAGCTTTCTTTTTTGCAGAGCCTTTTGATTAAAATAAACCTTTAATTTTTAAAGAATCTTCAAGGCCCTTTCTTGCCAGGGTTCAACGATATTTTCTCCCCCTAGACGGCTATTCTTTAAAAGTGCTTTGGAGCTTTTGGGACTCCCCAGTCACAACAGTCACATGTTTACATGGGTTAGCTGGATTACTTGTAGAGAACGCTTCCTCTGTTAACGCGGATTGTCAGAGATTAATAAACTAGTTTCTCTAACCTGAATAAGGGTTTACATAGTGCTTTAGACAACAGGTTTCTGTGAATAAATGGGTTATTAAATTGCATGTAAACACACTCAATGTCACTCTTATTCCTGATGGTGTTACACAGGTCTTTCAGCTGCCTTGTGCCATCCTGGCAATGTTCCACCGTGGCCATCTCTTGCCATTCCCTCACCACCTTGATGTAAAATGTCTGCTTTTCAGAAGGACTTGTTTGCCTGGCTTTAGTTTTCCATCCATCCATCCATTTTCTACACCTGCTTTATCCTGAGGAGACTTGCTGGGAGGCTAGAACCTATCATTTATTTATTAATCCATCCATTCCTTTTCTAATCTGCTTATGCATTTCAGGTTTCCAAGGATTTAGGGCTTTTCATACTATTTATTTATAATTTTGAATGGGGTCAACAAAAAACAAAAAGAAAGGGCCCACAAGATGAACATAATAAAAATAATGTTACTCTTGATGGCCTCCTTCAGATTCTCTTATTTTCAGGTTGCTGCTCGCTGTCAGATGCTATGACTGATGAGGTCATTACTTATGCTCAGACCATTCCCAGGCTGACAATGACTCAGCCTTTTTTAATAATCGCAGTTTTTATCTAGTGAGTCGCTTGCTACCAATTCACCCGTCATTTCATAATGCGCAGGAAATGAACCCATCGTCTCAAAACGCCAAATGGGAATATTTTGTGCAAGTGACGACAGGCCAGTGGCATCTTAAACTGTCAGCTGAGACACTCACAGCCAAAAGTTACACCGTGAAAAGTAAGAAACTCATTTAATTTCATAGCGTCACTGGCAGATGCCATCTAGAATCTTCCATTTGCAAACCCACCCCTACCCCAGCCCCCTTTCCATAAGTGGCTATTAACTAAAAATAAAACTGCTGTTACTATGAGAGCAGAAATCTGTGCTAACTCTTAGGAGTTAGAGCCACTGTGAAGAGTCACACCTCTTTGTTGTTTGAGCTGTTTTCTTGTATAGTGCACATTGTGAAGAGTGCTATATAAAATTAAGATGAATGGATTTCATGATTTCTTATCTGATTTAATCTTGTACACATTATTTCCTGCTGAAGTCCCCAATGGTGCAAGGTCACGAGGAACAGACCAGACTTCTCTCCCTGTCAGCAGTCTCAGGCCCACCCGGACAATAGTTGCCCCAGCACATGAAGTTCACTCTGCCACCAGGCTGTAGTCATGTTCTGGGTGAGATTTCCTTAAGACAACGTTAGAACACTGAGTTGAATTGCACCTTTAATAACTTGGTTAATTTTAATCCTGAGGGTGATTATTTTTACTTTCTCGTATACGAAGTATAGGGAAAGTATTGGAATCGTCCAAAAATCCGATGTCGAGATTTTGATGAATCTCAACGTTTTTGGACCTCTCTGAGTCCGAAAATACCATTTCTGGAATTATGCCTGTGTGTCTGTCTGTGCGTGTGTAAACACGATAACTTGAGTAAGCTTTCAGTTAGGTCAATCAAATTAGGGTTTCGGTTAGGGTTAGGGTTATGTAAAAGTATTATGCACAAAATGTAGATTTCTATCTTTAATTCATACAGCTGCAGAGTCCAATTTATTCAACTTTACTTTTATAATAATTGTTCAATATATTATTAATTTGATCTGATTTGTTGTTTGTACATAATATAAAAATATAATCATTGTCTTGTGGTTTACTCCTTAAATATCCATCCCTATTTCTGAGTATACGAGAAAGTCGAAGGGAGACCACTCCTGATTTTTATAACTCTGCAGTTAAGGACTAAACTTGTCATTAGAGGTCTCCCCTTAAAACTGGTCTTTGTGGGATACTGTGGATCCCCGTCATCTTCACCTTGTGTATGGCTGTTGCTAATGTCTTTGGTTCTCCTGTTTGCTTCAGCAAGACTAAATCTGGATTGACATCCCAAAACATGTCTCCTCTACCTCCTTATTCGTATTGCACATTTTCTACTTTGGATATGACAAAAACTTTTTTGATGAAAGGTGCTCCGTCTTGCCCCTCTTTCTTTATTTTTACTCACAGCACCCACTCAAGCCATTATTTCTTTAAACTTGATAATTGCTCTTGGTCTTCCATGCTCTGCACGGTATCTCTTAAAGGTACCCACTGTGAAGGGGTTTGAATATTTTACAAATCCACTGTATATTTAGTGTGTAATAACCAGACAAACAAGTCATAAAGGTTTGGGGATTTTTAGACCCCATATACTGTAACAAAACCAGGTCTTCAGAATCTCAAAACAGAAAATGATGTCAGACAATCAGGGATGGTTACACGGACATTATAAAGAGACGGACAGGAAATTAGGGACGTGGAATGCTGCGGTGGATGGTTAGTGGACGTCATCAACAGGGGACCAGAGGAAGGAAAGGAACCTTGAAGTGATGACGTTTTCTTCTTGCGGGATGGATCATGGCTTGTGAGTACATTTCCATCTTTATCCTTTATCACCCTAACCTGATGCACATCTTTCCCAGCTCGGTCCCTTTACCGTTACAGGTCCTTTTCTCCCTCCTTAGTGTCCAACCTCTCATACAACTCCTCATACGCCTTTTCCCTAGCCTTTGCCACCTCTCTCTTCACCTTTCACCTTATCTCCTTGTACTCTCGTCTACTTTCTGCATCTCTCTGACTATCCCACTTCTTCTTTGCCATCCTCTTTCTCTGTTTACTCTCCTGTATTTCTTCATTCCACCACCAGGTTTCCTTTTCCTCCTTCCTCTGTCCAGATGTCACGCTAAGCACCCTTCTTGCTGTCACCCTTACTACATCTGCTGTAGTTTCCCAACTGTCTGGTAACTCTTCACTGCCACCCAGTGCCTGTCTCACATTCTCCCTAAACTCAACCTTGCACTCTTCCTTTTTCAACTTCCACCATTTGATCTTTGGCTCTGCCTTCCCTCTCTTCCTCTTCTTGATCTCCAACATCATCCTACAGACCACCATTCTATGCTGCTTAACTACACTTTCCCTGCCACCACTTTCCAGTCTTCAATCTCCTTCAGATTTACTCTTCTGCACAGGATGTAATCTACCTGTGTGTATCTTCCTCCACTCTTGTACGTAACCCTATGTCTCTATGTTCCTCCCTCTTCTTAAAATACATATTCACCATAGCCGTGTCCATCCTTTTGGCAAAATCCACTATCATCTGACCTTCTTCATTCCTGTCCTTGGCACCATGCCTACCCATCACCTCCTCATCTCCTCTGTTCCCTTCACCAACATGTCCATTGAAATCTGCCCCAATCTCCACTTTCTGTCCCTTGGGTACACTGTTCATCACTTCATCCAACTCACTCTAGAAATCATCTTTCTCATCCATTGCTCACCCAACTTGCGGTGCATATGCACTTGACAACATTCATCATCACACCTCCAGTTTCCAGCTTCATAATCATTACTCATAATCATACACTCTTTTCACCTCCAAAACACTCTTGACATACTGTTCCTTCAGAATAACCCCATTTCTCCTCCCATCCACACCATGATAGAACAATTTGAATCCACCTCCGATCCACCTTGCCTTACTCCCCTTCCATTTAGTCTCTTGCACGCACAATATATCAACCTTCCTTCTCTCCATCATATCTGTTAACTCTCTCCCCTAACCAGTCATACTGTCAACATTCAAAGTTGCAACCCTCAGTTCCACTCTCTTTACCTTCCTCCTCTCCTCTTTCCTCCAGGCACATCTCCCCCCTCTTCTTCTCCTTCTTTGGCCAACAATAGCCCATAATTTCAACCAGCACCCTGTTGGCTAACAGTACTGGTGGCAGTTGTTGTTAACCCGGAGCTCAAACAATCCGGTATGGAAATTTGTATTGTTGTCTGCATATTGATTTGGCAAAATTTTACACCGGATGCCCTTCCTAACGTAAGCCTTCCCATTTATCCGGGCTTGGGACCGGCACGTAGAAACACACTGGTTTGTGCATCCCCTGTGGCTGGGTTGAGTGAGTGAGAACAGGCCAGTGGCAGTTTAGCTGACCCACCCCAGGTACAATTCCTAAAGGGAGCTTTCTGTCAGTGTCACAAGTAACAACCAATACAATCGTGAGAGATGACAGAGAAGAACGCCGGTACTGACTCATTTTATTGTGTCAGCCCTAAAACACATTAATCCACAAGACAGATGCTCCCTGTACAATCCCCCATATTTTGCACCTTACAACTCAGATAAGTTACAGTAGGCAACAAAGTTATCTGTGCAGTCTCCCACTTTGAGGAGCACTTTCATGAAGCTGTTCACTGGGAGGCTCACATTTCCCTTTGGATATGAGCACACCGCTTGTCATCATCTTTTTATTTAAATTGACTTCTCACAATTTGTTGGCACTCAGTTGTTGGTTAGACCCTGTGCTTTTTGCATTCTTTGAAACCTCTATGTTGGTGACCTTTGTTTATGTTTTTTGACTGCACTTTATACTTTGAACATTGTTCTGCCCCACATATTGTTAGTTGTGTTCCCCCTTCGTCTTCTCATTTATTAACATACCTGTCAGTCACGTCCCACACTCACAGTAGTGTTATAAATGTCTATGAAACTCACGTAAAGCATGTAGGTCCCATAATAAACATTTAAATACAATACACTCCATGTGTCTCACGTAGGCACCCCTTGATCTCTTGTTTCGGTCAAGCCCAAAACATATCTTTAAGTTATATAAACTCCTGGGTCTGATTAGTTATGGTATGCAGCAATTTTAACGTCTGTCTACGTGCTTCTCTTTGTCTCAATCCGTCCGTGGTAATCACTCGCCTTGTAAGTGTCATTTGAAGCTTCATTGTTTAATGTATTGCTTTGTAAATCATTGTTTATTGTCTTTGGTTGTACACCTGCATAAACCTGTATGTTTCTTTGTATATATTTCAGCTCAAACTTGATACGTCCAGTAAAAGCCATCAAGAAAGCTCACCCTTGTCGCTTTTATGTGGATGTGCCGAGTTGTTTAGGCTCTCTGCGGCCACGTTGCACAGACAGCACGGAGTGAAGCAGAGCAAACATTTCCTTGTCTGCCTTGTGTAGTGTGTATTAATACAATTAATAATTAGGATGATGCAGCGATTTATTATTTAATTGGTTATGCAAACATATACATGTATGACTTTTTCTATATTTCCATATTTATATAGAAATTTAGCTTGCAAATATGTACCCAAATAAAAGTATTTTAGCTCTTCTGGGAATATAAGATGCCTTATGAACTGTAGAACAAGGCTTTTTGAAATGATACATTCTGTTAAAACACTAGAAAACAAAATCAGAACACAACAACTTTGATGAGAACAGACCATTGAGCCCAACAAAGCTCATCAGTCTTCTTTGCGTCTTTTTCCCTGTTTTGTTAAGTCTTAGGGTGACCCTTTTCTCCTCTTCATTATGAAGACCTATACAGCGTGCCCCAAATCCCTACTCTAGTCCTTACTGCATATCTTACACTATCTTTTTATATCTACTGTATGACCTCAGGCAACAAGACAGGTAGAAGAAAAAGTTACAAACATATTCATATATTGTACAGTAGATAATATGCCCACAATATAAACAGAGTACAAATATGTTTGTTAAAATAATACAACCTGATAATAGGCTACCTGGTGGCTCTCTGTCTTAATGTCTTAATTAGTCTCTGATCCAACACGGTCGGTCATACATGGCGCTTGATCCAGCATGCTGTCAGCATAAGGCAGCAGAGATCAACAACAACATTTATTTATATAGCACATTTTCATAAAAATAATGTAGCTCAAAGTGCTTTACATGATGAAGAAAACGAGAAAAAAAAAGACAAAGTAAGAATTAAAATAAGACAAAACTCATTAACATAGAATAAAAGTAAGGTCCGATGGCCAAGGAGGACAGAAAAATCAAACATTTTTCCAGTCTTTGGTTCTTGTCACACCTCATGGGCCAGTGGGACGTCATGTTTCAAGTTGACTCTCATGATTTAGTGACCAGCCCTATTTAGCAATAGGGTTTCCGCATGTAAGCATTTTCTCCAGTTTCAAAGGATACACAAATGTAATTTCAGACAAATACTGTAGGAAATAAATGATACAGAAGAATACTGCAAGTACTAAAGTGTCTTCTCAGACCTGCCTTCCAGTCCATGCTATGCTGGCTTGTTAATGGCCTTTTATCTCAGCTTTCTCCTGTATTCCCCCAGGTTAGCTGAACAGTCAGTTTCTGAGATTTTATCTTTTTTAGTTGTAGTAATTGGTTTTCTAAGTGCATTTTTTATCATAATATTATTACGCTGTCCAGTATGTCCTGGGTCTGTCCCCATGTCTGTTCCCAGTTAGACATAACCAAAACACCTCCCCAGTGAGGCATCCCAATCAGATGCCAGAACCACCTCAACTGACTCCTTTCAATGTGGAGAAGCAGCAGCTCTACTTTGAGCCCCGCCTGAATGTCTGCACTTCTCATCCTATCTCTAAAGTCAAGTCCAGACACCCTCTGAAGGAAACTCAGTTTTTCTGCTTGTTTTCATAGTCTATTTCTTTTGGTCGCTACCCAAAGTTCGTCACCTATAGGAATGTAGATCAAGAGGTAAATGGAGAGCTTCGCTTTTTGGCTCAGCTCTCTTTTGACCCACCAAGACTGTCCAGTACAATATCTGCATAACTGTGAATGCTGCTCTGATCCACCTGTAGATCTTCCGCTTCCTTCATTCCTCACCTATGAACAAGATCCTGAGATACTTAAACTCTTTCACTTGAGACAATACCCAATCCCCAACCCATAGAGGGTACCCCCATCTTTCCAGGCTGAGAACCATAACCTCGGACCTGGAGGTGCGTATCCTCATCCTGGCCACTTCACACTCAGCTGGAAAACACCCCATTGTGTGTCTAAGGCCACAGTCCAGTGAAGCCAACAAGCCAACATCATCCATAAAAAGCAGAGACACAATCCTGAGATCACTTAAATGGACCCTCTCCTCTCCTTGGCTGCACCTAGAAATTCTGTCCATTAAAATCATGAACAGAATCTGTGAGAAAGGACAGCCCTGGCTGAGTCATACGCCCACCAGGAGAGAGTATGACTTACTGCCAGCAATGCAAACCAAGCTTTTGTTGCAGTTCTACAGAGACCAAATATCACAAAACAGCTGGACTGGTACTCCATATTTCTGAAGCACCCTCCACAGGACCACCCAAGGGAATCAGTGGTATGCCTTTTCTGAAACCACAAAACACATAGAGACTGGTTAGGCATTCTCCCAGGAACCCTTCAGAATCCTTGTGAGAGATAAAAGCTGGTCCATTGTCCACCCTGGATGATTACTTCTGAATCTGGGGCTTATCCAGCATTTGAGTCTTCCTTTCCAGAACCCTAGCATAGGCCTTACCAGGTGGACTGAGGTGTGTGATTCCCCCTAAAGTTGCAACACCACCCCTGTTTTTCAATCCTGCCGCTATCCCCCAATCCTGCCACTATCCCCTAATCCTGGCACTATCCCATAACTTCCATGCAATGTTGAAAACATCACGCAATTTGTTTTGGATGGCCTGCTCTAGGCGTATTCAAATGTGTGCCACACTCTTTCTGTATCTTAATGGCTGATTTAACTGGACTTTAAGGGGGTTTCACTGACTTGACATCTTCTGGTGTTGATCCCCTGACTTGTGATTTTCAATTACATTTTCATAAAGTTTCTTGGAGTGCTCCTCTGTCTTCATTGTGTAGGTCAGGCCACAATGCTGACTCTTTACAAGTTGCACCACCCCTAGTTAAGGTGCATTTATAAAACCCCTCGACTACAGACAGGTGTTCACTATTCAACTAATTATGGGCCTACCCTTGTAATGATTTAGGTGTGTCATATTAAATAGGGTGAATATTTGCATGAGCGATTACTTTGTGGGTTATAGTTGTAATTCATTTGGACCACTTTGCAGAGATCTGTTTCCACTTTGATATCAACAAGTCTTTTTCTGTTGGTCAGCATCAAAAAAAGCCCAATTGAATCTACAGTGAGTAGATGCTTATATAACAACAAAACGTGACAACTACAAAGAGGTGAATCATTTTTATAGACAATGTGACTATCTATGCAGTGTGCCATTAGAATCCACCATATGTCTAAGGAGGCCACAACTAAGCAGAAGAGTCAATCTCCTTACAAACAGAGCCTAAGGGAGGGATGAGCATGATGTAAAGATAAACGGACAAAGTAAGACTATCATAAACCAAGTGGTGACTTGATCCCATAAAAGTGACCCACCATCTTGTCAACTAATGTGTCAAATCTTTGCCCTTCCTCCAGTGAAGGCTGGGGGGCACCAATGAGCCCCAAACATTATTACACAAAGATAGACGCTAAGGATCTGCGCTGGTATCCCGAAGGTTGCCGGTTTGAATCCCCGTCACTGTCAGAAAAGATCCTACACTGCTGGGCCCTTGAGCAAGGCCCTTAACCTTCAATTGCTCCAGGGGCACTGTACAATGGCTGACCCTGCGCTCTGACCCTAAGGTGTATGTGAAAAACCAAGTAATTTCCTTTGGGATTAATAAAGTATAATAAAAAATAAAGGGTGTTTCATTACACAATATCTCAGTGTAAAGCACCAAAACACAGTTATCTCTCCTCCAATTTACCTCTCCTCTCTCCACCACACTGCCCTTCTCCAGTCGAGTGTTGCCTTCCTTCCTCCCAGCTCCGACTCGCCTGGACAAGAGAGAGCACTCCCCTTTATTGAATACTTCCAGTGCCAGGGCAGTTGCCTGCTGGAAGCACTTCCAGGTCACATGGAAGTCCCACATAGCAGGGAGTATATCTTCCTGCAGAGCCCTGTTGTGCCACCCACAGACCCCAGCAGGGCCGCTGTGCAGGACTACAATTTCCAATATTTCTTGCCGGTGCCCAGATGGGCGCCAATATCAACAGTTGTTGCCATCTAGCATCCTGGGGGAACGGACATCCCTTAGAGCCAGTTCTTCCCTCTCCTTCCCTTTTATCCTGGCAAATATGTCCGGTCGGGACACTTGTGCATTTGCCTGGGCTCTCCTGCCGGGGTGAGAATCTTCTTTCCTGCTTGGGATGTCTGTCTGTCCACTCGAGAAGTCTCTTTCAGAACTGGTACCTTTCTCTCCCTTGCCCGGGATACTTGTCTGTCCTCTAGGAGCCTCCCATCTGGGTAAGAAACCATCCCCATTTCTGGTTGGGATGCCCATCCATCCTGTGTTGCACTTATACCCCAAACAGTTGATCCTTCACCCCGAATTGTCCTGCCAACTCAAGACTTAATTTTAAATTCTGCCCTAGTGGTGTCCTTGCTCTGGTAAGTCTGTTGCCAACTTGACACCCCCTTCCTAATAGTTAATTAGAAGCTTTCTTCATTTTTAACAAGCAGATTTCATTTTTATTTCTCCATCACATTATGGAAGGTACAACCCACAATGCTGGACAACAATGAAGTAGTCTTTTCGTTTTGCAAACAGAGAACAAGTGGAGTCTATCAGGCTTCTGTATTAGTGCCAGGCTGCTGACTTCATTTGGCCCCATTTCAGAGGTGATATAACAATGTCTGCTGAACGCCCTGCACCAAAAAACTGAATGGACCGATATATCACTCTGTGACTGGAAGCAGCGCTGCAGCATAAAGTGCTGCTACAATAAGAGACCAAAGCATTTCTGCTTTCCAGAACTTGAGTTTTAAAGTGACACCCTCCATTTAACAAAGCCACATCAAGCGAACCAGCAGAGAACAGCCTGATGCCAAGTTCGATGAAGTGTCTGACCGTATCACGATGTCCTTCTTCTCTGTTTAATTAAACACTTCACCTCCGGCACCTTCTAGTTTTGTCTCATCTGTCCCACTTTTGGACAACTCTTGCCTCTAAAGCACACCTCCTCTATGATGTGTAGCTCTTATCACACCAGGAAACAGCACAGCATCTGAAGGACATTAGGTCTGTGGAGACGGGACCAGTGCTCGGGCTTATGTGGCTTATTGTGAACCCCTCCTTGTTCTTACTGAGAATCCTGGGCTCAGTTAAACAAAAGCCATGTCGCCAGCTGAATGCAACTTTACTGCTTTTGTACTTTAGCCATTTTTTTTCCATTATCATTTCTTTTAATTACTTAGGTAATGATAAAATCAGAAGTCAAGCAAAATGACTTTTTATTGGCTAACTAACAAGATTACAATATGCGAGCTTTAAAAGGCAACTCATGCCCCTTCTTCAGGCCTGCATGAAAAGCTTGCATATTTTAATCTTGTTAGTTAGCCAATAAAAGGTGTCATTTTGCTTGATGTCTCATTACATCCATAATGCCTAACACGGTACAACACCCTAGTACGTTGGTAATGATGATAAAAACCTCCAGGGATCCAAGCTGATATACAGTTAATGGTGGTGAGTGTGATCACATAATATGACAGGCATGACCAGGTTTGCAAATAAATTTAGGGCCTTTAATCTGTCCATCTAACCTGAACAATAAGAGTTATAATCAGGGGAAAAGACTAATCTTATATATAAACATCTGCGGGTGGAAGTGTTTGTGTCTGTCCGGCCTGGAAGTGAGAGATGGAGTCGGGTAAGGGCTCCACCTCCGAGGAAACAGAAAACTCGCTTAGTTGCTAATAACACAAGTGAGGCGAGCATGTCATGAAAACGAAAGACAAAGTCGCTTAGCCACTAACATTGATAAAAACGGTATCCCTTTTACTTTTCCTCCCGCCGCTAATGCACAAGCGATGTGAGAACGTCGTCAAAATGAATCCTCCTAGGAGAGAGATGCCCAGAGTACTTCCTTTCAATCACCTGACATCTCTACATTTCAATTTTTTTCTGACAATTTCAATAGTTTCTAGGACCCCAGCTAGTATATCATGAATGTACTGTGGAAGAGCATTCCCTTAAATATCTGACAGTGTGATCACATGATGCAGTGATCCTGGCCACCACTATGACACTAGACTTTGGACAGTGGTACGATCATTGTCACATTTCCTTCCTGGACTTCGAGAATGCTCTATGTTTACTACTCTTGAAGGTCTTGAACTTATGGTGGTCTCCACTTCTGGCAATTCCACAGGTATGAACAAGCACATACAATTTCCAGTAATTCATTTTCATCTAGTAGCTTCCATTCTTTACTTATGACTAGAGAGGAGTGAAATAATGCAGGCAAAATTGAATTTGCAGTGAAATTCAGCATCTCGGTTCGCATAATAGTTTGCGAAATAAATGGCATTATGCTTCCTGCGAAAATTCATGCCATTGACACAAGAAGAAAGGCGTTTATTTCCTGTCTGGAAACATTTTCATGCATTAATTCTGCATCGTTTTGTACTGCAATAAAGACCTCTAATGAAACAAACAAAAAAAAAAGTGACATGTAATCATCTTCTTAAGACATCAGGCTGTGATAAGCCGAGTCTGGAGACAAATTGAACACAGCGCTTAGGAGAGCTATTTAAAGCTTATCATGTTCAGATAAATAGTTAAATCGATAAATAGATAAACACAACAGTACAGAGTAATGGAGATTGTAGAAGAAAGGTAAAAAAGAAAGTACAGGCAGGGTGGAATGGGTGGAGAAGAGTGTCAGGAGTAATTTGTGACAGACGGGTATCAGCAAGAGTGAAAGGGAAGGTCTACAGGACGGTTGTGAGACCAGCTATGTTATATGGGCTGGAGACGGTGGCACTGATCAGAAAACAGGAGACAGAGCTGGAGGTGGCAGAATTAAAAATACTAAGATTTGAACTGGGTGTGATGAGGATGGACAGGATTAAAATAGAGGGTCAACTCAAGTTGGACGGTTGGGAGACAAAGTCAGAGAGGCGATATTGCATTGGTTTGGACATGTGCAGAGGAGAGATGCTCGGTATATTGGGAGAAGGATGTTAACGATGGAGCTGCCATGGAAGAGGAAAAGAGGAAGGCCTAAGAGGAGGTTTATGGATGTGGTGAGAGAGGACATGCAGTGATGGGTGTAACAGAGCAAGATGAAGAGGACAGAAAAGATATGGAAGAAGATGATCCGCTGTGGCAACCCCTAACAGGAGTAGCCAAAAGAAGAAGAAGAAGATGTTCAGATAAATAATTATAGAGGTAAAAGTTACTTATCTGTTATTTTAATGCCTCAGTGAGGGAGAACGCGGTGTGTGGGGCAATGTCACACCGGTGTTTGGTGTGCCCTTGCGAGTCAGAGGGCTTCCCCAGGCTTGAACAGACTCTACACCAAAGCACAATGCCGATGCCACCATATTATCTCCAAAAGTGTGCTATCAGATTGAAGTGGCCGACAGCAAAGCACATATCTGAAGCCACCGAAAGACAGAAAGAGCAGAGAGAATACAGGTTTAGGGAAAGAAAGCAGGTGAAAGTTCACTGCATAACTTCCCTGCAGAGGTGAATAAACAGCTGGCGCGACATGGTTGCAAACACATACAGGCAGGGATAGGAAAAGAGCAAGGAAAGTTGGAGGTTTAATATAAGGATACTGCACCTGATCAGAGGAGGACACAGGATGCATGACTTGACGTCACTTACTATTGGGGGACCCCAAAAGACGCACCAATACGGTGTAATTGCAGACTGTTCAGTCATGTAACACCCCATTATCACGAAACGCCCTCAACATCAGTCGGGCAATCGCACGTATGATGTGCCATTCCTTGAGATGTTGGACCACCTGTGCCACCTCTGTAGGGTCCAGGTATCGATTCGTGCTACCAGTAGTGACACTGACCGTAACCATTTGCAAAACGAGTGAAAAAACAGATGAGGAGGGAAAAATGTCAGTGGCCTCCACCTGTTAAACCATTCATTCGTGTCTTGGGGGGTCGTCTTATTGTTGCCCCTCTAGTGCACCGAAGAAGCTGAAACTGATTAACGACCCTCTCTGCTATTTACTGTAACTGAACAGATCAATAGCCCACAAGTGTCACTGACTTGATACTATACTCGAAGTAAAAAGTGTTCCTTTAATTTTTTTGAGCACTATATATACAGTGATCCCTCGCTATATCACGCTTCGAATTTCGCGGTTTCACTTTATTGAGATTTTTTCTCATACACGCTTACGTCACTACGCATGCGCTTTCTGAGAACTTTTATCTAAGCCCTACAATGGCTCCTAAATGTACTGCTTTTTCTAAGCCTTCTGACAATAAAACTAATCGCCGGAGGAAGATGCTTACTATCCAGGAGAAGGTGAAACTCTTGGATATGATTAAAGATGGCAATACCCTACAAAAGCCTCCTCACGCATATGAAAAGACAGCGCCAGCAACTGCCTATCAAGATGTTCTTCAGCCGCACACCCAGACACTCACTGCCTACTCCTAATACTTCTTCACTGAAGACAACAACGCACCTGCTGAAGATACTGCACCACCTGAAGACTCTCCTACTGAGGTCGTGCCTTCCTAGGTTAGTGGTTGTGTGCAATTAAATGTACAGTACAATAATCTACTATATAAAAGCATTCAGGATTGTCCTTCCGTCCCATGAGTGCCAAGCGTAGCGGTATTCCGCTTATTACAGACTTACTACTTGCGGCTTGCGGTACGAAGCGACGCGATGTGAGCAGAGTTCTGGTGCTCTCATCATTCCCTTGCTTTTGTGCGCGATGCGCTGGAAAAATAGACAAAATTATGTCTCTGGAAATAATTAATGTTGATGGAGTACAAATGCCTCACCGTGTAGTAAATATCAGGGGAGATGGTGCTTGCTTATTCTCATCTATAGCTTATTTAGTGCATGAAACTCCGTCTTTAGCGGTACAGATTCGGGCTGACATTGTACGACTTTGGACAGGCACTTGAGGGGATAAAAAAAAACTTGGGTTTTCGGAAGATGTTATGAATGGGCACTTTGATGTTCTCATTCCCTACACTTACATGCCTGATGTACACATGGGCGCACACAAATTGAGGATAAAAGTCGGTAGCCTTAAAAGGCGAGTCGCCTAATAATATGATATTTGTAACAGTATAATATGTCTTATTTTCTCTTATTTTGTCTAATATTTTGGGTAATACGAGTGTAATGGTGACTAAAGGGTTTTATTTCATGTCTAGAGGGCTCTAATAATGTTAAAAAACGTACTTAGAAGGTCGTAAACAGGTTTTCTATACTCTAAATGCGAAAATATTCGATTTATAAATAAAGAATCCTACTTCGCGAAAATTCATTTATCACGGTAGAGTCTGGAACGGATTAACGCGATAAGCGAGGGTTCATATATATATATATATATATATATATATATATATATATATATATATACAGTGCATCCAGAAAGTATTCACAGCGCATCACTTTTTCCACATTTTGTTATGTTACAGCCTTATTCCAAAATGGATTAAATTAATTTTTTCCTCAGAATTCTACACACAACACCCCATAATGACAACGTGAAATAAGTTTACTTGAGGTTTTTGCAAATTTATTAAAAATAAAAAAACAGAGGAATCACATGTACATAAGTATTCACAGCCTTTGCTCAATACTTTGTCGATGCACCTTTGGCAGCAATTACAGCCTCAAGTCTTTTTGAATATGATGCCACAAGCTTGGCACACCTATCCTTGGCCAGTTTCGCCCATTCCTCTTTGCAGCACCTCTCAAGCTCCATCAGGTTGGATGGGAAGCGTCGGTGCACAGCCATTTTAAGATCTCTCCAGAGATGTTCAATCGGATTCAAGTCTGGGCTCTGGCTGGGCCACTCAAGGACATTCACAGAGTTGTCCTGAAGCCACTCCTTTGATATCTTGGCTGTGTGCTGAGGATCGTTGTCCTGTTGAAAGATGAACCGTCGCCCCAGTCTGAGGTCAAGAGCGCTCTGGAGCAGGTTTTCATCCAGGATGTCTCTGTACATTGCTGCAGTCATCTTTCCCTTTATCCTGACTAGTCTCCCAGTTTCTGTTGCTAAAAAACATCCCCACAGCATGATGCTGCCACCACCATGCTTCACTGTAGGGATGGTATTGGCCTGGTGATGAGCGGTGCCTGGTTTCCTCCAGACCTGACGCTTGGCATTCACACCAAAGAGTTCAATCTTTGTTTCATCAGACCAGAGAATTTTGTTTCTCATGGTCTGAGAGTCCTTCAGGTGCCTTTTGGCAAACTCCAGGCAGGCTGCCATGTGCCTTTTACTAAGGAGTGGCTTCCGTCTGGCCACTCTACCATACAGGCCTGATTGGTGGATTGCTGCAGAGATGGTTGTCCTTCTGGAAGGTTCTCCTCTCTCCACAGAGGACCTCTGGAGCTCTGACAGAGTGACCATCGGGTTCTTGGTCACCTCCCTGACTAAGGCCCTTCTCCCCTGATTGCTCAGTTTAGATGGCCAGCCAGCTCTAGGGCCGAGTCCTGGTGATTTCGAACTTCTTCCACTTACGGATGATGGAGGCCACTGTGCTCATTGGGACCTTCAAAGCAGCAGAAATTTTTCTGTAACCTTCCCCAGATTTGTGCCTCGAGACAATCCTGTCTCAGAGGTCTACAGACAATTCCTTTGACTTCATGCTTGGTTTGTGCTCTGACATGAATTGTTAACTGTGGGACCTTCTATAGACAGGTGTGTGCCTTTCTAAATCATGTTCAATCAACTGAATTTACCACAGGTGGACTCCAATTAAGCTGCAGAAACATCTCAAGGATGATCAGGGGACACAGGATGCACCTGAGCTCAATTTGGAGCTTCATGGCAAAGGCTGTGAATACTTATGTACGTGTGATTTCTCAGTTTTTTATTTTTAATAAATTTGCAAAAACCTCAAGTAAACTTTTTCACGTTGTCATTATGGGGTGTTGTGTGTAGAATTTTGAGGAAAAAAATGAATTTAATCCATTTTGGAATAAGGCTGTAACATAACAAAATGTGGAAAAAGTGATGCGCTGTGAATACTTACTGGATGTACTGTATATTGTGGAGGACTGCCGGCTTCCCAGGCCGGTCCGCACCCCCAGGCCGCCAGCAGGATCGTGCCCCGAGGTCCAGCAGGGCCTTATGGACTTTGTAGTGTTTATACACAGCCCTGCTGGATATCTTGGGGACCACCAGGAGTCGCTGTGGGGGGACATATGGGCTCTGTTGTGCCTTATGACCCGGGAGTATGTCACTGTCACGTGACGGGAGGGAATGGCGTGCTCCCAGGGTGAAGTAAAAGACTGATTGCCCTGACCCGGAAGGAATAAGGAACTGTGGACTGCTGGGACAGGAACACCTCTGGGTCAGGGGCTATAAAAGGACGGTGCCTCAGTCCAGACACTAAGCTGTGCTGGGTGGGAGAGGAGCAAAGTGTCTGGGCGAGAAGGTGTGGTTTTTGTGAGAGTTTGTTAGTAGAAGAATTGGTTTATTATATGAGCAGTGTGGAGGGTGTTTGGTGCACTGGGGAAAACAATAAAGAGTCTTGGACTTTTACCTGGTGTCTGGGTTGTACCTGAGGGTTCAAGGGAGCACTAGCGCCCCCTACTGCCACAATATATATATATATATATATATATATATATATATATATATATATATATATATATATATATATATATATATGTATGTATGTATATATATATATATATATATATATACTAGCAAAATACCCGAGCTTTGCAGGGAAGAAGAAGTGTGTTAAAAAAGAAATGAAAAGAAAAGGAAACATTTTGAAAATAACGTAACATGATTGTCAATGTAATTGTTTTGTCACTGTTGTGAGTGATGAGTGTTGTCATATATATATATATATATATTTACACACACACACATAAACATATATATATATACATATCTATACATATACACATATATACATACATATATATCTACATATATACACATACATATACATACACACATACATACATACACACACATATATACACACAAATACATATATATATATATACATACACACACACATATATAAACATATATATACATATACATACATATCTACATATATACACACACAGCTATTTAGTATCAGTGCAATCGCTGCTTGTTAAAAGGATAACTCCGCTCTTACGTGCAAGTCTGCGTGGATATTATGAACTATCGTATTTGTTCAAGTTCTATTTAAATTTTAAATAGAAGGAATTTTTATTTAGTCGACAGAAATATCTTTGGTAGGAATGGTAAAAACAGACAGGAATATTATTCCTGAATAAATCAACTCAAACCTTAAACAACTTATAATATTTTGCTCTCCATAAAAATATATCCTGTCTAAATTATACAAGTTAGAAATAAAGTAAATGTTAAAAGAACAAACATTCAAATTTCTTTACTCTTATGTAATTTTATATAAAAATAAACTTAGATTTTAAATATCCCAAAAGATTTTGCTCTCCATAAAAATATATCCTGTCAAAATTATACAAATTCAAATATGAACATGCTGCATAACAAAACCTGGAAATATAAATAAAATGTGTTCCTTTCAGCAATAACAAATCAAATCATTCAGTTGTCTTTGCTCATATGTCATTTTAGAGCTGGACGCCTGGCATCTTTTTGGCACAGGTTCGTTTCTGTTTGGTGTGAGGTTCTGTGTTGTGGAGATTCTCAGGATGGATTGCAGGTGCTCATCAGTGAGGCGACTCCTGTGTGCTGTTTTGTTAGTCTTTATCACTGAGAAGAGCTTCTCACACAGATATGTGCTACCAAACATGCACAAGGTTCGAGCCGCATGTAGGCGGACTTTTTGTTCTTCAAAGTCACCAAAGCGCCGTGCAAACTCAGTGCGCTCAGTTTATCAGCAAAGTGCGATTTGGGAACACCGTAGTGACGACTTCGTTTAACATTACTTGGCAACAGGGAAAGTGGGGCAAGGTGCACTGGTGCATTTGTGTCTCCCATAAAAGCAGCTTCACTTGAAATCACTTTGTGATTGTGCACGGGTAAAGCGTCCGCTGAAGTGTCAGATTCTTATTTAATTATTCTGCTTTCTGTATCTTCTGCATTGCATTCAGGTTACCCTGATGTTTTGTCTCATAGTGCCGTCTTAGATTAAATTCTGTAATTACAGCCACATTAGCTCCACAAATGAGACACACGGGTTCAGTAAACATATACTCAGCCTCCCATCGGTTTTAAAGGCTCTATTTTCAGAATCAACTTTTCTCTTCAGCATCGTGTGAGCTAGCCGCAATAACTTGCAGCATCATAAGGTAGACTTGATTAACGCGGTAAGTGTTGGCAAGGCAGCTGAAGCGCTGCATTATGGGATCTGTAGTTTATTGTGTTACCAGCGCTTCATATACCGGGCTTTAATAACAATAATACAGTATATAAAATGATCTCGCGGGCGGATATAATTACGCCGGGCGGATGTGGCCCTGCCCTTGAGTTTGACACATATGGACTAAATAGAACTTGAAAAGATATATTTTTCAAATGTGATCGCGCAATTCAGATAGAGTTGGCGCACTACAGCCTGCATGCCTCAATAAGTCATCCTCCCCTCGCTCTTACTTTTTTACCGTTCATCTAATGAATACACTGAGTATGGCTTTACCAAAACAATCATTGATGGCGAATAAAGTATCCATTATTGAGTATGTAGATCGGGTTATATATATATATATATACATATATATATACCAGCGTATCACAGAGAAGTAGTGTGTTAAAAAGCTAGAAAAGAAAAGGGAACATTTTAAAAATAGCGTAACATGACTGTCAATATACAGTATTTGTTTTGTGAGTGTTACTGAGTGTTGCTGTCATCAAGGATTTGATTATCATTATTTCTTTCAATCAGGTTCGTATTTGTAGGATGTGTTGTGTTCAAGTTACATTCCGTGTTTGTCAATCGTTGTAAAGATGACAGGTTTCATTCATCGATTCGTTTCTTACTGCATCAATAAACAGCTCGTCTTCTTCTTTATCTGAGACCTGACACACTGCATGCACGGGTTTTTTACACTGTCTTCCTTTAGCGGGACATTGACTTTTCCACGTGTGCTTTGTTTCCGCAGTAGCTGGATTTATGAATATGCTTATCAGGCGCTTCATATTTTTGCTGCCTTTTCAATTGTGTAATTCGGTTTTGTTCAGCTCTTTGGAACTGTTGCTTTTATCTGTGCACTCGTCAGTTCCGTGAGCCACTCGGTGTACATGCATCGAAGGTTCCCAGCTGTGCTGGTGCCATCTCGTGCTATGTCCATGGCTGTATTTAATGTTACCTTAGTCCTGGCACTTAAAACTTTCTCTCGCAGTTTAAGCTGAGTTTGTGTCAAACACCACCCTGACCATCTCATCTTCCTCTCCATAAGCACAGTCCTTCACCCGTGAATATTTAGTGGCAGTTTGCTATTGGATTGCGCTGACGGACGGCCTTATATGGGCAGGCACTAAATTACAAACGCCAGCGCAGCCTGTCTATGAACTTAATTTAAAGTGTAGGTTTACATCGTGCTTTGTTTCAGTAGCAGAACTCATGAATATGGTTGTATATGTCACTTTCGCTTCGCTTCTTATTGTTTAGCTGCCTTCTCAATTATATAATGCATGTTTTCTTCAGCGCTTTTGAGGTCTTCCTGGTTTTCTATGTACTGCGTGATTACGTGGGAGGCGTGATGATGTCACACGAAACTCCCCCACGGCGTTGAAGCTCATCTCCATTACAGTAAATGGAAAAACTGCTTCCAGTTATGACCATTACGCGTAGAATTTCGATATAAAACCTGCCCAACTTTTGTAAGGAAGCTGTAAGGAATGAACCTGCCAAATTTCAGCCTTCCACCCACACGGGAAGTTGGAGAATTAGTGATGAGTCAGTGAGTGAGTGAGTCAGTGAGTGAGTGAGTGAGGGCTTTGCCTTTTATTAGTATAGATATATTGTCACGCACGCGCGAGTAGGAGGCCGCGGACTGATTCGAACGCACCTGGGAACATATTAGCGGCGGGAATGGTGGGGTACTAACTTTCTCCCTCTGCTTTCTCATAGGAAAAAGGACCTCCCTCCGTCATAGCCGGGTTTTGACCGCAGTGCGGCACTTCCGCCCTTCCTCCGCCATCTTGCCCTGACGTCACCAATCCCAGCCTCCCTCACGGTCCTTCCCAGCATTCCTCCACTTCCGGCTCCTCCCCAATAAAATGGCCGCGGACGCCATGGTTCGGCGTCGCGTTATGAATGATTTTTGTTTGTAATTTTGACCTGATAAACAATATAATTTCTGCACAATATACGGGGCTGGCGGACCCCAAAACTTTATGCTGTCTCCTCTTGCGTATTTTACAATATATATATATATTGCCACTATATTGTGGCAGTAGTGGGCGCTAGTGTCTATAATTTGCTTGAACATTCCAGCTGACTTCGCGACTTCCCTCATTGTGCTAAGTATCATAGTTCGCTTGTGTTGTCAATTTATTTGCATGAATCCGAGAGAGAGGCTGTGGGCAGAGGGAAGGTGGGCGAGGTCCTCCTCACTCATGTGCCAGCCTCTGTTCAAGTCGGTCTACCTCTCACCTCTCGTGTTGGAGCGTCTACTTAGCTAGCAATACCTGTTTGTTCAACAGTCATTATCATCTACAGACTATTAAGGAGTAACATTTGACGTTTTTGAGAGAGAGATCATAGCTACAGTATGTGTGATTTAGAGGGTAGTTACTAATTGCCACAGATATCACGGCCACATGCTTTTCTCCCCAAGTGGGAGATGCTCCCCCATCAGAGCCGAACACAATCAGAAACAATGCTACAGTCTGACGTTGGAGCGTTCCTACCTTCTGCTTGGCCAAAATTACATTTTTTTTTTGTCCTGTTTCACTACTTCGTGGGTGGAGCCGCGGGGAACAGCTAGTTAGTAATAAGCTCATCTTCTCTATTTGCTATCTTTTTAGCATTTGGGAGATGTAATTTGAAAGGATGTGGCAGGTATTGTGGCTGTTTAGTCCTAAAGATGCGTCACATGTAGAAATGAAACTCAAAGCTCTGTGCACATGGATGGTGGGAGCCCTGACCTGCTGGAATCAAGAAATGGGCAAAGGTGATGACTACTGTAGGCAACAATGTGGAAAACAGCATTCTGTGTGCAGAGTTCTCCTGTGGAGAAAACATAATGATGGTGCATTTTGCTGTGTCTGTGTGGAATATAAGCGGCAGGGCACTTTTGGAAGAATTTCACTGCCTGTATTGATGTGAATGAGAGGAATACACAGAATTGATTTTGCAGGTGTGCAGGCAAAAAATACAGGCAAACATCAAAGTGTGGACCAGTCTTTATAGAGCAATAGTCTTTGTTATCGCAAAAAAAATGTAGAATCCCTCAGAAGCTCATTTTCGTTGCGCACAGTTGTGAAATCATCAGTGAAAATTTAGTGTCAGTTTTGTGAAACTACATGCAAATCGAAACTTGATTACATAGGTCATTACTACTTATGAATGAAACAGACAGAGAAAGTGAAACAAAGAGGTCTTCACAAGTCCTGTCATTCAGACCGTTGACTGCGAGAGATCATCACAAAGACGCATTTCGAAATCGTGATCTTTGATGAATGGCTGATGAGCGCAGTATAGACAGAATCAAACTGGCTACAGAGACCATCCACCTCTGCTTTGGCCTCCTTCACTTTCTATTCCCCTGTACTTCCATTCCCATCACTCTTTTGCCCACATATTCGTTGCCTCTCCTCCTCACATGTCCACAACACTTCATCCTACTTGCCTGTACTTTCTTAGACAGCTCCTTTACTTCTGTTGAACTAATTGAACTTGGCTACGGCTCTCCACTCAGAAAGTGAAGCAAACTGGTCTCTCGTGTGTGTCTAATTTCTTATTCTGTCCTTCTTTGTAACTGTAGGAAGCGCTTTAAGACAGAAAAGCTTTTATCTTTTGCACCTCTATATAACAACCACCATTTTCCTCCCTCTCAAACATGTAGATAGATAGATAGATAGATAGATAGATAGATGAGCTAAAAAGACATGCTACATAGATAGATAGATAGATAGATAGATAGATAGATAGATAGAT
Source organism: Polypterus senegalus (assembly GCF_016835505.1). Classification (NCBI taxonomy): domain Eukaryota; kingdom Metazoa; phylum Chordata; class Cladistia; order Polypteriformes; family Polypteridae; genus Polypterus; species Polypterus senegalus. The sequence goes on along the minus strand of NC_053169.1, from coordinate 82,552,519 downwards.
AGATAGATAGATAGATAGATAGATAGATAGATAGATGTGAAAGGTACCATATGATAGATAGATAGATAGATAGATAGATAGATAGATAGATAGATAGATAGATAGATAGATACTTTATTAATCCTACATAATTCAATGTCTGGAAAATGTCCAGGATTAAAACACTTAAGAGACTTGTACACAGATAATATCTTTGCATCCTACGGACAATTACGCTTCAAATACAAACTCTCATCAACACAATTCCTCCGCTACTTTCAAGCTAGAAACTTTGCTAAACAGAACCTGCCCAATTTTCCTCATCTTCCACCTTGTTCTATTTCAGAGGAATTATTAATCAGTCTTGAAGACTCAGATAGCATCTCTACAATTTATAAAAAATGTTTTAAAGTCTCTTCCTTTCAAAGACTCCAAAGTACATTGAGGAAAGGATCTGTCACATCACACATTCTGATTTCTGCCACAGTCAGCTTCTTCTCCTGCACTCCCTTTACTGCCCATGTCTCAGCTCCCAGTGGTGTGCAAGTTCACACCTCACAAGAATGAGCTCAAAGTTCAGTTCACACAGATTAAAATGAAGAAATTCACGTTCATAGTTCACCATTTCAGTTTTGAACTCGTTCATGTTCAGTTCATTTTGTATTTTTTAAGAAGTTAGAATAAATGACCCATGAGTTTACTTTTTTTTTCAATTTTGCATGCCTTATATTAGGCTATTACAGTGTTCTTGAATAAAATATAATAATTATGAAGATTTTTTTTTATTTAAATACACTTTATTGAGTTATACCTACCAACAAACATGTATAACCATATATGCTAATATCCTCCCGGTCAAAAAAAAAGTAAAATACAGTAGATGCAAGTATACATATAAATTACCACTCTATTTCCATCCATGTGACACAAGTGGTGACTGTGGAACCAGCGTTTAGGTGAACTAACCTATTATACCAAAATTCGAGTCACATATTTCATGTTTAACTGGGAAAAATATAAAGTGACCTTGCGAAGTTCGTTTTCCTAAAAGCGAAAGTGGAGCTTCACCGTGTGCTCATGTCAGCAGGGTGCAGTATAAGCCGGCAGACACAGACAGTGCCTATTTGATTTGACGTTATTTTTTCCGAGTACAAATAAATGGCAAAAAATTCGTAAGAAATAAATATTTGTAAAAATCCACTATTTGTGCTTATCCGAATAAAGTACATTACCCCTACATTACAGGTTAAGGCAAAACGTTTAATCTGGACCTAAACCAGATCCAGAATGTCACATAAAACTGAACTAGCTCACGTTCAAGTTCTTCACTTACAAATACGTTACGTTAAGTTCACCGTTCTTAGAACTTGTTCAATGAACGCGCTCTTATGAACTAGTTCATGCACAACACTGTCAGTTTCATACACCATTGCTGGCCCTACTACCGTCTTAAAAACCTGACCTTACACTGCTAATAAAAAACAGACCAAGATTATATCCTCACTAATGACGTCACTCATTCTTGTCTTATCTGTACTTTTTGCCTAATTCCGTAAGCTGTCAATGGCCTCAAGCTTAAGAATTAATCTGGTGTGTAGAACCAAAGCCAAATTAACTTTGTAGCATACTTTTCTTTTGCCTACTAATGTCAATCAATACTTCTAACAATTTCTTTCACCTTCTATAGTCAGCAGAATCCCTGCAGGGACCCTCTTACTTCTGTTTGCTAACATTTGTTTTGCATTTATCGCTAGAATTTCTCCTGAGATTCTGGACAAAGATTCCACATTGCTTAATTCTCAAAGAAGAGACAGCAGTCTCAGTAGATCTAAATATATAGCAGGACTCATTATTATGGCAGTACATCACATGCAGCTGCATGCATTAATCTCCTCTGCAAACCACCAGAATGTCTTGTGATCTACTGGCCCTGAGCTCCACTGTCGGAAAGTGAAACAACATGAACAACTGATGCCTTGATTCACCACTCCAAAATAGATGGCTGTGCAGTTGTCTGTTGCAATCAAGTGTCATTGAATGCTAATAGCGGAGGCACCACGGTGGACTTTTAAGATCTAAGCTTTCTTTAGTTTAACAGATATTAGTAATACCTCTGAGTCCACTGTAGTTACATAAAGTCTATTCAACAAGAAAAGTGACCGTTTTAATTTCTAAGTACAGTATACACCTAAATGCTTTGTAGCAGCCCAGCCGTCCAGACGTGAACAAATTTTCTGGTACCTCTCCCCAACGAATGAAGAATCCACAATTGTCTCTGCAATAACTTGAAACTGACAGAAGTAATGGGTGTCCATTATTGTTTATTCCATATTTAGCACAGATCACACTTTGCTTTAGAGCTTTTGATTTCAACAGAATATTTTAATTAATAACACAACAAAAATGGCATAAACAAAAATGATGGGACCCCTAAGCTAATATTGTGTTGCACATCCTTTAGAGTCAATCACTGCAAACAAGCAATTCCTGGAGCTCCCCATGAGACTTCTGCGCCTGTTGAAGGGTAGTTTGGCCCACTCTTACTGAGCAAATTGCTCCATTTGTGTCAGGTTTGAAGGGGTCTTCTCCTAACTGCATGTTTCAGTTCTTTCCATAGATGTTCACCAGGATTCAAATCAAAGCTCATAGAAGGCCTCTTCAGAATAATCCAATGTTTGGTTCTTTGCCATTCTTGGGTGCTTTTAGCTGTGTGTCTTGGGTCATTATGCTGTTGGGATGATCTATGACTTGTGACTGAGACACAGCTTTCTGAAACTGGCCAGTATGTTTCACTCCAGAATGTCTTGATTGTCTTGAGATTTCATTGTTCACTGCAGAGACTCAAGGCACCCCATGGCAGGCACAGCAAAGCAGCCTCAAAGCATAACCAAGCCTCCTCCATGTTTAACAGTATGGTGTTCTTTTCTTTGAAACCCTCATTTTTTCATCTGTGGACATTGAGTTGATGTGATTCATGAAAAAGCTCCAGTTTCCCAGAAGCATTGCAACTTGTCAATATGCATTTTAGCAAATTCCAGTCTGGCTTTTTAATGTTTTTCCTTCAACAGTGGAGTCCTCTTGGATTTTCTTCCATTGCTCCCACTGCCACTCAAAAAGTGACGGATGGTGTGATCAGATAAATGATGGACCCTTGACCTTGGAGTTCAGCTTGTATCTCTTTGGAAGTTGTCCTTGCCTTTTTGTCTGCCATTCTCACTATCATTCTGTCCATTTTGGGTTTGACTTCTCTCTCGTGGCCGCGTCCAGGGAGGTTGGCTGCAGTCCCATGGACCTTCCACTTTCTAATAACATTTGCAATTGTTGTCATAGGAACATCAAGCTGCTTGGAGGCGGTCTTATAGCCTTTGCCTTTAACATGCTTGGCTATCATTTACTTTTTGATCTCCTCAGACAATTCTCTCCTTTGCTTTCTCTGGTCCATCTTCAGTGACGGACACACTATGACACCAAACAGCAGAGTGACTAGTTTTCTCCATTTAAATAGACTGAATGACTGATTACATGATTAGAGACATATGTGGCATTCATTATTGAAAGCAGCTAGTTTCAAATCACTCGAATTCAATTATTTATGATGTTTTCTAGGCATACCTACAATAGCAACAACATTAATTTCTATAGCACAACAATGCTACTCAAAGTGCTTTACAACATGACAAAAGGAAAGTTACAAGAAAAGAAAAATAAAATAAGATTAGGCAATAATATTAAAGAATTAGTAACAAGAAAAGAAGGAAAGTTCAGATAGCCGGGAGGACAAAAAAAAAACAAAACTCCAGTTATGTTGGAAAAGCAAAATAAAATCTGCAGGGGTTCCAAGGCCAATGGTCTGCCTAACCCTCACTGGGCATTCTACCTAACATAAACGCTCCTAAATCAAACTTCTTAGTTTTCAGGCTCCACATGATGAGATTTAATGAAGTTGGTCTTGTGAGCAGCTGGGAAACCCACCTTCATTCTAACATCTCAGGGGGCTGCATGGTGCTTTGATCAGGTGGTGACGGAGCAGATCGTCACCACAGAAGAACCGGAATAGACACCAGAAAATAGTAGAGATTAGTATAGATTGTGGATTCCTGGGGCCTCATGCGTAACGCCATGCGTAGAATTCGCACTAGAACATGATGTAAGCACAAAAGCCGAAATGTGCTTACGCACAGAAAAATCCAGATGCAGGAATCTGTGTGTACTCTAACTTCCGCGTTCTTCCGTTATATAAATCCCAGTCAGCGTGAAAAGTAACGCACATGCATGCACTTGCTGTCCCACCCCAGTTCCTCCCAGAATTACGCCTCTTTGAATATGCAAATCAATATAAATAGTACTTAAGCTCAGCGTTCTGTGAAAAGGCAATGGCAAAAGCATGGGGGGAAAATATAAGAATTTCAGCAAATACCAAGTGGCGGGAAAGAAAAACGTACTATTTGTTGGTTTAAACAATGGTATAAACAACAAAATGAAGTCGATCGGGTGCCCGAAACAAAAAAGAAGTTATCAGATATCAAAGTTGCTGTGAAAAGGCGAGTCGCCTGAGTGTCATATGAAAGCTTATTAGGGTACAGAGAAAAAAAAAAGGCACACAGTGGGAAAAAATCACGAAATGTCAACTTTAATCTCGAAATTTCCACTTCAATCATGTAGTTTATTTTGTCATTAAAGTAGAACATCATAAACTTCATCTTAAAATTGTTTCATTTATTAGTTTCTCAAATCCCATCGTAACTAAAGTAGCACATTAAATGCTTTGTTATGTATTTGATCTTCTATGTGTCTGAATCACTACATGCTTCCATTCTTTCTCTTCCTCCGAAAGGACACAGAATCCATTACATTGATATTAGAGCTCTCTGAATAATTAAAATATAGAGATATATACGTAATATCATTTTCATGATGATAGGAGTTAAATCATGTTATTAAACATGTGAACACGGTGGCACAGTGATTGTTCATGTCTCAGATGCTTGCAGCGCCATGTGCGACCTTCGATGAAATACTTTATTGTAGCAGTAGCGTCTTTTTCAAACATACTAACCTCCAATTCCTGTCCTTACTTTTCTTTCTCCAAATACCCAATTGCCATAAATTCAGCTCTGTAATAGACGTTAAGCCATCTGCAAGCTTTGAATGCCGATTCTTTAAAACTTTTAAGGAACATTGAAACATCTTCGTAGTATGTGTTTAATTATTCTATCCATCCAGTGTCGCACCAGTCCCAGCGCAAGGCAGGAACAATCCGTGAACGGAACGCCAGCTCCTTGCTAGCACTGCAGCACCATGTCCTCACATATTTATTAACAATATAGATTATTTAAATGAAGTTAAAGTTGTATCTGTATAATATAATAAACATATTTTGCTGCATTTCATCTTATAAAATTATATTGTCTTCATATGTAAATACGCGCTTTATAAAGTGGCTCAGGTTGTGCAATATTATAACTTGTACAAGTTTACAGTTAGATGATTGTACTTAAAAGTACAAACAGTTCTACAAGGAGCACTTGATTGAGTGCGTTTATAGTTCTTGGGGTGAAACTCTTTCTGAACCGCGAGGTCCGTACAGAAAAGGCTTTGAAACGTTTGCTGTGTGAAAGCAGTTCAATAGACAGCATGGCTGAGGCAGCGTGTGCTTGATGCTGTATACCGATAATTCTCTTTCCAGTCAGCTGCTGTAGATCTTTGATTCCCCACCCAGATACAGTAATATTAATACTCCGAGTGGTGCAGTGAGAGTAATATGGAAAAAGATGATCCGATGTGGCAACCCCTAACGGGAGCAGCTGAAAGAAGAAGAAGAAGGTGCAGTGAGAGTAACAACACTAAAGCAGCTATCGTATTTAGAATTGTTTGACCATTCTGTGGACCATTATATTGTTACTGGTTAATTACAATCAGATGCATTAAACTAATAAACAATATGCAGTTAATTTCAGTGTATTTATAAAGCCGCATCAGAAAAAGAAAGGATAACCACACAGGAACAGGAGCACTGCTTTGACGCTGGGTGTCGCCAGTCTGCAAAACCGAGCGCAGAACTTGCGTACAATAGGGTATGAGGTACCGTGAAAATGTGCGTGGCTTTACGCCAAGTTTAGGTTTTATACATCACGATTTGAATGTGGAAAAGTTCTTACGCAACATTTCTGTGCATACGCACCATTTATACATGAGGCCCCAGAGGAATATGATAATTCTGTGCTCATATCGTCTATAAGGAAAACAACAAAAAGGTAGCTACAATAAAGCCAAATTAAAATAATGAGTTTTTAGCAGTTTTTTAAAATGATCCATAGCACTAGCCTGGTGAATTTATATTGGTAAAGCATTACACATTTTGGGTGCATAACAGCAAACAGCCACCTCACCACTTCTTTTAAGGTTGGCTCCTGGAATTACAAGCAGACCACCATTGGAAGATCTAAGGTTACAACTTGGAGTGTAGGGGGACAGGCATTCTAAAATACAGAAATGCAGCAAGATGAATTTAGGCTTTATACACCATTAGTAGTATTTAAAGTCAATTCTGAATGACACAGGTAACCAAATGTAACAACGCTAACACTGGTTACGGTTAACTGTAATCTACTGATGTCTTTCTTAGGTAGTCCTGTAAGGAGTGCATTACAGTAATCTAGTCGACTGAATCCAAACACGTGAATTCATTTTTCAGCATCTTGTAAAGATGTAACAGGTCTAACTTTTTCCATATTCCTTAAGTGAATGCAGTCCTAATAATCTGATGAATATGTGATTTAAAATGTAGGTCAGAGCCAGTAGTTACCCCTAAATTGTTTACCTCCTTCTTGACTTTCAAGCTTAAGGGATGAAGTTTATTTCTAATAGCCTCACTATATCTATTTTTGCCAATAACTAAGATTTCTATTTTCTCATTATTCAGTTTGAGAAAGTTACTACTCATCCTTTCAGAAATATAAGTAAGACACAGGATCAGAGAGCCAAGAGCATCAGGATTGTCAGGCACTGCAGATAAATAAAGCTGTGGCAGCTCAGCTTGTGCTTTGAGATAATCTCACCTAATTGAAGCATATAGATTGAAAAGAGCAGAGGATCCCGAATAGATCCTTGTGGTACACCATATAAAATATCATGGGTTCCCAGTGTATAATCAGCACAACTAACAATGAATTTTCTGCCTGTTAAGTAAGACTGAAACCAATTTAAGACATTGGCAGAGAGGCCCACCCATTATCTAAGGCGATTTATAAGAATACTGTGATCAATGGTATCAAATTCAGCAGTCAGATCTAAGAGGATGAGAACAGCCTCTGTCCGCATTAACCCTCAAATAATTTACTACTTTAACCTTTGCAATTTTTGTACTGGGACTTGTGAAGAATAGCATGTCTATTCAGGAAATGATTAAGCTGTTTATAAATTGCCTTTTCTAGAGTTTTACTTAAGAAAGTCATGTTAGGAATTGGTTTAAAACTGTCAAAGGCAGAGGAGTCGAGATCACTTTTCTTGAGCAGACAAAGGTGTCCAGACAATTTCAGAATATCTTTGCAGAATCAGCAATACTTGATTTCTTTCTCACTTGCTTTACTTTACTTGACATTCGTGTATACAGGGGACAATTGCTTTTCATGTAATCATTTTTCAGGAGGCATACAGGAGGTTAAGAGGCTTTTGCATCTGGCAGAGTTGGCGGACTGTCCGTCAGGGAATGGACTGACAGCAGTGATGTGCGGTGAGGTTCATGGCTGGTGAGGCACTGACTCCTTCAGAGTGACATTTACAAAGACATGAACCCCAAAGAGTAGCTTATTCACTGTTCGTTTGGCAGCCAGCATGCACATTGACTACTGGTTATGTTTCATAACTCATCAGCATTTTTTACACACACATAGGTAAGGTGCAGATTTGGCTAGAATGAATGTCACATTTATAGCGATGAGAGAGAGCAGAGAGAGCGCATTTGCTCTGCAGCCTCCATGTGTTCTAAATTTGCCATTGCAATTCCACAATTCATACTCATACAATAAAAATGAAAGTATTGAGTGGTGTACAAAAAAAATGGATTTCAATTTTGACCTTAATTGAAATATTTAGTTGTTTTTAAAAGCTTTTAATTCTGATGCTTTAATCAATTTTAATACAGACTGTTCAACAAAAGGATAAGAAGAAAAATAGAAGAATATTTTATTTAAGGTCAAGGTTTAGTTTTTAAATATTGGATTGCTTTTTCTTAGTCTTATCCCATCTTTTTATAAAATTGAAAACTGTTTATGGTCTTACCTTTATTTATAAATGAAGTCCATGTGCCTGTCCTTCTCCAGAAACATCTCTGTCACTTTCTTGTAAAAAGTCCTCCTTATTTTCCTTTAGTTGTAAAAATCTTAATATTCCATTTTGGCAGTCAGTCGGAACAAAAAATAAAAATAAACAGACCACTGCAGTGCACTTGACTTTCTGATGTCATTAACTTATTGGCGCCTCTGCATAGAAGAACAGCAGCAATGAGCACCTGTTTGGCTCACATGCGTCCCCTTCGGTGCGGCACGGTACTGTCTGCCTCACCTTGTGCCTTTTCACTGCGGTTTGATGGCCAATCAGCAATGCTAAATATGTCACACACATTCATTAAAGATATTAGCCAGGCTGTGGAAAGTCAGGATGTATAATAAACGTCTCTGCAAACATTATATTGGCGACACACAGAGAGACAGCAACAGGCACGTGCCAATTGCATGTATCAGCCCAGTGTGTGAGGGAGAGCGCAGTCCAAGCTGAGGTGAGCCTCGTCGCTGCTGCACTTCGCGTTACTTCCCTGTATTTGAACAGGAAATGAGACAATTCAGTGATTTTAACTATAAAAATGATCAAAATTATTGGAATCATACAGAAAACAAATTTATAGCACAGACCAGTGGACATATTTATTTTATGTTATCATTATTAGTTTTTTAACTTTTCATGATGACTGCCTCCCCTGACTGCCACTAGGAGGAGGAAAAGAAATGGTTCCTTGAAGAGTGATACAAAAAGAAGGATGGGGATTTCTGGGAGGTCTGATGACAGCAAGAGGAGGTGAAAGCCAGATGTGAGAGAAAAAATTCTAAAAATGAAAACGGCTGTTACAATGACAGGTTTATTTGTTTAACATCCTTTATAGTCATTTTGCATGCACTTATTTTGAATTGTTTAAGAACAAACCATTTCCTACAACCACTTCTTTATCCTGCTGTGCCTTCCTTCCAAACCAAGTTTAGGGAGTCGCTGTAGTACAGAAATAGCTCTATGCCCCAATGGTTAGCTCTGCCGTCTCATGACTGCTGGTTTAATTATCGGCCCGGCTGCTAATGGTGTGGTATTTGCACTTATGCCCTCGATCTCTGTTGGTATTCTCAGGATATTTTGGCTACATGACTGACGAGTAATGTTGATTATAAACTAGTTCAGTGTGAGCGTGAGTTTTAGTGCACCTTAAAGGATATGATTAGCATTTATCAAGACAAACCTTACGTCTTCACAATCAAGGTATACTTTAATTTTCCAGATAATAAAGTGAAGCATTTTTACGAATTTTCAAAAGTGTCTAGCCCATTTTGTGTTTTCCAATGCGGGTGGTCTAAAGTGAAAACAGATGTCTTAAAACTTGCCAAATGAGTCCATTTTCCAAGCCAAGGGTGTTACTGAGTATTGATCAAATATTGCAAAACGGCATTTTAGTAATGAAGAAAAGGAAAAAGCAAAACACTTTTGTGCACTTAACTTTGCTGCCTGTGTTCTTCACAGCAACTTCAAGACTGTCCCCAAAATGCTATTGTTGACATTATTGAATATTGATACCCTGATGTGAATTGTTCTGTAGACAACTAGACAATAATCTCTGGAAAAATATCACACAATTACTCACAATCTTTCCAATTCTACGCAAAGCAAGTGTAAATGAGGAGAAGAATAAGAGTTCAAGAGCTGGGGGTCCTCCTCAGTGACCTAGTTAATTGCAAACAATTAAGAGTTAAACAACATAAATAAACGGTCTCTGTTCTAAAGTTGCCTGGTATTGGTTAAAGCACAGGAGTTCTGTCTCCGTCTGTTGCAGGCCCAAGAATGAACTCTGCTTCATGTGAGTGGTCAGGATTTATGGGGGTTCTCCCAGAAGGCCAGAGCTCATCTCATAGCAGAGTGGAGTGGAGTGGAGTCACTTACACGACAGGAGCCATGGAAGTGACCCCCTAAGCGCATGTGTGTGACACAAGCTGTACATCTGGAAAAAGAGGGATTGAGGCAATTTATTTTACAGAACATGAAGGACTAAACTTTTTTGGTAGGTGATAAGTATTACTGACACATTTCCAGCATTCAGTGTTAAAGCAGCTACTCTTCCACAGTTCAGCACATTTATTAATACCAACTCACCAGAAGGCTTAATGCAGATCCTGGCACTGTGAGTCAGGAATGACAGCTCTGCGCTACCACTCTACCTTCCTTAATCCATCTGAAGTAAAGATGCAAAACTTTAACCTGATTAAAACTAAATCTATGTCTATAACGTCTGTTCAGTTCTAGTCCCATGCACCTGCATGCACAATGGTACCAGAGGTAGCTGACAAGGTCTTTGCAAAATAAAGCAAACATTTTTTTCTTTTTAAATGTCATGAATAAACTTCTTTTTGATTCAATATGTGTGTCAGCATTGGGAGCAATGTCATAAGTCCACACTCGACAGCCGCTGAAAGCAGACAAGAGAACAGGAAATGTAAGTTTACATCAAGAAAACAGACCACTACAACTCGGTCAAAAGATGACTTCTGAGGGCAGGAAGTGCCTTTTATACTCGGCAACATTTTTGCCAACCAATCCTGAAGCTCTATGTTACTCTCTAACCAATAGCAGGTCATGTGGGGACACTCATTAGAACAATCGAGAAGGGAACATTCCATTCAATCCAACAACGCTGTCCAGTCCTATCCACTTAATTCTTACAAAATATAACATCAAGTCGAGTTTTGAAAGTACCTGAAGTCCTACTGTCTACCACACTACTTGGTCACTTGTTTCAAGTGTCTAGCATTCTCTGTGTAGAGATAAACTTTCGAATGTTTGTGCGAAATTTACCCGTAATAAGTTTCCAACTGTGTCCCCATGTTCTTGATGAACTCATTTTAAAATAACAGTCTCGATCCACTGTACTAATTCCCTTCATAATTTTAAACACTTCACTCATGTCACCTCTTAATCTTCTTTCTCTTTCAGGGCTGATGTTGACTTTCAGGGGTAGAAGATGGTAATCGGCTGTAAACTCACCCTTACTTTTTAGTTCGACTCTCTTTGCTTAAAGGAAAACTATGAAGCTTTGTTGATTTGACCTCGATTCCCTGCGCGTGTGTGAGTAGTGAAGAGCAAACAGCCTCTGAAATGGCATCAACATCTGGCGAGACTAAAGCAAATGTGCAGAGCAAAATACTCCATGAATGTTTTACATATTATCACTGAATCTGACTCTGAGTTTGATGGAAATGATCTGAAGATGGATATCGAAAACAAAAGTGAGGTACCAGCATCAGCCTATTGGTCCCCAGCTGATTGTGGTTGATCGAGGGTTAGTTTGGCTGACCACACACTAAGGAGGTGCCACCGGATCATCTGCTGTCGTGCTGCTATCAGTCTTCCGTGCTTTACTCCGCCCTCCCTCAATCAGACCTAACAGTCACTTAAAACAAAAAAGGCTTCAACCTGGCTGGGACGCTACAATACTTTCGAATTTTACTGCTTTCATATTCTTTACCTTTCTCCGCATGTGTATCGCGCCATCGTTTGTTTGAGCCTTTCGAATTCAACTGCTTTCATAATATCTTATCTGCCTTTTTTTCTCTCCAACGCTTTTGGGTCTCTTTTCTCTGTGCTGCTCTTTCTTCTTTGCTTAGTCATTGACGTTTCATCTAGAACGTATTGTCCTTAAGCGCTTTATATGTGCTGAGAGCACAGGATCTGTGTGTGCTACGTGCCTTTACACGACTGAGTGTTATTTCATATGGTTTGCGTCTTGCGGGTCTTTTAAGTGTCTTCTGAGAACTTCTGAGAAGATCACGTGCCTTCACCCTGATTTTCCTTTCCAAGATTTTTTTTTTTTTTATAATAGAGAGAAATATTCAGCCCTCAAAAAGTTAAACTGTAAAGGCTCAGCTCTTTCAATCTTTCCTCCTAACTCATCCCCTGTAGCCCTGGAATCAGCCTAGTCGCTCTTCTCTGGACCTTTTCTAGTGCTGCTGTGTCCTTTTTGTAGCCTGGTGATCAAAACTGCACACAGGACTCCAGATGAGGCCTCGCCAGTGCATTATAAAGGTTGAGCATAACCTCCTTGGACTTGTACTCCACACATCAAGGCGCTATATAACCCTAACGTTTTGTTTACCTTCTTAATAGCTTCTGAACACTTTCTATAAGTTGATAGCATTGAGTCCACTACTACTCCTAAATCCTTCTCATAAGGTGTACTCTCGATTTTCAGACTTCCCATTGTATATTCAAACCTAATATTTTTACTTCATACGCTCACAGACAGACACACTTATCCTTTTATTAAGGTGGAGTTTTGGATTTTGTTTCTAATAAAACAATGGCAAAAGATTAAGGAGCCAGTCTATAGATTTAGTAACACTGGATTATGATGGTGTGTCCATAAATATATTGTTCCGCTATTCTTAAATTAGTGACAGAACAGGAAAATCTACTAATAATCCCTAAAACAAAGCCTCCATTCAGGGTAGACAAGTACAAATCTCACAGTACCTGCTGAACTGCTTAGATAACAAACACACCCTGATTACAACTGTAGTTCACTTTGTGCCTTGCAGCTCCAGTGTCACCAGAGATGTCCTCAGAAGCCAACTCAGCCAGTGTGGGGTTTCTATTTGTATATAAAATAAAAGTCATTGAACTGTGTTGAAATATAGTAAGAATCACAGCAGATTATTGCCTAACGTCTGCTGCCACCAACTCTCCCATTAAATCTTCATAATCCCAAAAATGTGTTTTCAGTGGAGATCATAACCATTTAATCTGTTTCAAGACACATTTGTTCTTAAGATGAACTTGAAACACAAAACTCCCTTTTTGATGAAGACTTGTTAAAATAAACAGCGGCCCAACACCACACAGCCATTTAGAAGGCGCTTCAAACATTACAGTTCATCCTGTCCAGAGTAACACATATGACAGTGTTCCAGGTTCGGAAAAAGTCAAATTGAATTAAAATTGGGAATGCTGGATTCCCTTTTGGTCTCCCAGTTCCCTGACTTCCAGTTCTTTCTGGCATGACAACACATCACTGCATGTATTTTCAAAATAACATATCTTCATGTCAATCAGCCCGCAATCTAGGAGTTATCTTTGATTCTAGCATGTCATTTAAAGCACATATTACAAAGTCGTCCAAAACATGTTTTTTCCATCTTAAAAATGTTAGGAAATTAAAGCGCTTTCTAAATAAACAGGATTGTGAGAAATTAATTCATGCATTTATCTCTAGCAGGATTGACTACTGCAATGCGGTGTTCACTGGCTGTTCAAACTGTTCTTTATACAGCCTCCAGTTAATCCAAAATGCGGCTACAAGAATTATTACAAGAACAAGAACATATGAACACATAACTCCAGTTCTTAAATCCTTATACTGGCTCCCAGTTAAGTTTAGGGCAGATTTCAAAATCCTCCTTTTAACATATAAAGCATTAAATGGCCAAGGTCCGGCTTACTTGTCTGAACTTATCATGACTTACAAACCAGAGCGCACATTAAAATCTCAAGATGCCGGTCTGCTTATGAGTCCAAGGATTAATAAAATAACAGTGGGAGGTCGAGCTTTTAGTTACAGAGCCCCTAAACTGTGGAATTGTCTGCCTGCTACTATAAGAGATGCCCCTTCAGTCTCAGCCTTTAAATCCCAGCTGAAGACTCACAAAGTTCAGTTTAGTACACCCTGACTAGAACTGCTGATTAACTGTACATACTGAATCTCTGTTGTTAGTCATTAGCATTAAAACATAAGTAACATGGTAGTTATATTTGAATACTAACCCTCACCTATTCTGTTTCTTTTCTCTGTACCCAAATGTGGCAATTGGTGCCACGGCCCACCTGCCAAGTTGTTTGCCTGCCTATGGTAAAGTCATCCCTGATGGAGGATCACAGGAATCATGGGAAAGAAGGGTCCTTTCATCGGAGCAACGTTTTAGCCGTGGAATGGCCAAATGGGGAGGCAGCTAGATGGATGAGGTCTCCAGGACTCTAAAAATATCCAAACCTAATTATGTCATATCATCTACTGATAAACCATACTTCTAAAATTTTTATTATTATGCTGTATTAAGGAATTGTTTTGTTCTGTGTATTGTATTGTATTGTATTGACCCCCTACTTTTGACACTCACTGCACGCCCAACCTACCTGGAAAGGGGTCTCTCTTTGAACTGCCTTTCCGAGGTTTCTTCCATTTTCCTACAAGGTTTTATTGGGAGTTTTTCCTTGTCTTCTCAGAGAGTCAAGGCTGGGGGCTGTCAAAAGGCAGGGCCTGTTAAAGCCCATTGCGGCACTTCCTGTGTGATTTTGGGCTATACAAAAATAAACTGTATTGTATTGCATTGTATTCATGTTATCACAGACTTGTACAATTACCTATGAGGACCGTATATAGTCGCTTTTAAGTTCTCCCACAGATAAGTCGGGCCTTGATTTTACTGTATAATTTCCGGTATTTTACAATGTTGGTCGTATAAGTCGAATGCGGAAAATTCACACTATTGGTCCAAGAGATTACGATATACTAACGCCCACCTGAGAGAATAACCGCAGAACACACGGCCATTTTTTTCTATGTATTGTGCCTACATGACCACATGGTGATACCCGAACTATTCCAAAGTGACGTTTGCACTGTTTCGTGTTTTTTGTATCTCACACCCTCATACACCTTTATCGTAAGAACATCCCTTATCTACGAAGAAGCATTCGATCAGAAGAAAATATGAAGCTGGTTTTAAATTAAAAGTCATTGAAGTGGTGAAAGAAATTGGTAAAAAAATTAAATGTGTCTGAGAAACCTGTACGAGATTGGAGATAGCAAGAAGATGTAAAAAAAATTGGAAAAAATCAAATACTCAGTTAGAGGATCTGTACAGACCTTTTTCAAAACATGGCAGGATCTAATCAGTAATATTTTAAAATAAGTTCATAAAGCACATAGAATTTTTTTTTAAATTAGGTATGTTTACAAGCCTTAAATTTAACGTTATTTGGCTTGCTCTCTCTCTCAGGGGTGGGGATCGATCTGTTCTTAACTCAATTTTTATTTTTGTAAAATCTTGATTGCTTTGTATGGATTGTAATAAAATTAATAAAATTAAAAAAAAGATGAAAAAAAAAATGTTTGCATTTTTGAATGGGTGTATAAGTGAGGGTCTGATTTTATGATCAATTTTTCAGTTGTCAAGACCCAACTTATATGCGAGTATATACGGTAAGTCAAAATTCAGCCTGATCAGATCAACCTAAAACTTACAGCTGGTTGACAATGAAGGAGAAGACAGTGGTATCTCTCTTGAGAACTTCTTTTGGATTTTTAGCAAATTGAACCCTGTAACTCCATGTCTGTAATGGTCATACAAGGCCTTTCTCGGCAGTATGAGATGTAAGGCAGGCATGTCTACGTTAAACAGATTATGCTCAACGCCAAGGACACAAATTGCTCCTCCAATTGGCATCCATGTCAAAAAAGTTCTGTTTGAACCAGTGTAAAACTACTCTCCACATCGCTCAGTTATAGCACTGGTTCAGACTTCTCACATTCCCGACATTGTAACTGCAATCCAATCGTCCAGCAAATATGCTGCCCAGACCTGTGGCCTGGCAACCTCATGGGCATTAGATTTAGACAAACCGTACTTCTTCAAATTTCTTCCCCAATCGGCGATCAAACAGGCAAAAATGGCAAACAGTAAGTTAATAAAGTGAATATATTGTGGGCCACCCAGGCTGGCACTGCCACCTGAAACTGACACAGACAAACCTGGGACACAAGTTCAAGACATTTTCATTTTTCCTCGTGGGAAACGCCTTCCCCGTTTCCCACAAGCCCAGCACAGTCCAAAGCACCAACACAGCACAATTCAATGTCTTCCTTCAGTCTTTCTTTTCTCCTCCACTCCTTGGGTCAAGCTTCGCCTTCATCCTCCCAACTCTGTCTCCCTTAACAGTGACTGCTTGCTCCTTGTATAATGTACCCAAAAGTGCTCCAGGTGCTTTTCCGGCAGCACTTCCCGGGTGTGGCGGAAGAACTGCCTATAAGGGCTCAGCGGCTCCTGCTGCAGCACCACCTGGCAGCGCCTGCAGATCCCAACAGGGCTGCACCAAACTCCAACTCCCATGAAGCCCTGCAGGAGTCTGAGGCACTGCTATAACACTCTGGCCACGCTTGCTCCCCCAAGGGCCCCGGCCGCACGCTACAATATATTAATGAAAAAGAATTGGAAAAAAATACCAAACAGTATAAATATTTCACCTCTCCCCTCTGCTAACACCCACAACCCCACAAGTGAATGGCGAAATATTATAATAAATGGTGCAGCACTAAAAATACAATCCAAACCCTCCCTTGATCCTACACTAAACATAAAACAGATATGACGCACAAGAAACACATAACACACGTAAAGTCCTGGAAATTGTCTAGAGAATGATTAATGGAAATGACCTTAAACTGGTTAGAAACTGTCCAGTGGTATCTGCAATATGGAAGCACTTGATTGTTTGCTCCTTTCCCAAACTAAAAAAGACAGTCTCACCATATGGTCCTCAGCGTGTCCTGATACTACTGAACCCCAGGGTTTTGTGAGAATGGCGAGATCATTACAGGTCAGGCATTGAGAGCAGCAAGTTGTGGATAGGTATGTGATGACCCAGATCGGTGTTTGGGGTTGTGTTCTGGTTGATGGCTGGACCGGAAAATTAACTTGAGGGGTCAAGGTCCTGCAGCATTCTCCTTTACCTTTTGTTTCCAAGGAACAACATTTACACAAACGCACCATAGACTACATAAATGGGACAACACTATGAAAGACGCGACTCGGCACAAAACACATTAAGAAGTCCCCATTCATGTAGCACCGCTACTACATTATACAGTAAGTGTTTTGGCATTCCTGTTAATTTCTGTGGCTACCATTGGAAGTTCAGTCAGTTGACATGTCTAGTGCTTTTTTTGATGAAAAATATCACACTTTAGGTCGATCCAGTCTATCCATCCATCTACTGGACCAGTTTATCCCACTTCAGTGTAACAGGGGCCTGGACATACAGTGACCAGACTAGAAGTCAAGCCCTCCTTGAGCCATGATGTGTTAATCCCTCTGTCACCACACACAACATTTTTGTCAAACAAAATGCTTTTCACATTGTCAGGTGCATGCGCTTCGGAGGCCAGCTTAAGGGCTCTGCCATTGGCAGTTACCCGCTGAACCAGGGGTTGGTGCTGTGTTCTGATGCCTTCTCTTTTCCTCCCTCTGCTGAACAGAAGATTGACGGGCATTACACCGCTGACGTCACCTCCAATGTCTGTCCTCCTGGGCCCGTCTGAAAAGATGTCATCAATATCAACGTAAAAAGATAATCATGTTTTGTTTTATTTTCATTTTACGGGGTTATGGACTTGCCCCAATCCTTTTTCTGTGTCATCTTTGTGTTTTAGATAGATAGATAGATAGATAGATAGATAGATAGATAGATAGATAGATAGATAGATAGATAGATAGATACTTTATTAATCCCAAGGGGAAATTCACATACTCCACCAACAGCATACTGATAAAGAACAATATTAAATTAATAAGTGATGAAAAGGCAGGTATAACAGACAATAACTTTGTATAAAGTTAACGTTTACCCCCCCGGGTTGAATTGAAGAGTCACAAAGTGTGGGGGAGGAACGATCTCCTCAGTCTGTCAGTGGAGCAGGATGGTGACAGCAGTCTGTCGCTGAAGCTGCTCCTCTGTCTGGAGATGATCCTGTTCAGTAAATGCAGTGGATTCTCCATGATTGACAGGAGTCTGCTCAGCACCCGTCGCTCTGCCACGGAGGTCAAACTGTCCAGCTCCATACCTACAATAGAGCCTGCCTTCCTCACCACTTTGTCCAGGCATGAGGTGTCCCTCTTCTTTATGCTGCCTCCCCAGCACATCACCGCGTAGAAGAGGGCACTCGCCACAACCGTCTGATAGAACATCTGCAGCATCTTATTGCAGATGGTGAAGGACGCCAGCCTTCTAAAGAAGTATAGTCGGCTCTGTCCTCTCTTACACAGAGCATCAGTATTGGCAGTCCAGTCCAATTTATCATCCAGCTGCACTCCCAGGTATTTATAGGTCTGTACCCTCTGCACAGTCACCTCTGATAATCACGGGGTCCATGAGGGGCCTGGTCCTCCTAAAATCCACCACCAGCTCCTTGGTTTTGCTGGTGTTCAGTTGTAGGTGGTTTGAGTCGCACCATTTAACAACATCTGTTCAGAAAACAGCCAGCGTCTTCTAGGGGAGGCATTCCAGGTAGCCATAACAACAGCTCCTCCAAAATAGTTCTGTTTGGTGGAACATACATTGGTAAATCTACTCAAGTTCATAATAAATAATTTGTGAAAAATACAAATATACAGTCGTCCCTTGCGATTTGCAGGGGTTAGGGGTGCAGGACCCCTGCAAATGTGAAGAAATGTGAATACATTGAATGACGTGGGCTAACAAACACACACACACACAATGTTTGTAAAAACTCTGCACACCACCATGGACCCCAAACATGCATCATCACAGGCACTCTATAAAAGAGAGGATATGGAAGCATTTACTTCAACATCACTGATGTTGTGTCACAACAGGCCTAGGAAGAAAAAGACTTCAACAGCCCAAAAACGGGCAACAAATAACCTGATACAAAGCTTGCTGTATGATATTGATTTGAGTCATTTAGGTTGTATGTTTTCTTTGATATTAATAACTTGTGGCAGTGCTACCGGGTAGTAAAAACTTCAACTCCCTGCAGTCCCTGCAGTTTATCTGATTGGAGGCCAGCTAAGGGTGCGGGAACTGCTGGGCACAAGTTTTCAAAGGGGCCCGGTTAGATAGACACTTTATTAATCTCAAGGGGAAATTCACATACTCCAGCAGCAGCATGCTGATAAAAAACAATATTAAATTAAAGAGTGATAACAATCAAGGTATAACAGACAATAACTTTGTATAATGTTAACGTTTACCCCCCGGGTGGAACTGAAGAGTCGCATAGTGTGGGGTCTCCTCAGTCTGTCAGTGGAGCAGGACGGTGACCGCAGTCTGTCGCTGAAGCTGCTCCTCTGTCTGGAGATGATCCTGTTCAGTGGATTCTCCATGATTGACAGGAGTCTCCTCAGCGCCCATCGCTCTGCCACGGATGTCAGACTGTCCAGCTCCGTGCCTACAATAGAGCCTGCCTTCCTCACCAGTTTGTCCAAATGTGAGGCGTCCTTCTTCTTTATGCTGCCTCCCCAGCACACCACCACGTAGAAGAGGGTTATACAGACAAGACAGCTTGTTTTGTGTCTGGAGTTACCCGTCTGTTTTGTCTTCCTATTCATTGCCTGTGTTTTTGATTGTTCTTGTCCTGAATCAGAGGGGTGTGCAGGGCTTAGGGCTGACCAACCCCACGCTGGGCCAGTAACCGGTATGTGTGGACTGTATAAACTTGCAAGTGAATTTAATAAAAATAATGTTAACATACACCAGATTTTCTCATTACAGTATTCAGCTAAATTTTTGCAAGATAACACGTGGGCTTTTTCAAAATATAACGATATAATCTATTAAAAAAGTGCAATTCAGAATTCATGACAATACCACGACAGTGCGAAATGCGATGCGGTGTCTTGTCGAAATTAGCAGGGCCTCTTGTAGAAAAGGACACAAATTGCAAGTATACTCTGAGTCTCGATATGTAGGATGTCATAGTCGTAACTCACATTGATGTCATGTCGGCCTGTTATCATTAGCGATACGTGTCTTTGTGCATTAATACGTGGACTATGGAATGTTTTCAAAGACGTACATGTACAGAATTTAGCCTTGAAGGAGGATCTTAAAAGGGTTCCTCTTAGAAGCATCTCAAATATATATATATATATATAGTGGAGAATATAACTTGACAAATCTGCTCGAATGGGACACGCGGACCTCAAAAATTGGGGCCCCCTTAGGCACCGGGCCAGCTCTTGCCCTGAATTATCTCCTGTTTGTGTGAATGGACTGTTTGGTGTCTGCCTGTTGTGTGAGGACTGAATTGGATTGTTTGTCGACGGATCTCATTACTCTTCATCGTCAGGGTATACCGATAAACAGTTCTTCACATTTTCTAACAGTGAGTTGATCTCTGGACTATTCAGTCTCCATCATTTCACCACATTGGTTGCCGTTTCCTAAGGACTTTGTTGTGGACTTCATCGTGAGGGGTGCTTGTTAGTTGTTTGCATGCTGCTTAAATTTGTGTTTATTGTATAATCGCCAGAAAGGGAACAGGGGTGGGATCGTTTTAGTTTGTGTAGTTAGATTACATGTGTTGTCGTTTAATACCTTCCTTAATTTCTGTTTTGTTGCCGTTTGCTTTTTGTCTCTGTGAGGGTGTGTGTGTGAGTTGGGCCAAGGCTGGGTGCGTTCCTGGGGTCCCCACCAAAAAAATAAATAAATCAGTGTCAACAGGCAGTGTGAATCTTTATTTTAAGTTTTAATGAAATTTGTTATCTCTTTGAAACTATATTGAGGTTCATTGACATAAGCGATCGCTAAGGGGTTGAGAGGTTCAGCCCAAGCAATTGGTAAATGGTGTGGTATATGGCCAGCCATTCATCCCGGTCAATACCCCCAGGCCGCCAGATGGAGCCCTTCCCTGCAGAATGGAGGTGCCCCGAATGCCAGCGGGGAATTCTGGACAATGGAGTCTTTATCCACAGCCCTGCTGGATACCATGGGTGCTGCTAGAGGACGCTGCAGGGAGGAACAAGGATTATTTTCCCAACATCCCGCAAGTACGTCCCAGTCACATGGAGAGAAGAAATGACATACTAACGGGTTGAAGAAAAGGAGTTTTTATCTGACCCGGAAGTGTTGCCAGTCACATGGACAGAGAGAGAGAAACACTTCCGGGTCAAGGACTATAAGAGACTGTGAGAGATCCCAGACGGATGAGATGAGTTGGGAGGAAGGGAACAACGCGTCTGTGAAAAGAGGATTGATTATTGTTATTGTGAATTATTATTATTTATGAGTATTGTGGAGTGGAGGGTGCTTTGTGCATTATTATTGTAATAAATTTAATAATTGGACTTTTATCTGGTGTCTGGCGTCTGGTCTGGGAGTTCAAGGGGCCCTCTATCTGTCACAATGGGTATTTGTTTTTGTCATCTGTTATTAATAGATTTCTGTTTTTATTTAAATCTTCTTACTGGGCATTTCAGTGCTACCATGTAGTGATAAGAAGGGAAGTAGTGTTGCTTCAGTTATTTTTGGTTCTTACCATATCAGTTAGCCAGAGTGCGCCAAACACACAAGGTCTGGACTCTCCTGGGCTGGTTCTAGACAGGCATATATGAGGGGGCAGACAGAAATGTGAAGGGGGCACATGGTGGCGATAGAGGCTGGAAAGGGGTGGGGTGCTCTAGACAGCAGTAGCTCAGTCGGTAGAGCGGGTTGTCCAGCAATCGGAGGGTCGCAGGTTCACTCCCGGCATGAGAATGCAGCTGTTGTGTCCTTGGGCAAGACACTTAACCTACCTTGCCTGCTGGTGGTGGTCGGAAGGATTGGTGGCGCCAGTGTTCGGCAGCCTCGCCTCTGTCAGTGCGCCCCAGGGCAGCTGTGGCTACAAGGTAGCTTATCATCACCAGCGTGTGAATGTGTGTGTGAATGGGTGAATGACTGTTGTGTTGTGAAGTGCCTAGGGGGGTTCTTGAACTCTAGTAGGCGCTATATCAAATACAGGCCATTTACCATAACTGTTTTTGTCATATAATTGGATTGCACTTTGTCTCTACCCTAAGACCTGTCCAACTTGGGTGTCCCACCTGAAGGTTAAGCTTCTGCTGGTGTAGCTCTTAGGGTCACTGAGGCACACAAACCCCCTGACCACGATAAGGTGGTAATCCCTCAGGAGGAAAACTGAAAAATAAAACAACAAAAAATAAAATAAAATATTCCTCATCAAATTATAACAACTAAAAACATGACATTTACCTTAATTGGATGGCCTATATCAAATATATTCGAACCCAACAATAACACAACTCACTATTACCAATATTAACAAAACTAAAAAGGGTAGGCCAAGTTATAAAAAAAAAAATCAATTCACCAAGTCTTGAAAAATAAAAAAATAAAATAAAGAATAAAATAAAATATCCATCCAGATCTTTACAACCAACAACATCAAATGTATCTTATTGGATGGCCTAATTCTCAAATAAATTTGCAAAATAAAGTAAGAATAAAATAAGACCTCTCAATATAGCCAATATTTACAAAACTAAAAAGGGTTGGCATAGTAATTAAACAAAAAACAACTCACCATGTCTTTTCCTACAATTCTCAAACTAATTTGTAGAACACAACAGATTTAGAACAGAACATATGAACTTTTTTCTTCTTTTTTTGTCTTGTTTTAAGCTTGTTTGTTTTACAGGAAACTGAACTCTCTATTTGTAACTGAGCAGCTCCGCTCTCCTTTCTCCTCAATCCACTGTACAACAACAGTCTCCTGTTTCCCTTTGCAAAAAACTCCTACAAATTCATCCGTATCCAAGTTATTTGTTATGGACTTCTCATGGGCCAAGATCACCAAATTCCTCTTTCTTTTATGTAACATGGTGTGACGATAGGGGGTTAGGACCCGTGACAAAGTGGAGAAGGAACTCTCACACGATGCTGAAGACACACCAATTACCAGGGCTGTTACATACAATTTATGCAACTCAGGAAAGGCTTCCTTGTACTCCTGCAGGAGTTTACACACAGTGGACAGGTCTGTTTCCTTTGAACATTTTTGAGCAGCATCTGTTTTGCCACAAGAACTTCATTTTCAGACTTACAACATCTGCTACAGTGCCAGCCATCACAGCCAGAGGGTGCAACAGGATGGGATCTAGAAATGCACTAGATTTGGGTGCAAGACTAGATATGGCTCTCATCAGGTCAATATTCTTGTGTGAAAATCTAGTTTCCATTTCTGAAATGGCCCTGTCAAGGATGTTGAGCAGGGATCTTTTCAGAGACTGATGGGGGGAAATGGTAGGGTCACCAGAGTCTGTATGGCCCAAAGTTGAGAGCACAACACTTTGACCCAGGTGTTTGCTCATGGTTCTCCTTCTCTTTGTTGGATGTGACTCATCCTCAGCAGGAGATGACACTCCCCAACAGTCATCCTCATGGATGTTTTAAGGAGTCCTGTGCTGCACTAACAACCTCAGAAGGACTGCACAGATCAACTGACTGAAACTGTAGAATAGCATTTGCTGGTTTCAAGACACTAAACACCCACACTGGGAACTTTCCAATCTCATCTTAATCTGGCATAGCAGGCCTCATGCCTCGGTGCACAGGTCAACTGCAGCATCATCATCCTCTGTCATCTCAGATAGGATACTAAGGATTTGTTCTTGATTGTCCACAGTGCACCTTGTCACCTCATAGTGGCTTGTCCATCTGATCTCAAGCAGCCTTTTTAGACAAGGTGCATCATGTTTATTGAGCACATAGTGGTGGTGAAAAAAGTTGTAGAGTGAACTAGATAGGCTAAAAAATCTTTTTGCACACGGCTCACTCTGCATGGCATGCACAACCACTAAGTGCAGTTGGTGGTTGTAGCAGTGGATGTATGGGACATATCTGTCAAGCTCTTTTGGAGTAGAGCTTGTACCCCACCTCTAACCCCATCATAACACTGGCTAAGTATGCTGTCAGCACTGTAGCCAGCATCAGAAAGGTGTAACAGGATCTCAGAGGTGATGTACTCTGCATCAAGTTGTTACAAGTCAAGCAACCCAATGAGATGCTCCTCTGGCATGGAATTTCTGACAAACCGTATTATCACAGACACATTTTCCACATTGCACCTATCCCTGGTCCCATCACTTTTGAGGCAAAACCCTGCAGAATCAGCACTTTCATATTTTTCCTGACCTCTCCAAGCACCATGTCAGCCAGTGTTTGGATAATTTCATTTTGGATATCCTTAGATGTGTATTTTGCATTTTTTGGGACACCCTTAGCAATGCTTGCTAGCTTCTCATCCTTCTCTAAGGTATATTCCATCAGTTTTAGAAAAATACCTGAAGCAATGTCATCATCATTACCCGCTGCATCATGTCTCAAGGTTTCTGCAGTCCCACGGACCCCCAAGTCATTTACACAGAGAAACCTTATAGCACTACCGATACTCTTGGCATAGTAATGTTTTCTATCAAGTTGTGTTTTACCAACCAACATTAAATTCACAGTCCCCCCCGTGGCCTCTCTGCTTTTATGCTCAGTCCAGATGGTTGAAGCATGCACTGGACACATGTGGCTGGACACATGCCTCTGTAGCTTGTTGTCTCATCAAGTGCTGCTTTCCAGTTGTTAAAACCAGTTAAGGTAAAAACTACATCCCTCTCATTAACAGTGCTGCCATATTTCCTACATGGGAAACAGAAGCATGCGTCCCGCACAACAGAGTACTCCAGCCATGGTCGTGTGAGGTACCAGGCAGGATTGAATGATCTTAATGTTGTACCACCAAATACACGTTTGGGGTAACTACCCAGTATTGGCTGGGATGGTGTATTGCCATTTAAGTCACTGGGTAGCTGAGCGGGTTGCTTTGGGGCAGCAATTGTTGGCAGAGGTACAGGAGAAGCAGAGCCTGTTGATGCCACAGGAGTAGACATGCAAGTTGCTGTCTCTGATCATTGCTACTGCTATTGGTACAGCCAGGAGCAGCGTCACACTTTTTAAAAGCTTGGGAAAAAGGATGCACCTCACAGCATTAACTTTCCCTTTGTGAACTGCTGGAAGCTGGGGAGGAAAGTAATTAAGCTTTACTAAAATCTCTGTGATTACATCAGTATATGAAACGAGAAAACTGTTAAGTGCAGAGTTGAAAGCTGGGGCAGGGCTTTGTGTCGGGGTCTGACAGACAGACAGACACAGGTCCTCCAGTCGGCACTATGCAGCAGACAGGCTCTTCTCTACCAGACTGAAACTGTGAGAAGAACAATGGACTAGTCCCCCATTGACTGCACAAATACAAATGTATTTTTAGTTGTTGTTAATTATCTCATGAGTTGCTGTGATTTTGACAACAGAGCTTTGCTGCTTCCTCAAAGCCTGCCGCTGTTGCGCAGCCCTGCCTACTGAGAAACCTGACACCGGGTCATTTGCATACTAACAGTGATTGGATGTTTAGCTAGTGGGAGGGTGAGTGGGGGATCTCTACGGAGTGCTACGTGAGCTGCGGACAAACAAAGCACGGAGGGAAAGAGCGAACAAGAGGTGAAGCCTATCATCTCATTTGTGCCTTTTCCAGTGGATTTTTCAGCTACTGTAGTAAATCTTGTCCATATTCAGTTTGTGGGTAATCTATTATTTTCTTTCCCAGCTTCTAAAAGTTTGATTTAAGGGGGCAGGACGTTTGTTTAAGGGGGCATTGCCCCCCCCCCTTGCCCCAGCGTAGAGCCGGCCCTGGGACTCTCTGTCCTTTATCTCCTTTGTCACTTTGCCCATCATTTTACTGTTTTTGCTATGAGGCTGGCAGCCCCCACGGTATTGTAGAAGGTCATAATAAAGTGAGGCGCCTGGCATTGTTCTTGCCTTGTGCCCGATGCTTGCTGGGTTCAGCTCCAGCTCGCTCACGAACCTGGTAAGATATGATATGGAAAGCTCAAGGGCTGTGGTCTTCATGTTTGCCATCCTGTGCCACTTTCTTAGCAGACATTATGCTTTAGGTAGGATGCATCGATCCACAGGCCTCCCTGGGTCTGCAACAGAGGCAGCAGTCTGACATTTCTAGCAGACCTTCTCTGTCTTTTTAAAGCAGGACTGGCTGTTCCCAGTGGTGCACGCAGGCCTCTGCGGCTTACTGAAATCTCTCGCTCCACTCAGGGCTGGTGACCTTGTGGCCTTAACGTATCAAATGCACATCTGTGCAATCCCCAAAGGACAAAGAGTCAAAGGCAACTGTCAGATGTGAGGCTGCAGAGAATGGATGGGGCTGAACGTCAGACACGCTGCACCCACCTCAACGACAAAGCAAAACTGACAATGTTAAAAATGATAAGCTGATTTGTGTTTTCCGTTCATTAAAATGAAGCTGCGTATTTTAATACATTCCTGTTTACTGTGGTGCTGGAGTGCGGTGACGTGTTGCATGTTGGCTGAATTTCACTGCACTGTGCACACGTGATGATATGACTGCTTCTACTGCTGGTACTACTACTGTGGCTCTCACACATTCATTTAGCATTAGACTTGTGCAGTAACCACAATTGCAATTTGTCATTGCAAAACAGCAAGATGCCACTCCTATGGCCAATAGGCACAATAAATTCAGGCCAGATTTGGACCGTGCAAATTACCTGATTGTTCAAAGTCATTTAAATTTTACACTCTTCACACACGGTTTTAGGTATTCAACATCCTTATGTGCCATTGTCACGATATACACGTCTCATCAAGCGGTCATCCTGGACATTCATCTGGACCTCAGTACCGCGAACAATTTTAACGAGACACAGAAAGGAGCAGAGACACCAACTGGAAGCCCTAAATAACACATCCAAGAGATGCAACCTACAAAAGTGGGGCGCCCAAATCTGCTAGCAGCTATGCAGATGACCAGGGTGTGGCTACCAAAGAAACCGACCCACAGAGTGGAAGAAAGACCAATAACAAACAAGAGGAGCCCAGGGACCAACCCACTTCACTAGATTTGCAACAGGAGTTGCTAGTGAGAGGTGCACAGTCGGTGAATGGCCCCTCAACATGGTAGCCTACTTCTATACACTGTGAAGCCCGGGCGCGCACAGCCGCCCTAACCCCCGACATAGACAGAACACAGGTTCAACACACAACACACGGATTATTCACAGTTTTGTGCACAACACACAATTCAGTTCCTTCCTCGCCGCCAGTCCATCCGCCTCAACTCCTCCTCAGGCTTTGTCCTCCAGGACTCCAGGAGCCCATTAAGAAACTGGGTGGGAACAAAAGCCTGCAGCCACCATGGCCCACCAGGACCGGCATTTCCCACCCGTGCTCTAGTAGTAAAAGTTGGTTTAGAAAAGTAGTGGACAGACCAGTGAAGCTTAGTTTGTCATTTAAATAAATTTAACAACAACAACGTCCGAATTCTCGTTCTGTTCATTTATGCACTAACACTTGATTTGTAGACGGACGGCTTTGGTTCTTATCACATTTCCGTTGACTCAACGCTGTGAACGTAATTACGTCTGTATGAACACAGTCAGATCCATTGCAGACGAGACACGACATGAATCTCTCTCTTTTTATTCTGCGTGGTCCCCGAGAGATGTGCACTCATAATGCTGCCGTGGCTCGATCAGGCTTGGCTCAAGTCTCTCTTTTGCTTATTTAATAATTTTGCTGTATTTCAAATACTCTTTTGTGTATTATGTTATTAATTCTGTTTTGGTTTTTTTTGTTCTTTATTTCGCCTTATACAATTTCTTGTATTAGGAATTTGTTAGTTTTCGCATACCCCTTGGGGTCAGAGCACAGGGTCAGCCATTGTACAGAGCCCCTGAAGCAATTACAGGTTAAGGGCCTTGCTCAGGGGCCCACCAGAGTAGGATCTCTTTTGGCAGTGATGGGGATTCAAACCGGCAACCTTCTGGATACCAGCGCAAATCCATAGCCTCAGAGCCACCATGTGAATTTCTTATTTAATGTGGTTTATTATTTTTCATTTTTGTGCTTTAATATTACTATATATCAGTGTCTTCTGTTTTCTGCCCTGTCCCATTAATGTTGAGCCTAAGGTATCAGGGCCACCTGATGATGCAGCTCGGGGGCCTGCCACATCAGTACAAATGCAGAAATGGCAGTGTTAACTGTACCGTTGGTATTGCATTTACAAACACATAATTCCAGTTACAGACACATAACTCCAGCTGTCAAGTCCTTATACTGGCTCGCAGTTAAGCTCAAGGTTGGTTTTAAAATCCACTTTTTATCTTATAAAGCCTTATATGGCCAAAGTCCTGCTTACTTATCTAAACTTATTACAATACAATACAGTTTATTTTTGTATAGCCCAAAATCACACAGGAAGTGCCGCAATATTATTACTTACAAATCAGAGTGCACATTAAGATCTCAAAATGCTGACCTGCCTTTGATTCAAAGGATGATAAAAATAGTAGTGGAAGGTCAAGCTTTTAGTTGAAGGGTGTCTAAACTGTGGAAAGGTCTGCCTGCAGTCTCAGCTTTTATATCCTTGCTGAAGACTCACTACTTCAGTTTAGCACACCCTGACTAGAGCTGCTGATTAGCTGTGCATACTGCATTTCTGTTTGTTAGTCATTTGTACAGAAATAAAAATATAAAAATATTTATAAACAGTTATTAACCTTCCTCTCTTCCGTTTCTCTTCTCGGTATCTTGATGGGGCACTTGGTGCCACTGCTTTACTGCCAGGCTGCTCACTTGCGTATGGAAAAGACACCATGGGTAAAGGAGCATTAGAGTCATTGGGTGGAGAGATCCCCTCCTCAGATTGGCCATCCCAGCACAGACTCCACCATAGAAAGCCCAGGATGGCATTGGTGGCCAGTTGGCTGAGGTCTCCAGGACTGTGACTGAGCCTCACTTTGTGTTTGACTTTCTCTTTTGCAGTTTTAATCTCCTTCCATTGTCCACTAGCCATAGTTCATTAGTTAATCAATGGACAGATATTGTTGGTTTCCATTCATGTTTAATCAGCTTTTATATTTATCTCATATTTTAACAATCTAGATAGATAGATACTTTATTAATCCCAAGGGGAAATTCACATAATCCAGCAGCAGTATACTGATACAAAGAAACAATATTAAATTAAATAGTAATAAAAATGAAAAAATTAAAATAAAATTAATGTTAGCATTTACTCCCCCGGGTGGAATTGAAGAGTCGCATAGTGTGGGGGAGGAACGATCTCCTCAGTCTGTCAGTGGAGCAGGACGGTGACAAAAGTCTGTCACTGAAGCTACTCCTCTGCCTGGAGATGACACTGTTAAGTGGATGCAATGGATTCTTCATGATTGACAGGAGTTTGCTTAGTGCCCGTCACTCTGCCACAGATGTTAAACTGTCCAACTTTAATCCTACAATGGAGCCTGCCTTCTTAACAAGTTTGTCCAGGCGTGAGGCGTCTTTCATCTTTATGCTGCCACCCCAGCACACCACTGCGTAGAAGAGGGCTTTTGCCACAACCGTCTGGTAGAACATCTGCAGCATCTTACTGCAGATGTTGAAGGATGCCAGCCTTCTCAGAAAGTATAGTCTGCTCTGAGCTTTCTTACATAGAGCATCAGTATTGGCAGTCCAGTCCAATTTTTCATCCAGCTGCACTCCCAGATATTTAAAGGTCTGCACCCTCTGCACACAGTCACCTCTGATGATCACAGGGTCCATGAGGGGCCTGGGCCTCCTAAAATCCACCACCAGCTCCTTGGTCTTGCTGGTGTTAAGGTGTAAGTGGTTTGAGTCGCACCATTTAACAAAGTCCTTGATTAGTTTCCTATACTCCTCCTCCTGCCCACTCCTGATGCAGCCCACAATAGCAGTGTCATCAGGGAACTTTTGCACGTGGCAGGACTCCGAGTCATATTGGAAGTCTGATGTACATAGATTGAACAGGACCGGAGAAAGTACAGTCCCCTGCGGTGCCCCTGTATTGCTGCACACAATGTCAGACCTGCAGTTCCCAAGACGCACATATTGAGGTCTGTCTGTAAGATAGTCCACAATCCATGCCACAAGGTGTGAATCTACTCCCATCTCAGTCAGCTTATCCCTAAGGAGCAGAGGTTGGATGGTGTTGAAGGCGCTAGAGAAGTCCAAAAACATAATTCTTACAGCACCACTGCCTCTGTCCAGGTGGGAGAGGGATCGATGAAGCATATAGATGATGGCATCCTCCGCTCCCACCTTCTCCTGGTATGCGAACTGCAGAGGGTCAAGGCGTGACGGACCTGTGGCCTCAGGTGGTGAAGCAGCAGCCGCTCCATGGTCTTCATCAGATGTGACGTCAGAGCAACAGGCCGGAAGTCATTCAGCTCACTAGGATGTGATACCTTTGGGACAGGAGTGATACAAGATGTTTTCCAAAGCCTCGGGACTCTCCCCTGTTCCAGGCTCAGGTTGAAGATGCGCTGTAGAGGACTCCCCAGTTCCAACGCACAGGCCTTCAGCAATCGTGGCGATACACCATCTGGACCCGCTGCTTTGCTGGCACAAAGTCTTTTCAGCTCTCTGCTCACCTGGGCTGCTGTAATTGTGGGTGGGGATGTCTCACCTATGCTGGTATCAGAAGAAGGATGGTTGGAGGATGCAGTACTCCGAGGTGAGAGTGGGTTACTGTGATCAAACCTATTAAAGAAGTTGTTCATTTGGTTTGCTCTCTCCACGTCTGTATTGTTATGTGTATTACTTGTGTATTAGTAATTAGTATAATCTATACTTGTATTTTAACAGAATTGCTCACAGTGCCCTGTGCTTGCACTCAGTGAAGGATGCCATATAAAAATAAGTTATGTAATTCTATTGCTTTTGACTAATGTATTTGTTTTGCCTTGGTAGAGTTCTATATTACTCTGCTTTCCCCTTTTGTATTATTAATGTTTAGCCTTTGTCAGAATGCCTCAGATCTCACAGACTTGCCACTGTTTATAAGGCATTGTAGTATATAACTTCTCCCCACCTTCCCTTTTACATTTATTATCTCAGGCAATTAGGTGTAGTAAAAGACACGCAGGAGTTAAGTTACACTTTAATTAATGTATTATCGATAATCTCTCTATTATATAAAAACATCTTTCGACATGACAAGACTTTTTAGGAGATGAGACTTTTTGGAAAAGATTTTTTCAAGTCACGCCCTTCTATCAACCATTTTCAAACACGACCACGGTATTCTCACCTCTCAGTCTTGCAAATATTTTTGTCAGACACACTTCCTGCGCTCTCAGCTCTTATAAATTTTAATGTTTTCCTCACTTTAAGTTCCCAATTAAAGATGTATTATGTCCAAATCTTATTGAAGAATTTCATCACGAAGAGTTATCAACAGAAAAAATGAGTACACGGGCAATCCTAGCACTGACAAACGAGGAAGTCAAACGAATGTATGCCAAAAATGTCAATCGGTAACGCGGCAAATTGGTTAAATGCGTATATATCAATAGACTATTCTGAAACAGTTGGTGGTGATTGTGCAGAAGATTAAAACATCAACTTACAACACCACAAAGAATATCTACAACCGTTAACACTGTTCGGTCTTCCTCCACACGAATTACTGTAGAAAGAAGGATGTATCCAAGAAAGGTAATGTAGTACATCTTCCTCAGATAACATTAGACAACAAAGGAGATCTTGATATGCCATTCATATTAAAATGTTAACAGTTTCTGGTTAGAATAGTTTTTGCAAAGACAATTAACAAATCTCAGAGCCAAACATTTGAAAAAGTCGTTTTTATTTAATAGAGAGAATGAAACAAAATTCAATCACGGGAAGTTATATTTCACGTTGATGCAAATGTAACATTTAAAATCTGTTTAAATTGTACATCTGCATCCCCATACGTGAGTGGCAGAACCACAAAGAGGCTAACGCGTAGCGCTGGTCCGAGGGTTGGCAAGCGAAGTGAGCAGGAGGCAAAGCCCCCTAGTATTCATAAATAATAACAATAAGCAAAGTACAAGTGCATATTGGTAACCATACAACCTGATAAATGCTGGTGTGTAGTTTCAGGTGGCACACAGACTGGTTTGTTATTTAAAATGTCTCTAGTTATGGCATCATTTGTGGTCAGATTTCTTCAAAACAGGCCGCATGCCTGTCTCAATATGGCTGCTGAGCTGTGCTCTTCATTGTGTTGTCCTTTTCATGGAAATGGTGTGAGAGATGCTCCTTCATGATGACTGTGTAAGAGAAGAGAGGGAGGGGTAAAGCAAGTAAATTTATAGATTCTCTGTCCAAACCCTACAGCCAATAGAGTGTCGCACTACAGAATGGCCTCAGATTCAAAACCAAACAGGCAACTTTAGACCAAATGAATTCTGGTGCGACACAATGGTTTTGACTCCTGCCCCCAGTACCATTTGTTAAGGTGAAGCTTGCCAGCTAGATAGTTGGCCTCCATGGGGGGGGGATTACTGAAAGAGTCCTGCGGAGAATCACTTGCCAGACTGATTTGAGGCACTTCACTCCGACCCTGTCAAAAAATTACAAAGACTCAGTCCTAAAGACTGGGGTGGAGGTTCTTAACCACCAAACCATTACTGTTCCTATCAATAATGTAACACTAATATTACATTGCTTTGTCTAAGTTACAAATAAAGACATACAAAATATTTACCAACTTATACACAAACTTTCACACCACAATACTCATGTATTTCATTTTGCAGTTATTGTTAATTTTTGGTTTTCCTCACTTTTGACCCCGTGCTTATGTTTAAGGTGATATTTTTGGTTTATGACTGAATTTGTTTGCTTTGTGTTTTCTCTTTTGGGCTTTGCGCCTGTGGTCCATTGCCTTGATTCTTCTTTGCACTTGCTGGAGTCTTGGAAAAACATTCTTATAAAATGGAAGAAGAAAATAAAGTTTTCTAGTAGCCCAGAAGTTTTTAAGTTTCCTTTCCTCCATATCAGGTTATTTCGAGATTTTTGCTGTTTAAAAGCCTTAGCCCCTTTTGTGGTCCTGTGCAGGCCAGAAGCCTTCCATTTGAGTTGATCGGCTACTCTGCCTTTGGCGATGAGGCCTGAATTGGAAGAAGTGCTGGTCTGGCTATGCAGCCCGTTGACAGTTTTGTGTGGCTTGGTCTTAACAAATCCTCAGTATGATAGAGTGTGGCCTGCAGTGGACTGGGAACCCATCCAGGGCAGGGACACTGGAAGGTTAGACTCATTGGGGCTTATTGTGACTCTGTATTGGAAAAAACAGGCTCAGAAAAGGAACAGATAAATGAGTCTTATTCCCTCTCATTTAATCAATTAAGATTTTCTTCAGAAGCAATTTCTGCCTTTCATTTCCTCTTCAACTAATTGAGTTTCTTTTTTCATTCTGCACTTCAACTTTTAGCTTTACTGAGCCTTTAATTAAAAGCGCCCTATTCATTAAAAAGTGGTAATTTTCTGATTCATTGTTTGCCAATGAAAAAAATCCTAAGCACGTCTAGAATGGCGATGCAGCCTTGAAGAACTCATCTGAGGACAGAAAAACGGAAAACAATTATATGAAGACTTCTGAAGAGACTTCTGTAAGCAGCTGCTGCTATGTTTTAAAAGGTAAAATGAACGCACATCATGCCAATGTTTTGTGAATCTTAAACAAGTTCTACCAAACTCTCAATCTGAAGGCTGACAGCTTTTACTAAATCATCCGAGTTATTTCACTGCTGGCTTAGCACATGAGCTCAACAGACTCAGTGGTCCCATTTCATTTGTCAACATCGCTAAGTTCTTTATTAGCTCATTTCACTTCACCCACAACCCACCATGCTGTCCGCATGTTAGTCTTCCATTGGCGGTCTCTGTTTGGAATGAACACAGGAGTTGGAGATGGGAAAAAGCATTGCGATTAAGCAAGACCCTGTCCTGAAGCACAGTATCAGGGGTGGGTTTCCATCCATCCATCCATTTTCTAACCCGCTGAATCCGAATACAGGGTCACGGAGGTCTGCTGGAGCCAATCCCAGCCAACACAGGGCACAAGGCAGGAACCAATCCTGGGCAGGGTGCCAACCCACCGCAGGACACACACAAACACCAAGCACACACTAGGGCCAATTTAGAATCGCCAATTGGGTGGGTTTCCTCCAGTAAAATATCTTGCTGGAGACATATGGGTGCTGTATGTTTTAACATTTTTTATATCTAAATAGCCCAATGTCCTTTGGCAGCCATCACTGCACTCAAACATCTAGTTAAACTACCTTCAATTGCTGTTCATCCTCATGTATTTAATCCTTTGTTTACCATTTGATGTTATTTTGGTTATTTTATTACTCAAACAGGCCTATAAACCAAGGAGCCACCTCACCAATCAATATATATTCATTCATCTTCAAACTCATACCATCCAATTGAGCATCTGTAGCCTACTCTGTTAGCATTCAATAAAGAACACAAACTAATGGACTTGGCTCTGCGTTCTTAAAGCATTAATATCGCAACAAGTGACACAGAGAATTGGAGGAAGAGAAAGCCATCACGTGAGCTTCAGTGTGCTTTGATGTGTGTGTTTGTCACTCTTTGTGAAGCTCTTGACACAGGACATATGCTGGACTGAGCCTCAGCCCTCTCTAGCACCTTTATGGCCACCTACACTTGCTTCTCTTGAGTCAGAACTGATTGTATGGAGGCAAAATGGCGGATTTAAAAGCCAGTACAGGAAGTGACATCATCGTAGGGGCCGGAACCAGAAGTGATGTCATCGGGACTGGAAGTGACGTTATCATTGGCCGCTGGACACCGGAAGTAATGCAGTTGGATCTGGAAGTGACTCAATCATTGGGTCCAGAAACCAGAAGTGAGGTCATCAGGACCGGAAGTGACGTCTTCAGAGGCGCCAGAACCTGGCGGGATTTCCCAAGAATGTTCTGCAAGGAACTGTGAGACACAGTCAGCACACTCCGCCGCCCCCTGGTCTGTTGTGGAATTACAATTACTCAATTACAATTGCCTCCTACTCGAGCAAATCTTTACAAGTGCCAGCATTTCTTAGACTGCTGCGGGTCATTTGGACTTAATGTCAATTTGCCTTATTTTAGTCTAATGATCAAAGAAAGGACTTGTTGTGATTCTTATTCCTGTTGCTAAGGTACCAACTGCAATTTTGTATCCCTTTTTAACCCTTGGCAATCCTGGAATGAACAAAGCCAGTAAATTCATGAGTTTCAACATGTCAAACAGCACCAGGCAATCGTGTTTTTATTCACCAAACTTGCTTATTTCCGTACTTAGATATGAGGTGGCTGAGGTATCTCTGCAGCACCAGACATGGAGCAGAAGCCAGTCGAGATATGAGTGACTGATCCAAAACAGAGCTCCCTCACTCACAAACCCACTGCCAAGGCCATTTAGAGCCAACAGGCATGTCTTTGGGATGTGGAAAGAAAGTGGGATACCTGAAGAACGTAAAAGTTCAGACGCCACACAGACATTCTGGGCCAGGGTTTGAACTCCTGAGGCTGCAAGGTGGCAGTCTTTCAAATTTAAACTTGGACTGTCGTTCACTGAGCTGGTTTTGATGGTCTTCTTCGTACCTGATAGTGTATGTATGGATTTGTAGAGAGCAGCAAGTCGCCAGTTAGTATTAGCTAACATCTATGGGCCCCTTCAAACTAGTGTGGACCACCCAGGTGGGCACCACCACCTGAACCCGACACAGGCAAGCGTGGGAACAAGTTCAAGGCACACACGTTTTCTTTTTTTCCTTTTTACTTCATCGGAAACGCCTTCTCCCGTTTCCCACAAGTACAAAATAGTCTCAGCACAAGCACAAGAGAGTACTTTTCCTTTTCTCTCTTTCTTTTCTTTCTCCTCCACTCCTCTGGTCAAGCTTCGTCTTCCTCCTCCCAACTCTGGCTCCTCGAGTAGTGGCTGCTGGCTCCTTTTATACTGCACTGCCCAAAAGCACTCAGCAGATCTTGCTACGGCACCCCCTGGTGGCACCAAACTCCAACTCCCATGAAGCCCTGCAGGAGTCCAAGTCACCACTGCAACCCAGGGGGCTGCCATCTAGTGTTCTGGGGGAGGTAATGCTCTGGCCACGCTTGCTCCACCAGTCCTTCCAGCGTGGAGGCGTCCCAACCCGCAGTTCCACAAAAGGTGCTGATTATTACAGAAGACACATGTCGGCAGAGAAGGTGGATGCAGCATCTTTATAAAGCTCAACACCCTGTGGTGTCAGATCCTACCTACTCAGCTCAGTAAGTTGAGAACCCCACTGTGGTCAGTCCTTAATCACAGGCACCTCTCACTGAACTAAATGTTGTTTCTCACTTTCCAAGCTCAGAATTAGCACACAGTTCCGGCTTTGAATTTCTGTGACATTTAAACTCAAAATCTGTTCTAGTAGTTTAGCTTACCTAAGTGGATTCTGCCATTAAAGAGTTTATTACTGCAATTACTCAATATTCCGATGGTGGCATGTAACACACCCCACAGAGGCTCCTCATATGCAAAGCTGCCCTTGAGCCTTTTCAATGGATACTTTCAAAAAAAAAAGAGCAAAATGCTAATCAGGCTATTAAATAGGAAATCCACCCATTTATGCCACACATGCTGTATACTGCCTGTCGTAAAGACTAAATTTACAGATTGATTGCATAATAAGGAAAGGAAAAAGTCAGACCAGCAATGAAGGGAGTTTACAGCCAACAGCGAGTCACTGATTAAGAGACCTTTAACAAAAAGAAAGCCTGCAGCCACTGGCGTCTTCCATGGACTGAGATAAGTAGCCGTTCTTCAGAGCAATGATTACCATGTCAGTGTCCACAGTCCACATTTACAGCTACCATACCCAGTGTTCATATTCAATAATCAGTGATCCATTGATTTTCTGAACTCACAGAGTCAAAAGTGGCGCAGAGAGTTGGCATGTACTGTAGCAACAAAGCCACAAAGCATTGTCGGGCAACTGGTGCATCGCGCCATGGAATTTTCTAGACTTTTGTAAAATATTTCAAATTGCTAGTGTTTTTGAACTTTTGGTTGATTAAGAAGATAATGTTTTAAAAAAAATATTTTATGTTGGAAAAACAGATAACAGAACACTTACGAAAATGAATTCTAAGAAACTTCAAATGATCGACAAGGAAATGCGCGCGTCTGCCTTTCGAAAATTGATCCTCGCATCAATCTCATATGTGCTGAAAAACAAACTCAACGTTCACATTAATTAAATTTAAGATTTATCCTTTGATTCCTTGTCTTTCAAACTTGTAAAATTAACTGTTTTCCATAGATTGTGTTGTCACGATTTTATTTATGGGCAGTCCCTCAGGTGCGCCGCGAAAGAAAATTTTTGGACTTAGTGCGCCGCAACTCGAAAAAAGTTGCCTTTCACTGCCATACAGCTACAACAGGCTGGAAGCAGAATGCCAGTCTGCAGCAGGGCACACTCTTGCTCATCTTCGTCAACTTAACTGCATGAATTTCAACTGTGAGAGGAACACGTGAACAAATAGAGAACATGTAAACTCCACACGGACGGGCACCACCTACTGTATTTCCACCTCTATAGAGCAATCAGCCATACTGCATAATAGTTACACTTTGAATTGTGAATGCAAACAAGGAAACCCCAGGACATAGATTACAATGGCCGTAAGAATTTGATAATTATTCAAAAAGTAGTTTTAATGAGAAAATAGCCTATTGAGCAATTTTAATTCTCATTAAAGAAAAGAATTGGTCTGATAGTAATCAGATTTTCAGGAGCCAAGCCTTTGATTCTGACACTTCATATGTTATTTTCTATTTGTATTCCGTCCATCCATTATCCAACCTGCTATATCCTAACTACAGGGTCACGGGGGTCTGCTGGAGCCAATCCCAGCCAACACAGGGCACAAGGCAGGAACACATGGCAAGGACAGGAGTTATTCTGAACAATCAGCATGGGTTCAGAAGAGGGAGGTCGTGTTTTACTAACATGTTGGAATTCTATGAGGAGGCAACAAAAGGATACGATCAAAGTGGAGCTTATGATATTTTTTATCTGGACTTTCAGAAAGCATTTGATAAGGTGCCACATGAGAGGTTGGGCATCAAATTAAAAGAAGTGGGAGTTCAGGGTGATGTTTTTAGATGGGTGCAGAATTCGATCAGACGCAGGAAGCAGAGGGTGATGGTGCGAGGAACCTCATCAGAACTGGCCGATGTTAAGAGTGGTGTCCACAGGGGTCAGTGCTAGGGCTGTTGCTATTTTTAATATATATAAATGATTTAGATAGGAATATAAGTAACAAGCTGGTTAAGTTTGCAGATGATACCAAGATAGGTGGATTAGCAGATAATTTGGAATCTGTTATATAATTACAGAAGGACTTGGATAGCATACAGGCTTGGGCAGATCTGTGGCAGATGAAATTTAATGTCAGTAAATGTAAAGTATTACACAGGAAGGAAGTAAAAATATTAGGTTTGAATACACAATGGGCGGTCGGAAAATCGAGAGTACACCTTATGAGAAGGATTTAGGAGTCATAGTGGACTCTAAGTTATCGACTTCCCGACAGTGTTCAGAAGCCATTAAGAAGGCTAACAGAATGTCAGGTTATATAGCGCCTTGATGTGTGGAGTACAAGTCCAAGGAGGTTCTGCTCAACCTTTATAATGCACTGGTGAGGCCTCATCTTGAGTACTGTGTGCAGTTTTGGTCTCCAGGCTACAAAAAGGACATAGCAGCACTAGAAAAGGTCCAGAGAAGAGCGACTAGGCTGATTCCAGGTCTACAGGGGTTGAATTATGAGGAAAGATTAAAAGAGCTGAGCCTTTACAGTTTAAGCAAAAGAAGATCAAGAGGTGACATGATTGAAGTGTTTAAAATTATGAAGGGAATTAGTACAGTGGATCGAGACTTGTATTTTAAAATGAGTTCATCAAGAACACGAGGACACAGTTGGAAACTTGTTAAGAGTAAATTTCGCACAAACATTAGGAAGTTTTTCTTTACACAAAGAACGATAGACACTTGGAATAAGCTACCAAGTAGTGTGGTAGACAGTAAGACGTTAGGGACTTTCAAAACTCGACTTGATGTTTTTTTGGAAGAAATAAGTGGATAGGACTGGCGAGCTTTGTTGGGCTGAATGGCCTGTTCTCGTCTAGAGTGTTCTAATGTTCTAACAAACTCCAGGCAGGCCGCCAGCCCACCGCAGGGCACACACCCACACACCAAGCACACACTAGGGACAAGTTAGGACCACCAATGCACCTAACCTGCATGTCTTTGGACCGTGGGAGGAAACCGACGCAGACACGGGGAGAACATCCAAACTCCACTCAGGGAGGTCCCTAACTGCGAGGCAGCACCGTGCGGCCCCTTTTAAAATTAATTTCGGCTTTGTTTTCACCTTATTTATCAAAGTGGGAGATGCAGTATCAAAATCATATCTTGCTTTTTTCTTTTACAAGGGGAAACCAAACCTGCGTGTTTAAATGGTGGAAACAAGTAGAATATTTTCAGTACTATGTGCCTTTTAAAATGAATGCAGTGCTAACTGGCACAAAATAATGACTTCTAATTAGTTTTAATAACTTTAGACATTCATACCGGGGTACACCCCAATGAGAAAGCACTTCAGCTATTGTGTTTTTTAGGGTGGAGTGTCCATGTGGACTACTTGTAATTACATCTTTGTAAGTGATCCAGCAAGTTCAACACGTTTAGCTGCTTGTTAAATCTTCTTTCCATCAATCCATTGCAAGGTTGCAGGAAAGCACGGCCTATCTCGGCAGTACAGAGCCAATCAACTTAACCATATGTCTTATATATGACAAAAACAGAAAAAAACCTGCATGGACACAAGAAGAACAAGACGTGACCTGGCCAGCCACTAAACCTAGAAATATAAATTGTGAATCAACAGCACTTGCAACTGTACTGTCCTAAAATAAATTATTAGTGCTATATCATTTAGTTGAACAATTAAAGGATTCCGGCAAACCTGCATAAACAT
The DNA here is from genome assembly GCF_016835505.1 of Polypterus senegalus. Classification (NCBI taxonomy): domain Eukaryota; kingdom Metazoa; phylum Chordata; class Cladistia; order Polypteriformes; family Polypteridae; genus Polypterus; species Polypterus senegalus. The sequence continues at coordinate 82,512,536 of NC_053169.1, read as the reverse complement.
GATCACTGCACAGTTCAGGGACAAAAGTCACTTAAATACTTTACCAAAGTAAAAATGATTATCCTTTTGTTAATATATGAGTCCTCAGGGTGCAGGAAGCTAAGCTGGAGCCATTGCAGGATGGGATTTCAGTCCAGCGCAAGGCACACTGAGCCACACACCCTCAGCAGGCCACTTTAAAGTCACCAGGCAATTAAACACGAACGGCTGTCATGCTGAAAACAGTTGGATTAAAGGATGGAAGGATGTGTGTCTTCTGGAATGTGAAAGAAGGAAATAATAAAATGCACTCCGCATCAAGAGTCTAATGCATATTAACAGCGCAATGCTGACTTTCAGTCAACTTGAACAAAGAACATGTATTTACCTTACAGCAGGGGTTCTCAATCTGTGGGGTGGACCCCCTAGGGGGGCGCGAAGTAACAAAAAGGGGGCATGAAGACGTTAAAAAAAAAGAAAACAAGAATCAAAAATATGAAAAAACATCTGTTGAAACCAAAACACATTCTGATACTAGAACAATAAATACAGAGTTCGATAAATGTCGATAAAAGTTAAGTAGGTATAATAAAATATGCATCTACATTTCAAAAAAATGTTAGGGGGGGCGCGATTAAAACTGTTATGAAAACCCGGGTCGCAAATACTTAAAGGTTGAGAAACGCTGCCTTACAGTATAAAATTGAGTAAAATACACTGATTACAATCTGAAAGTAAACTTGCTCAATTAAAAAACACAATTCTAAATGATTTATTATAAGAGAAGAAATATCATATTGTTGTGTAAATGTGAGGTTCTTGGGGGGAAAAAAGAATCTTTCAATTTCTAGTAGCATTCTTCCCTAAAACGTACAGGTGTTGTTTCAGGGGCACCCTGCTGTTACCCCTTGTGGGGCTATCGGGTATTTGGGACTCACTGAAATTGTTTCCTAACCCCCAGACACCAACACACTGGTAGTATTAGATCTGCTAGACCCGGGAGCAATGCACTTATGGCAAGTGTCTGTAAGACAATAATATCCTTTTGGTAACATTGTTTCCACATACCCTGAACCTCATCCCATCATACCAATCATAGCTATTATTTACATCACCATCAGCCATGAATCCCCCCCCCCATTAACTCCTCCATGCTCATCCAACCTCCAGCAATAGCTTGCATGTCTATAAGATAGGGGTGTAACGGTACACTAGAATGTAATTTCGGTTCGGTTCACTTTCTTGAGGTACTCGGTTTCGGTTAATTTTCGGTACAAAAAAGGCAGGAAAAAAATGACTTTAAATGCTTTTATTTAAAAAAAAATACAAACAATAGAATTTGTATAAATAAATTAAAGCGACCCATTTGGGTGATATTTCAAATAAATTAGACTCTGAGTTTTTAAAACTATTGTAACAATTTAAATAAACAAGTAACAAATGTAAACTTTGAACATGTAGCCGCAACAGCCTGAATATGACAAATAAAACTATTCAAGCTTAAAGTTTTTGGCTAGAAAGATTAATTTATCCACATTTTCTGCAGAAAGCACAAATCTGGTTGCAGTGACAATATCTCCAGCAGTGGAGAAGACCCGTTCACTAGTAACAGAGGTAGCTGGAATACAGAGGTAACGCTTTGCGAGTTTTGCTATGTGTGGGTATGTAGCCTCATTGCCTCTTCACCAAAGAAGAGGATCAGCTTCAAGGGAAAGTCACCCTGAAGCTCTGTACTTACTGACCTCTTCTTGGACCTGCTGACTAAAGTGAGGACGTGATGGTATTTCGTAGCGAGGCTCAAGAACTTTAATCATATACTTAAAGCCAGCGTTCTCAACAACTGAATATGGACGTAATCCCGTAGCTATGAAGACTCCAATACCATGTGTTATTGCTTTGGCCCGGTCAGAGTTGCTCGCTAGATGTTGTTTAAAAGCTGAAGTTATCGGTGTTACTGTTTGCACCAAGCTGGTTTTCTTTCTTGTAGAGGAAACATTCACAGATGGATGGTGCCGTTTTAAGTGTGTTAACATATTAGACGTGTTTCCTGCAGCGTACCCGATCTCCGTGGTGGAACAATGTCGACAAACAACTTTGGATTTATCCACTTGCCGTTGTCCATCGGTAACTTTAACGGGGAAGCCAAAGTGTTCCCAGACAGGAGAACGTAATGAGCTGGGAGGGTCTTCCAGCTCAGGCTTCTCGCTTGCATTTGCCATAACCCAATTTGTCACGTCTGCGAGCTACTGGTGCGCCTCTCCCTCATCCAGTGTCCGACACTCAGAGGCGTCCGTGCGGAAACTCACCCAAGACTTTAGTTCCGCTTGGGGTGCTTAGATCGCACTAGTAATAGATTTAATGAGAAAAAATGCATAAAATATAACGAAACGGTACGCAAGTGGACCGAACCGAACATGCAAAACCGAAACGGTTCAACACATCCATGTGAACCGTTACACCCCTACTATAAGACAACAATAACACCACTGCTTCAAATGCCCCAAACCTAATCCCACCATGCTAATTATACCAATTATCTACATCACCATCAACTATGAATACCCCCGTCAACTCCTCCATGCCCACCCAACCTCCAACTATAACTTTCCCATTCACGCACTATCCCTTATCTCATCAGACCAATCATTCTAATTTCTTTTCAAAAAATAAAAACAAACAAATATCTCTGCTTATGCGGCTTCTTTCCGAAAACTATCCAGTTATGGCAAAGAAAATCTCTGCTCAGACAGCCTTAGACATCATTTTAGAAGAGAGCAGATGGAGTGCTAACTTTGGAAGATAAAGAATTTTCAGAATACCAGGATCATTTGTTTCTGTTAATTTGGAATCTGAGAACGAGTTTGAAGAAGACTCTCAGACAAGCGGAGAAATATGGATGTCAAAAAACAAACTCAATAGAACTCTTGTCCATGGAAAGAGCCATCATGCCATGCTGCCAATGTGATAAAGACACAAACAGGGCCAGTGGCAGTCACGCATGTACATGACATCATGTCTTCTTTTGAACATTTTATTTGGCACACCATCCAGAAAATCATTCTAGCATTAATTTGGAGGGCAGGCCTGTCTCGCAGTAAGGAGACCTGGGTTCGCTTCCCGGGTCCTCCCTGCGTGGAGTTTGCGTGTTCTCCCCGTGTCTGCGTGAGCTTCCTCCGGGTGCTTTAGTTTCCTCCCACAGTCCAAAGACATGCAGGTTAGGTGCATTGGTGGTCCTAAATTGTCCCTAGTGTGTGCCCTGCTGTGGGCTGGTGCCCTGACCAGAGTTTGTTCCTGTCTTGCGCCCTATGCAGGCTGGGATTGGCTCCAGCAGACCTCCGTGACCCTGTGTTAGGATATAGCGGGTTGGAGAATGACTGACTGATTTTGGGCTTTTTATACTTTCTGGTGTTTTCAGCTCCATAGGGGAGTCCACTGAATCCCTGTGGAATTCAGAAACTAGCCAAGAATTTTTCCGTGTAAAAACGTCTCTGAAAGACTTTTATAATATTTCCACGATTATCCGCTTTGTTAACCGAGCCACCCAACCAGCTCGACAAAAGAGAGAAAAGCTGGCTGCAATCAGGTCACTGTGAGATAAGTTGGTGGAACGCCTTCGGCTGTGCTACAACCCCGGGCCCAGCGTTACTGTTGAGGAGCAGCTTATACCATTTCAGGGCCGTACATGCCGTCTAAAGCTGCCAAATGCGGAGTCAAGATCTGCACTGCCTGTCATGCTGCTTCATCTTATGCATGGAACATGGAGATATACACTGAAAAGTCTGTTGGAGGAGCCCCAGAAAAAAAACAAGAGATGCAGGTTGTCCTGGTCATGACACAGGGACTCCGTGTTTACAACCTCACATGAAACAATTTTTTTTTTACTTTGCAATAGTTGGGACAGGAATTTTCTTGAAGAGAAAGGTGACAATGGTAGGAACAATAAGAAAAAAAAAAGCCAGAGATGCCACCTCAGCTGATGAGCACAACAAACAGCCCTGTAAATTCAAGTAAGTTTCTGCTTACAGCCAACACATCCCTGGTGTCTTACATCCCAAGAAAAGGAAAAAAAATGTGGTACTTGTGAGCAAACTGCGTAGTGACAGGAAAATGTATGGCGGGGAGCATCACAAACCACAAATCATTCTGGATTACAGTGCTACAAAAGGAGGAGAAGATAACCTGGATAAATTAGAAAGTGCTTACAGCTGCAAAAGAAGAACCCTACGCTGGCCACTTGTAATATTTTTTCTATGCTTCTAATGGGTTTGTCATTTGTATGGTACTAAATCCAAATTGGAATAAAGGAAAGCTTTAGAAAAGAAGAATCTTTCTTCAAGGGCTGGACAAGGAACTGATAAGATCTCAAATGCAGATGAGACAACACATACCAAGGATCCCTACCCCTGTAGTCATTGTGAGGAGGATGCTGGAGCCATAAGAACAAAGACCATCAACTCCAGAACCAGAAGTAAGTGTGAATGAGCCTGAATATATATATATTGTCGTGGATGCCAGGGGTGATGACCCCATCTGAGACCACGTGGGGGCTGCCTTCCTGGTTGCTTTGGGGGCCACGGGTACAGGGCATGGAAGCTCCACCCTGTAGGGGCCCGTGGTCACCGCCAGGAGGCGCCCCAATGCCTTGGGGACCTGTTGCCCCAGCACTTCCGCCACACCAGGAAGTGCTGGGGGGAAGATTTAGGACGGCACCCGGAGAGCTGCGGGAGGACAGCCTGGCACTTCCGCCGCGCTGGGGCGTGGCCAAGGGAGGACTGCCGGGAACACCTGGTGCTCATCGGGGACTGCATAAAAGGAACCGTCTCCATTCATTCGGCGCTGGAGTCGGGAGGAGGCAGGACGAAGCACAGAGGAGGTGTGGAGGCGGCCCGAAGAAAGGCAATTGTGGCCAGGACTTTGTATTGGGGTATTGTGCACTAACTGGGTCAGAGTGACCATTATTTGGGTCTGTGTGACCGTTATATTTGTAAATAGAATTGTAAATAAACATGTGGTGGTATTTAACAACATGTCCGCCTGTCTGTGTCCGGGTCAGCTCCAAAATATATACAGTAATCCCTCGCTATATCGCGCTTTGACTTTCGCGGTTTCACTCTATCGCGGATTTTAAATGTAAGCACATCTAAACATATATCACAGATTTTTCGCTGATTCGCCGCTTTCTGCGGACAATGGGTCTTTTAATTTAGGTTACATGCTTCCTCAGTTTGATTGCCCAGTTGATTTCATACAAGGGACGCTATTGGCGGATGGCAAAGAAGCTACCCAATCAGATTACATATTAACTAAAACTCCTCAATGCTATAAGATATGTTTCCCGCGCTGTGCTTGTTTGCTTCTCTCTATCTTTCTCGCTCTCTCTGCCTGACGGAGGGGGTGTGAGCAGAGGGCTGTTTGCACAGAGGACACGGACGCTCCTCTACAAAATGCCGCTTTATCGCGGTGCTTCTGTATACTTAAAAGCATGTATTGATTTTTTGATTGTTTGCTTTTCTTTGCGAGCGCTCTCTCTGACATTCTCTGCTCCTGACGCGCTCCTTCATGACGGAGCTCCTTTGAAGATAAGATATGTTTGCTTTCTTTTAATTGTGAGAAAGAACTGTCATCTCTGTCTTGTCATGGAGCACAGTTTAAACGTTTGACTAAAGGGTGTTATTTCATGTCTAGAGGGCTCTAATTATGTTAACAGAGTTTATAAGGGCTTAAAATATATAAAAATAACCACACAAACATATGGTTTCTACTTCGCGGATTTTCACCTATCGCGGGGGTCTGGAACTCAACCCCCGCGATCGAGGAGGGATTACGGTATATATATTGTGATGGATGGCTGGCAGCTGAACCCGGCTGGGATACCCCTGGAATGGAAGGATGGAGGAAGGCCGACACTGCCTCCCCCAAATGCAAGATGGCAGTTCCTCTGGAGTATAGCGGTGCCCCAGATGCCCACAGGGCATCCTGGGACTTGGAGTTAGGTTTCTCAGCCCTGTTTGGTGCTGTGGGTGCTGCCAGGAGGAGTTGTCAAAGGACCTGGGGACTCATCCTTTCCATAGAGCCCATAAGTACGAGGTAGTCATGAGGACAGAAACCCCGGAGTACTTCTGGGCTGAAGGACAGAAGCACTTCCGAGTCAAAGACTATTTAAAAGACTGATGGGAACCCAGCAAGCAAGCTATAGTTGGGAGTATTGTGACAGAGCTTGCTGAGAGGTGCGGAGGAGAGATTTGAGTTTATTATTATTGTGATTAAGTATTAATATGTCTGTTTATTGGTGGCAGTGGTGCTTGAAGGTCACTATTTAGAAAGAAGATATTAAAACAACTTCTTATTGCTTTTAACCTGTGTCCAGCATATCTGTCTGTTGGGGTTAAAGAGGTGATAGCGACCCATCGCGTCTTACCATATATAGATATATTGTGACAGATGGCCAGGAACCCTGCCCCACTGGGATGCCTGGAGGAAGGATAAATCGGGAGAGCGGCACTTCTTTTCCCTGGGTACCTGGCTGATCCTTGATCCCTGGGGGACAGCACTTCAGGGACACCAGGAAGTGCTGACAGACCAGGGATGGTTTATGCCCGGAGTGCTTCCAGGTGCAAGGGCAACACTTCTACCACACTGAAGAGTGCTGCCGGAAGTCCATCATCAGGAGAGCATCCGGGGCTGGATAAAAGAGGCCGCCTCACTCCATTTGGAGAGCCAGAGTTGGGTGGAAGGACGGAGCTTGCGTGGCAGGAGTGGAGGCGGCCGAGAGAACCAAGGACTATGAACTGTAAATAATAGTTTTATATATTTCTGTAAATACTGTAAACGTGTGTGTGGTGGACATTGCGTTGTCGTGTCTGTCTGTGGCCGGGCTATCTTTTACAATATATATATATTTGTGTGAGGAACAGAGACACTTAGAGATGTCCGTAGACTTTTAGACCTAACTAGTTCATTACTCTAAGTTGCTACCACTCACTGCAAGAAGAAATGCTGTGATGTTTGAGGACCCCAGAAGAACAGAAAGACCATGCCAAAAATATATTTGCATGGAACACACTTTGAAAGTTTAACTTCCATGTGGTGTATAGATGCTACAAATTTGTGTTCAACCAGGCTTATTGCATCATTTCAATATAACCCTGTATGTCCTCTCAACTTGTTCAATTCAAAAAAATAAACAGCAATATCTCTGGAAACCTTGTCTCATTTATATGTGTTCAATATTAATGATATATTCCACTTATATCTTGATTATTATTGATTTCTACACAAAAATCAAATTTTATAACATGAATTGAACAGCACTTTCACTGAGAAATGTAATCTAGCAGAGCTTAATAGTAAATAGATAGATAGATAGATCGATAGATAGATAGATATGAAAGGCACTAGATAGATAGATAGGCACTATATAATAGATAGATAGATAGATATGAAAGGCACTAGATAGATAGATAGATAGATAGATAGACACTATATAATAGATAGATATGAAAGGCACTATATAGATAGATAGATACTTTATTAATCCCAAGGGGAAATTCACATAATATTAAACATATTTACTGATTACATTGCGAGAAAAAGTCAACATCTGTGACTGGAATGGAAAACTTATAGAAACACGTGTTCCATCAGTATGGCATCATCACTGCAGACTGAGAGGTCAACAACTCCACCCTGAGCTGAAAGAATGGAGATGATTTCATGAGCTAACTGTTCCCAGTTACGCTCTTGGCATTTGTGTGCAATCTCAATCCATCCTTCAGGAGTGCACATCTCATCAGCAAGTATTGCCTGTTCAAGTGTATCTGCATGATAAGGAGACAAAAAACACAATACATGTCTGTTTTAATATACATAATTTACATTTTTGACAATTCCACAGCAACAAATCTTTCCATTCAGACAATCAGAATGAATATAAAAAAAGATTTAAAATGTAACAAATACAATATTCATACATAAAACACACAGAGAAAACCTACAGAATATATGTCATAGATTCTCTGGTGCGGCCTGAATCTTTAGTGTGGATTTCTGGTTAGAAAAAGGGAGAACCCCTACATAAAAAGGTGATGGCACCATTGGGTGAACTGAAAAAGGAGATCCGTAGCTCCTGGTCAGAGCAGAATTCTAGAAGGGGACAGAATCATCATTCAGTACAGTGCAACCTCCAGAAGACTAGCCAGTGGAAGGCTAGGCCTAAGAAAAGTGCAGGGAGGGACAGGTGATCATTTAAGGGGCACGTGTTATCTAATTGTGGACATGCATCACTGGAATTGTTGAGGTTATCAGCACTTAATTTAATGCCAAACGGTGTCGTCTACAAATTAGTTGGCCACAAGCAGCCCATAGGCAGTCCTGAGTGCTTTGCCTTTGGATGTGTACTGGGGACTGGAGACACTGATGGCACAAAGCCTGGTTCTTTTCATAGAAACCCCTAAAAGTGCTGCAAGGCCTTATTAGACTTAGATAAGAACATTAAGGCCACATTTTTCCTAGTATAAGAAAGGACAAGAAAGATAGAGTGGGAGAGAGAAGAGTGATATATTAAAAAATACATTTAGGGCAGTTGGCACCAGTTTAGATATGCCCTACAAGGCCATTATGAAAGTTTGCTTTTTTTTCTACAGATGTTCAGGGTAAAAAACACAAATAGATAATCTGAGATGTTACAAAATATGCAATGTTTATCTAAAAGACACAGATGGCCTTTCATTGCTTCACTTTATCTGAGCTGTAATATGTCAGGCTGTATTATCGTGGGAAATGACACCTCATTTATTTAATCACTGCATGCATGGCTAACTGTGTTCTCTTGATAAAGATTTTGTGTGTTATTAGCAAGATCAATGTGTTCTTTGTTAAGTCATGCTGCCAGTAGGTAGATACTGTGTCGTGCATTTTCTCTAGATGCCTGCTGTTAAGTCTAAGTATTTTCTCACCCTACCTCGTAATCACTACTCCTACCTTTTCCAAATGCGGAGAATTCCTTCAGCAGTTGAAGGCAACAGTTCCATTTGTTTTCTGACATGAGTGACAGAACCATACAACCCAAGGACATTGGTGCTTGTTTACCATCCAGCTTTTGTGTGAGAATATGAAGCACCTCAGCGCTATGGCAGTGCTGAACCAGGTAAAGGAAGTCTTCTGCGTTACAAAGGTAAAAAGATTTGTGGTTAGCAATGGTTGGGTTATATTTGCATTGATTATCTCATTCCCATGCTGACTCAATGTTCTAAGATAATATTTATCATGAGAGTTTTCATAATGGCTTTCATGGATTACTCAATCCTGTATATGGGTGTAGGCATATCAGCAGTTTATATTTTACAAATGATAAAGAGTATGTCTTAACCCTTTTAAAGACAGCATGCTTATTCCTGGAGACTGTTGATCTGCACCTAACATCCCTTTAGACATGTTACACAGAAACTACAATGTCCAGTGACAGCCATATATTATCTAGTAACCAATTAAGCCATATTGTGTATCACAACACGTTATTACTTATATTATATGCTCTAGAGAGGAGAGGAGTAAAGGTCAGTAGGAATTAGATAGATAGATAGATAGATAGAGTGGTCCCCGGCCGGACACTCAGGAGGACCGGAGGAGGGCTTGTACCTCCTCCAGACCGCGAGGGGCGTCCGTCCTGGTTATGTTGGGGGCCTTGGGTGAAGGGCTTGGAAGACCAGCCCTGTAGGGACCCGTGGCCACCGCCAGGCGGCGCCCCAGTGCCTGAATGTCCTGAATGTCTTCCTGGTGTGGTGGAAGTGCTGGGGGGAAGACGACGGGGGACACCCAGACAGCTTCCGGGTGCGCAGCTGGCACTTCCGCCACACTGGGGCATGGCTTCAGAGGAATGCCGGGAAGCAGCTGGAGCCCATCCGGGTTCCCATTTAAGGGGCCGCCTCCCTCCAGTCATCGGCGGATGTCGGGTGGAAGAGGACGGAGCTAGAGTGAGGACGGGAGGCGGCTAAGAGAGAGGCACAGAGACTGAGAGGCCTGGACTTTGGGGGATCGGTGCAAGAGGCACTGGGGTTTGTGCATTGTAAATATTTGCAAAATAAACGTGTGTTGGGTGAACTTACGATGTCCGTCTGTGTGTGTCCGGGCCAGCTTTCACAATAGATAGATAGATAGATAGATAGATAAGGCACTATAAGATAGATAGATAGATAGATAGATAGATAGATAGATAGATAGAAGGCACTATATGATAGATAGATAGATAGATAGATAGATAGATAGATAGATAGATAGATAGATAGATAGATAGATAAGGCACTATAAGATAGATAGATAGATAGATACTATCTATCTGTCTACATGTATTCTGTCTTATTCCTACTGACCTTCATTCCTCTCCTCTCTAGAGCATATAATATACAGTAAGTAATAACATGTTGCGATACACAATATGGCTTAATTGGTTACTAAGTAATATATGGCTGTCACTGGACATTGTGTGTCAATGTGTGTGAATGACAGGGAAGTCAGAGGAATGGTGAGGATGCAGGGAGTAGAGTTGGCAAAGGTGAATGAGTTTAAATACTTGGGATCAACAATACAGAGTAATGGGGATTGTGGAAGAGAAGTGAAGAAGAGAGTGCAGGCAGGGTGGAATGGGTGGAGAAGAGTGTCAGGAGTGATTTGTGACAGACGGGTATCAGCAAGAGTGAAAGGGAAGGTCTACAGGACGGTAGTGAGACCAGCTATGTTATATGGGCTGGATACGGTGGCACTGACCAGAAAGCAGGAGACAGAGCTGGAGGTGGCAGAGTTAAAGATGCTAAGATTTTCTTTGGGTGTGACGAGGATGGACAGGATTAGAAATGAGGACATTAGAGGGTCAGCTCAGGTTGGACGGTTGGGAGACAAAGTCAGAGAGATGAGATTGTGTTGGTTTGGACATGTGCAGAGGAGAGATGCTGGGTATATTGGGAGAAGGATGCTAAGGATAGAGCTGTCAGGAAAGAGGAAGGCCTAAGAGAAGGTTTATGGATGTGGTAAGAGAGGATGTGCAGGTGGTGGGTGTGACAGAGCAAGATGCAGTGAACAGAAAGATATGGAAGAAGATGATCTGCTGTGGTGACACATAACAGGAGCAGCTGAGAGAAGAAGTTATTACATTAACTCTCTCATTCATATGACAAACCAAGTCCAACCTCGTTCAGTTTTTCTTTGGTTACCTTCTTCACTGATATGGAAGCAGTGAAGCTGAATTTACTTTTCACATATGACCTCTGCATAGGTTTTTTCTCGATAAAGAGTAACATAATACAACACTATTGAACCTGCTTAATCCAATTGAGGATCACAGGTGATAAAGTAAAATCTGTTATGTTAGGTTAGACACCTGAGTTTAGATATATCTAATATTAGCACTTGATAAGGACTAGATGATTGTTGGTTATGTCCTGATATGTAAAACCATAGAATTCAAATGGAGCACACTTACTTTGTAACCTGAATTTTGGTGAATGAATTTTGTGTGGCTGCAGGGACATTTTTTTTTAGTAAGAAATGCTTCATCATTTACTAAAAAAGGTTCCTTCAATGACACAGAATTCCTCTCAACTAAATAATTTTTAGTGCCATATAGCAATAATGCATTGTCGCAAAGTGGGACTCATAGAGTACCTAGAGGGATCCCAATAGTCTGAGGGAAATGTGATCATGCTACCCTTAAATACAGGCAGTCCAATGCTGCCTCTGACCTGGTCCTTTTATGGTACAGAGGATGGGACACCATCAGCTGCTGGGGAAAATTCTAGCCTCAGGATTCTGTAGCTAAAACAACCACCTAATCCTGAAAATGATTCCAGGGTTTGGACTGAAGTGATCCCAGTATGGAGTTTAAATATGGCACAAGAAAGAGGCTGAATACAAGACTAGACTTTGGAATAATGACTCACTGGAGGCGTAAAATATGTCAGAGTCACGTAAGAAAGAAAGAAATAGAAATAGGGGAGGTAAGATGGAAGAGCATTTTTTAATACCTTACTATGGGTTAGAGACGAAGCCATCCCACCTGGTAGAGACCAATTTAAATTTTGTACAGTCAGATCAGATCCAAAGAGGAAGAAGCTTTATGTTTGTCTGCAGTTATTCTGAGACTTTGAACTCTTCCTTGTGAGCCTTATTATATTAAATGATGCAGCATTTTTTCGGCCTACTTAGCAATAGTCCAAGTGTTGAGAGATGGTGTAAGGGTGCCCTCTTCTGGTATTACAACATACAATTAATTGCAAGTTTTTGTATCTCATTATTTGGGTAGCTCAAATTAAAATATTCATATATATGTAAAAGTTTTGCCATCAACTGAAACAGCAATATAAAAAACTGTGACAATTATTAATTTGAAGTAACAAACTAATATACAGTACCCTGCAAATGCCTATGTGGCATCTAATGGTTTCTATAGAATCAGCACATACAATACCGTATTTATCATCAAGACATTGGGAGGCGGCATGATAAAATGACTAAGGTATTACATTATAAATCACATGCAACTCTGTCCATGCTCTCATTTTTAAACAAATATATTGTCATGTACAAGGGCATTGTGACGTTTATGGGGATTGATTTTAATGGTACACTGGAGAAGGATTTAAATGCAACACCAACACGTACGTATTCCACTCTTGCACCTCCAGAGTTGAATACATAGACTTGGATTTGCCTCTCAACACACTTCACCTCTCCCAGTCCTCCAACATAAAGAGATCTCAGAAAAAGAAGATGGTGTTCATTTTGGGTCCAACAACTGTTAGAGGCGCTTGAAATAGACTCCTGAGAACAATTTCTAAAGCCACATCCTTTTAACCTAACATCTAGCCTTTAACAAACAACTATTAAATGAAGAATTCCGTAACTCTACTTATGCTTTTCTTCTCGATCTTTCACATCATATAAACTAGAAAGCCGTAGACAGCTTTGACCAGGGCCACTACCTCAGAAAATATTAATAGCTGACGATGATTTCATTACCCTGCGGTGGGCTGGTGCCCTGCCTGGGCTTTGTTTCCTGCCTTGAACCCTGTGTTGGCTGGGATTGGCTCCAGCAGACCCCCATGACCCTGTAGTTAGGATATAGCAGTTTGGATAATGGATGGATGGATGGATTTCATTACCATTTAAAAGATTACAAAATACAGAGTAAAGAGAATTAAGAAAATACATTTTTTAACTTTGTAACATTATGCCTGCATCTATAATTTGAGTTATGCTCTTCTGATCTTATGCAAACATATCATTCAATTCTCCATGCAACTGAAAGTTCAGCATGACCTAAATAGTCATAAAGGTCATAAACTGAGCGGTCTAGGAGAAGTATGCCACTAATCAATACATAAATGAACAGTGTAAACACAGTGTATTTGAAAGAGTGTAAATGAGAACAACTTAATAATGTAAATAATGTGAATATCATTACAATATAGCTCACAAGAATACATTATGAACAAAACAAAATGATAAAGAACACGATTTTCAGCCTTATCGATATGCATAATTTGTGACCAGAAGTTCAGCTATGGATACACTAATATTATTTTCCATGCAACAGTTTCGTGAACATTCTACATTAACTGAGTAAAATTGCTACATTGGCAATTTCAAACTGACCGTGGATTATGTACATTGTGACAGACTTTAACCCGCCGGGGCGCCTGGAGAAGCAAAGGACCTGGAGAAGGGCAATTTCTTCCCCGGGACACAAGAGGGCACCCCCAGATTGCATGAGGGCCACGGTGCTTGGGTGCTCAACCCTGTGGGGGTCCGTGGCCAACGATGGGGGCTGCCTGGGTAGTTCCGGAGCAATGGACTGCAGCACTTCCACCCCACCGGAACAGGAACCAGGTATACCCAGAGTGCTTCCGGGTGCCCATGCAGCACTTCTGCCACACCAGAAAGTGCTGCAGGAAGAATGTCAGGGAGAACCTAAAGCACATCCGGGTGTATTATAAAAGGGGCCGCCTCAATCCATTCGGGGACCGGGAGTGGGGAGGCAGAGGACAGAGCTTGCAGGAGAGGAGTGGAGGCGGCAGAAGAATAAGAAGGAATGAAGTAAAGGAAAGTAAAGTAAAAGTAAAAAAGGACTGAGCTGTATTGTGGCTAATTAGTGCATTGTGTGCTGTGTAGAAGGGACATTCTGAGTCAACGTCTGTCTGTCTTCCACTACATGTATTTTGAATTTAGACACTTCTTCATAGGGTCTATGATGTAGCCATTCATTATTTGTTTTTTATACAGTGCCATGTGCTTACTCTCTTATGGCTTTTAATATATGGTTTGTGTTCTGTTCAAAATGAGGCAAGCAGCACATATCTGAAAACACAATTTCCCTGATTGCCTGAGAGCCCCACAGTCGACTGATGCTTTTAAACGAAACCTTTTTAGAAAGGCATTTTGTTAAATTATTTCTATAGATTATCTTGTTTGTTAGTTTATTCTTATTTTGTAGCACTTTGAGATTGTTAAATGTAAAGCGCAATATAAATAAAATGTATTATTATTATTTATTATTATACAGTGTATCAAATAAAAGTTAGAAAGAGCCAATGAGTCAGTGCTACCAGTTCACACAACAAGCATGTTGTTTCAAGAATGGATGGATTTATACGAGGGGCGTTCACAAAGTTTCCACACTTTTTTTAACCACTATTAAGAATTTCAAAAACAAATGACATCGCTTTTCTACATAGTCACCTAATTTGCGGTGCAATTTTCACAGCGTTTTGCCAACTTTTTAATGCCAAATTACTACTCCTTCCACCTTCATTGTTTCCAACAAAAATATAAAAGTGCGGAAACTTTTTGTACATCCCTCATACAACAACATCTGCCGTCAATCTTTGGATCTGCAGAAAAGTAAGTACAACAAATCTTGTGATTTGAGTAGCCTATTAATTTCTTCAGTTGTCTTCCATGTCTGAAAGTGAAAGCATTCAATATCTTGACTGAGTGACATTTACCAGAATGAGACCAATATATTGTGTATGTCCTTCTAACAGTTGTATTGTAGTTCTGTAACTACATAGTAATAGTATTGTCATACGTAGTGCTCAGTGAATTTCTTACTGCTACAGTATATCTTTTGTTGCCAAACAAGGATGAAGGATAATAAACAAGGATGTATTAGCATAGATAACTTCATGTTATTTAACAGAAGTAAGTCACCCTTCAAATGATTTATTTTATTAAAGAATAAGTGGCTTGACCAAAGAAGGAGACTCTTCAGTCCATCATGGTAAGTTGTTCACTACAAAAAGTGCTCTATACATTTTAAAGGTATTTAAATTAAAGACCAGATGCAGCTTTTTATGATGTGACTGTCTCTATGCTTACCTTGACTGAATGCCATACACTGGTGTATATATCGAACTGCTTCATAAACCCTTCCCCTCTTGCACATACACAGCGCTGCCTTTTTGTTCACTTTGCAACGTCTGTATGCTTCTTGCGCTAGTGTAAGGCAAGTGTGAGCCACTTCAGGATTATTTTCTCCATACTTGTAGATTTGATCTGTTAATGCCTCTGTGATTATCAACCTAAAGAAAGTATTAACACTCAATTATAATAAACCTGATTGAAAAAACAACATAATTTAATGACATTATTAATTAACAAGGTAGCATCAAGCATCAGTTATATAAAAGATGGCTATTTTGTCTAACTAGGATATTAGTGACTGTCCTATCAGACACATTTTCTTTGCAAAGAGTAGAGAACAAACAGAAGGAGTTTTCTGGACACAAATCAGAGCAAACAGTTGTTCACATTAGCAAAAGTTATTTCACAAGAAGTCATTAATGTGTTTACCATACTATTTTAGGGGCAAAATCGAATACCAAGTTGTAACAAAGAGTCAAGACCAAGATCTTTCGTAAGTCTGTTTGTTTAAATTCCTTGAGTGTTAGTCTCTTAAAAAAGTCTTTCTCTTAACACACAAACTTTAAATGCTGTAAGGTGCATGCTGCCATCTTAGCCACCATGAACCCTAACCATGCAGCATTATTGTGACCATAAAATATTACCTTCCAAAAGAAAATAAACACAAAATGTCAATGCAATGACTTTTACTATATATATGGTGGTCCCCGGCCGGGGACGCCGAGGAGGACGAGAGGAGGGCTTGTACCTCCTCCAGACCGCAAGGGGGTGTCCGTCCTGGTTAGGTTGGGGGCCTCGGGTACAGGGCTTAGAAGCCCAACCCTGTAGGGACCCGAGGTCACCGCCAGGCGGCGCCCCGATGCCGGTTTATCCCGTGTGGTCCCTGGCCGGGGATGGAGCCCGGCCGGGACGCCCAGGAAGACCAGAGGAGGGCTTGTGCCTCCTCCAGACCGCAAGGGGGCGATCGCCCTGGTTGTATAGGGGGCCACGGGTAGAGGGATTAGAAGCCCAACCCTGTAGTGCTGGGGGGAAGACTTATTGTGGCGCCCGGAGAGCTGCCGGGAGGACAGCCGGTACTTCCGCCACGCTGGGGCGTGGCCAAGCAGGGAACGCCGGAAACACCTGGTGCTCATCCGGGAGCAGTATATAAAGGGCTGCCTCCCTTCAGTCTGGAGCGGAAGTCGGGTGGAAGAGGACGGAGCTAGCGGGAGGACTGGAGGCGGCCAGAAGAGAGAGAGGCATTGTAAGGCCAGAAGAGAGAGAGGCATTGTAAGGCCTGTGGAGAAGAGAGGCATTGTAAGGCCTGGAGGAAAAGAGAGGCATTGTAAGGCCTGGACTTGGGGAATCGGTGCAAGAGGCACTGGGGAGTTGAGCGTGGGACTATTTGTACATAGTGTAAATAAACAAGTGTGTGGTGAATTTAAGATGTCTGTCTGCCTGTGTCCGGGTTCAAGTTCACAATGGCGCCCAACGTGGGGCCAACCGTCTGGTCAATTATATACATTTACTTTCAACATTTTAAATCACGTCATTTAAATATAATTAAAAAATCTCTTTGAACCTAACTATTACTTAACGGGTAAAGGATGTTGCGGACTTGTATTTCACCAAGTTGTTTCTTCGCCAAGTTGTCTTTCGTCGTCTTGTCTTTTTGTTGCTGTCACCCAGTTGCCACCGGGAACAAATATTTTATGGTTGGATTATGTAGGATTGTTGCATCTCATTAGAGGTTTAATATATGACCAATTGTGTTTTAGAATGAAACAGAAGTAAACAGAGTAGCTGCCCATCAGCCGAGGGAAAAGTGAAGTGTGAAGTGAAGCGTGTTCAGGCCAGTACTATTACTTTTGTAACAGAGCTGAACAGTGACTAGTAATTTTGCCTTACAGTTTCAGGCACTGATGTTTAAATTTTGGTCTAGTCCAGTGATTCTTAACCTTTTTTGAGTCACTGACCCCTTTCAGAATCTGATGAAAGCTGTTGACCCCAGACATAAACATGAAAAATATTCACATAAAAAAACTTTGCATGCACTGAATATAATGTACTTCATTTATTGAGATTTGATTGTTTCATACATATATGATATACACAAAGTATTATTACACTTTAAAGTAAACAATCTAAAGAAAACACTCCTGTTTATATACTGCTCAAAAGAATTAAAGGAACACTTTTTAATCAGAGTATAGCATAAAGTCAATGAAACTTATGGGATATTAATCTGGTCAGTTAAGTAGCAGAGGGGGTTGTTAATCACTCATTATAATTATGAAATACAATCCTCTTGTGCAAATTAAAACAGACCTACTACTATGTTTTCTACTACCATTACTACTACTACTATATCTACTCTAAATCAACAGTACCAGGCTGTATAGCAAATATAAACATTATTTTTTATCTGACCCTCCACGGACCTCCTGTTAAGAACCTAGGCAATATCTGAGCAATATTTGTTTGCTTGGGATATCTGGACAAGAAACAAATAGCTATTAGTGATTTCCTGGTCTGCAAGATGGAGCACTCAATCCCAGTTTAGAAGTCTTGGCACTGAGTTGCATCTTTAAGAGAACAGAGAAAGGCCTCCATGGTATCTGAACTCTTTTAAAATGACTAAAGACTCAGAGGTGCAGTATCTCCAGGATTCTCTAGAGAGATCGAGCTTTTCTCTGGGTCAACATTAGGGCTAATTATTCAACTTAAAATTATATATTGAGCACATCTGTCTTGTTTAAAATTGTCCAAAATGTTTCCCAGACAAGATCCAACCTGTGAATGTTACAATCAAGTTCCAGCCTCACTGGGGTCACGTTTTGGGCCTGCACCAAATTAAATTAAATTCTGGACCAAAATTTTTAAATGCCTATCAGACAGCCTTGGTGTCACAATCCCTCCTAACCATTAACAGCTGTGTTTGGTGGACTCCCAGATGGCCTCAAAGTGGAGAAGGACAAACAAACTGTAATTGCCTTTACTACATGATTGTCACGTAGACTTATCTCGCTCAACTGGAAGAATCCTAACTCACCTCTTTTAAGTCAGTGGGTAAGTCTTGTTATATACAATTTGAAATTGGAAAAAATCAAATTCTCACTTAAAGGATCTGTGCAGAACTTTTTCAAAACCTGGCAGGATCTGATCAATAACATCTTAGAATAAGCTTTTAAAGCAGATTGATTCTGTCCCCATTTCTTTTTCTTCTCAATTTCTCTTTATTCACTTAATAATTCGCCTATTTACTTATTTTTACTAGCTTTAAGTTTTGTTCTGCTGGCCATGCTCTCTTTCTCAGGGGTAGGGGTTGATTTGTTTTTGATCCTATTTTTGTAAAAATTGATCTGTTTGTATGGAATGTTGTGTGATTTCAATAAAATCAATAAAATCAAAAAGGAAATTAAGGCTATTTCTAGCCCCAAAAATGATCCCAAGATTTACCCAAATGTGTCTCCAAGAAGAGGTTTAATGCCACCACTCTGCAGAGAAGTAAAGAGGTGTAGAGTTGAGAAGAGAATTTTAATATACAGTAGGCTTCTATCAAGTAACAGAGACGGAGAAAGAAGGGAAACGAGGAATGGGGTGCTTTGTGGTACCTTTGCTGTGTTATCCACTGCTCTACCAATTCAAGATGGTTGTACTTCAAGGCAACCATGACTGCTTCCAGACAGATGTCTTCATTGGGCGTGTGTGTGTCTGAGGCTTCACAGCTCATCACTGACTTGAAGAACAGCAGTAATGGTGGCAGGTTACTTTCCTCCACAATGGCATCTATTAAAATTTAATAAGTGCAAATTATAAGAAATGTGGACAGTCATATTACCATTTATACATGTTCTGGTTTTTAAAGGGAACATTTTTTAAGCAGAGTTGACACTGGTGATCAAAAATATTACAAACCAGAAGGAGACCGTGCCTGTTTACATAATACAGTATAAGTAGTAAGTGATAACAGGCAAATTTTATATCTCAATAATCCTTTTATTGATTTTAGTGATCCTAATGACCAAGAATAACCAAATTCCATTTTCTAAATGACTTGTCATGATAAGTAATGAATTATCAGCATATACTACTTTTTTAAATATTAAAACAAAACATTGAACATTTTTTCTTTATAAACAGGATTTATTTGTTAATGTATTTTGTTCTTTAGTTTGCACTGTTTTAACTAATAGATTAAATTACTGACTTGATTTTACCGCATGACCACCCTCTCCTTATTGAACATTTGGAGCTCTAGTAAACCATTTATATATGATACAGAGACACAGAATTCTCTCAGCATTGAACTTCATAAGCTGGTGCAGATGGCTATACACAAACACTGGCCACTTTATTAGAAACCTTTTCCTAATAGCAAGCTAGTCCCTGATTTGATGTCAAAACTGTCTTATTGTGTCTAGCTAGGCCTCAGCAAAGTGTTGAATGTGTGGCATAGTTATGATGGCCCATATTGACCCCAACCTGCCCTGTGTTTTGCACATTACCAGGTGGTAAATATCCTATTCAAAAAGCACCTTCTGTGCAACCCAGTAGAGGCTTGAATAACTAGCCTTCCTAGACTTTCAGTACATAATGAAAATGCTTATTATCAGACAATGACCATGGAAGGATACATCTGATTGGTAATGATGTTCGGATATCCTGTGGTAGTCAAACTGTGCTGAATTGGGGCTCATATCTGTGCACACATATCAAGGGGCCCAATATCTTCCTCAAGAACTTGTCCTACACCATTAAACCACCAACACTAGCATGAATACATGACATTAAACAATATGGGACCATTTACTTTTCACCATTGTCAAGTCTCCTCCCTGGCATGAATTTGTGGAAACCAGAATTCCTTAGACAAAGAATTATTGTTCCAGTGCTCTGCTGTTAAGTATTTATGTTCACCTTGTTTTGTTTTTTTTTTGCTGATATGAATGTAACTGTGGAAGGTTGTCAGCTGCCATATTCCATCTGTGACAATATACAAGCCATATGACCTGACAGGCCTCTTTCAGATCCACTGTGGTAATAAACTGGTAATTGAATGAGTGCAGACCATCTGTTACTGTACATAAGTTGCAACAGCTTCCGTCTGCCTCCTTCATCAACAGTCTGTTTCTGGATACTTGTCAATTTTGGCTTCATCTTTTTCTGGATGGTGGCCCACTCTTAAGACATCCATGAGACATGTGTGAAAACCCCAGCAGAGCTGCAGTTCTTGGTGCCCATATATCAGTGCAGCTCACACTCTCTAGTACGTGTCACTCAAAGCAACATAAACGTTTAGATGTTTAGTCACAACCTATCAGTTGGTTCTGGCTTAGATGCTTTAAAATTAATTTTTTGCACATCCATCCATCCATTTTCCAACCCACTGAATCCGAACACAGGGTCACAGGGGTCTGCTCATATGATGTAGTCAATGACTAAGCAGTAATTTATCTGTCATGGTCAGGTATCCCTACTGTGTAGGAGCTGTCAACTTAACCAAATGTTTTGACATATACTTTACAAAGTAAGACTAATTGCATGTAAGCTTTGCTGCTTGCTTGTCTGACCTCTCTTGGGCACACTCCATTTCTCTAGCAGCCAGCATCTGTGGCTGTCGGGTTGCGGCTGGGCTCCTTCAAGTGCTTTCACTTCCATTACAGGCACAATTATGACAAGCCATATTCCAACAGAATTTTATATGCATTTTTGAGATACTGTATCTTTAAACAATTTTCGATTTATTTTGCATTTTAAGATCTCAGCATGATGTTTTTTGAATATTACTATATTTTTAATCAAATTGAAAAATGAATCAGATGATTCAGAATGAACAAATCATGTGCTTCATCCACCCTCACCTCCTAAATGAATAACTCATGCTCTCTGTGGCTCACTTGTTCCTCTACCACCTTTTGTCCTCTGAACTACATTTCTGCCTTAGTCTAACCTAACTGAAGCCTATCTTCAATGAACATTTTGCCCAAAATTCAAAGAGGGTAATGCTTCAGAGTTACAGTGCCTATAAAAAGTATTCATCCCTTTGGAAGTTTCCAGATTGTATTGTTACAACACATTGAATCACAATGGATTTAATCTGGTTTCTTTCACATAGATCCATAGAAAAAGACTATTTAATGCCAGAGCAAAAACCGATCTCTGAAAATTATAAATTACTAGCAAAATACCTGCACTTCGCAGCGGAGAAGTAGTGTGTTAAAGAAGTTATGAAAAAGAAAAGGAAACATTTTGAAAATAACGTAACATGATTGTCAATGTAATTGTTTTGTGACTGTTATGAGTGTTGCTGTCATCAAGGATTTGATTATCATTATTTCTTTCAATCAGGTTCATATTTGGAGGACGTGTTGTGTTCAAGTTACATTCCGTGTTTGTCAACCGTTGTAAAGATAACAGGTTTCTGCGATGTTGCGATGTCCACGGCTTTATTTAATGTTAGCTCAGACCCAGCTCTTAAAAGTTTCTCTCGCACTTTTGCTGAGTTTGTGCCAAACACTAGTCTATTCTTCTATCCCTGACCCTGATTCGTTTGCATAAGCACAGTTCTTCACCAGCAATTTTAACTCCGTTACAAAGTGATCGAAAGTCTCGTTTATACCCTGCGTCCTCTCATTAAACTTGTATCTCGCGAATATGGTATTCGTCATAGGCATGACAAACGCCAGCGACAGCGTGTCTATGAACCTAATTTAAAGTTAAGCTTTACACTTTGCTTTCCTATTCATTTGCATAAGCACAGTCCTTCACCAGCAATTTTAATTCCGTTACAACAATTTTAATTTTGTTACAAAGTGATCAAAAGTCTCGTTTATACCCTGCGTCTTCTCATTAAACTTGTATCTCGCGAATATCGTATTCGTCGTAGGCATGACAAACGCGAGCGGCAGCCTGTCTATGAACTTAGTTTAAACTTAAGGTTTACACCGTGCTTTGTTTCCGCAGTAGCTGCACTTATGAATATGCTTATATGCGTCACTCGCTTCATTTTCTTTTGCTGCCTTCTCAGTTGTGTAACGCGTTTTTTGTTCAGCACTCTTTGGAGCTCTTGCTTGTTCTCTGCATACTGCGTTCACAGTCAGTTCACGTGAGCCGCTCGGAGTACATGCATTGAAGGTTCTCACCTGTGCTTGTGCTATCTCGTGTGATCTTGCGATGTCCATGGCTTTATTTAATGTTAGCTCAGACCCAGCACTTAAAAGTTTCTCTCGCACTTTTGCTGAGTTTGTGCCAAACACTAGTCTATCCCTGACCATCTCATCTTCGTTTGCATAAGCACAGTCCTTTACCTGCGAATATTTAGCGGCAGCGTGTCTATTGGATTGCTGCCGACGGACGGCCTTATATGGGCAGGCACTCAATTACGGGGAGGCGTGGACGATGAGGGACGCAACTCCGCCTCACGGCGACCAAGCTGCAGGCTATGGCCGTATATATGTACATAAGTAGGTTCCAGTTATGACCGTTACGCGTAGAATTTAGAAATGAAACCTGCCTAACTTTTGTAAATAAGCTGTAAGGAATGAGCCTTCTACCTACAAGTGAAGTTGGAGAATTACTGATAAGTGAGTCAGTCAGTCAGTGAGGGCTTTGCTTTTTATTAGTATAGATAAATATAAAAGAGAAAACAATTTAAGTACTAATACGACATACCAAAATCATCAATGGTGCAGCCAATTGGTTTTAGAAGTCATGTAATTAATACAATGGAGATCACCTGTCTGTAGTCAAGGGGTGACTGCAGTATAAATGCACCTAACGTGCAAGATCCAACTTGTGGTGAGTCAGTATTGTGACCAACCTACACAATGAAGACAAAAGAAGGCAACTTTGTGAAAGGTGAATCAAAAGTACAAGCCAGGTATAGATACAAGAAAACATCCAAGTCACTGAATGCCAGTTAAATGAATCTTTAAGAAATGGAAAGCGTGTGACATAGCTATAAAACTGTCATGTAAGAAGATTAGTGAGGGAAGGAGGCCACCAAGAGACCTATGATAATTCTGAAGGAGTTACAAGCTACAGTAGAGGAAAGTGGATAGATTGTGCAGCAACAACTCTTGCCCAGGTGTTTTATATCACACAGGACGATTGCCAGAAGGCATAGGAGAGACTCTGAAATCAGCTGGAAGTAGATTTTATGGTCAGTTTTTTCTTTTTTTGTCCATCAGGCTAAACAACATATTTGGTGTAAGCCAAACACTGCACATTATCAAAACACACCATCCCTACTGTGAAGCAGGGTCATGGCAGCAACATACTGTGGTAATGCCTCTCTGCAGCAGGCCCTGGAAGGCTTGTGAGGGTAGAAGTTAAAATGAATGCAGCAAAACTACAGGGAAACCCGAGAGGAAAAGCTGATGCAGTCTTTAAGAAACTTTAGATTGGGAAAGGTTCAGATCCCAATCCCATTGAAATTTTGTGGTTGGACTTGAATAATGCTGTTTACTTGCGATCCCTGTGCAGCCGGACAGAGATAAAGAAATTATGCAATGAAAAATGGGAAAAATCCCAGTGCCCAGATGTGCAAAGTTGACAGAAAGAGAGAGAGACCTTTACGAGGCTGTCATGGCTGCCAAAAGTGCTTTGACAAAATACTGACTTGAAGGGGGTGAATACTTACAATGTAGTCAATTACTTTGTATTTATATATTCAATTACAGTGGGATGCAAAAGTTTGGACAAACTTGTTAATAGTCATTATTTTCCTGTATAAATCATTGGTTGTTAAGATAAAAAATGTCAGTTAAATATATCATATAGGAGACACACACAGTGATATTTGAGAAGTGAAATGAAGTTTATTGGATTTACAGAAAGTGTGCAATAATTGTTCAAACAAAATCAGGCAGGTGCATAAATTTGGGCACCGTTGTCATTTTATTGATTCCAAAACTTTTAGAACTAATTATTGGAACTCAAATTGGCTTGGTAAGCTCAGTGACCCCTGACCTGCATACACAGGTGAATCCTATAATGAGAAAGAGTATTTAAGGGGGTCAATTGTAAGTTTCCCTCCTCCTTTAATTTTCTCTGAAGAGTAGCAACATGGAGGTCACAAAACAACTCTCAAATGACCTGAAGACAAAGATTGTTCACCATCATGGTTTAGGGGAAGGATACAGAAAGCTCTCCCAGAGATTTAAGCTGTCTGTTTCCACAGTTAGGAACATATTGAGGAAATGGAAGACCACAGGCTCAGTTCAAGTTAAGGCTCGAAGTGGCAGACCAAGAAAGATTTGGATAGACAGAAGTGACGAATGGTGAGAACAGTCAGAGTCAACCCACAGACCAGCACCAAAGACCTACAACATCATCTTGCAGCAGATGGAGTCACTGTGCATCGTTCAACCATTCGGCGCACTTTACACAAGGAGATGCTGTATGCGAGAGTGATGCAGAGGAAGCACAAACAGAGCAGCTTGAGGTCTCCTCAAGCACATTTGGACAAGCCAGCTTCATTATGGAATAAGGCGCTGTGGACTGATGAAACTAAAATTGAGTTATTTGGGCATAACAAGGGCGTTATGCATGGAGGAAAAAGAACACAGCATTCCAAAAAACACCTGCTACCTACAGTAAAATATGGTGGTGGTTCCATCATGCTGTGGGGCTGTGTGGCCAGTGCAGGGACTGGGAATCTTGTCAAAGTTGAGGGACACATGGATTCCACTCAGTATCAGCAGATTCTGGAGACCAATGTCCAGGAATCAGTGACAAAGCTGAAGCTGCACCGGGCTGGATCTTTCAACAAGACAACGCACCGACACACTGCTCAAAATCCACTAAGGCATTCATGCAGAGGAACAAGTACAACGTTCTGGAATGGCCATCTCAGTCCCCAGACCTGAATATAATTGAAAATCTGTGGTGTGAGTTAAAGAGAGCTGTCCATGCTCGGAAGCCATCAAACCTGAATGAACTAGAGATGTTTTGTAAAGAGGAATGGTCCAAAATACCTTCAACCACAATCCAGACTCTCATTGGAACCTACAGGAAGCGTTTAGAGGCTGTAATTTCTGCAAAAGGCGGATCTACTAAATATTGATTTCATTTCTTTTTTGTGGTGCCCAAATTTACGCACCTGCCTGATTTTGTTTGAACAATTATTGCACACTTTCTGTAAATCCAATAAACTTCATTTCACTTCTCAAATATCACTGTGTGTGTCTCCTATATGATATATTTAACTGACATTTTTTATCGTAACAACCAACGATTTATACAGGAAAATAATGACTATTAACAAGGTTGCCCTAACTTTTGCATCCCACTGTAATTCAGACCACTTTGCATAGATCTGTTTTCACTTTGACAGTAAGTACAGTTTTCTGTTGACCACTATAGCCACTGTATATGTTGGAGAATATCCGACATGAATGGTTCACATTCTATAGAAATAAAAAATTCACAATTATTTATTTTCCTTGAAATATGTTTATGTGTGAGAAAAGGCTGCAATTTTCTTCCCAGTTAAAAACCTTCTTTTAGTATTTTATAAATAATATCCTACACTAATTCAATCAAAATTCATAGTCTACAACATCATGCTCTGAAATGGCCAAACTCTCATGCAATAAACCCAAAACCAAACTTGAGAATGAGCCTCTACTGTGGTGCTGTGTAGCTGGTATTATTTTATTTACATTTCCATAGATTTTTAAATCTGCTGTTCATCTGCTCGGGCATTTTGGTGTGACACGTGTTAGACTTAGTTCATCATGCTCAGTCACTCAGTGCTAACAATAACCTGTATTATCAGTACACCATATTATTATGAGAAGGCTGGGGTCTCATACCATGACAGTCATTCGCGCCAGGATATTCAGTCTGTTCTACTCAGTCATTGTGATTGCATTCATAACAACAAGGCAAAATACTTATTTTATAAAGCATATTTTACTATGTTCGCCTAATAGGCTAGTCCATTGGTAATAACAATATGAATATCAAAGCTTTTACTACCCTATATTTACAATCTTAAAAAGAAGAGTTTGTCAATCATGTTTCTTCATATAGCCGGCAATGTGTCACGTTAACACTTGCTTCAAGTGCTACAGTTTCATAAGATGACTATTCTTCATGATTTCTGACTTTTGCAGCAACTGCTCTATTACATCTTCCCAATCTAATCTGTATTATAGTAATTATAATTATGTAATTATTGTAATTATGTGGCCAATGGTTAGGACAGAAATCAATAGTCTTCCCTGGGTGATTTACAGATGCCTCCTTTGATAAACAAGAATGCTGTGTTGTATTTGGTTACATGCAAACTAAAACTCCTCATCCCACTAATAGTAACTGGTGTTGTATACAAGATGAAAAGTTTATATTTCAAAAATATTTACAAATTTATATATATATATTGTCACACACGTGTGCATGGGAGGCAGCTGAAGGGCTTAGAGAGGACTGATTATACATCTGCCCGGGGGGGGCGGGGCACGCTAACGCTCTTTCTGAGTTCTCTACAGGTCTTTAATGGGAAATCCCACCAGGAGCCGACACCTCGACACATCACTTCCGGTCCCCGCCCCGAGGACGACATCACTTCCGGCTCCGGCACCAAGGACAACATCACTTCCGCCCTCCGGCCTATAAAGCCTCCTGCCTTTGCTCTGGCAGGCAGTTCTGTATTGGACTCTGTTGAGTAAACTTGACTCTTATGAACCGATTACTTTTGCAGCCAGGAAACCGAATTAAACGGGTGGCTGCCCCAAACCTTGCCATGCCTCATGTCTCTTCTTCTTACAGTATATAAAAGCCAAATACCACTGACTCACTCATCACGAAATCTCCCGAACCATGAGGACTTGGGACTAGGTTACCCTTGGTCTTAAAACTATTCATGGTGGCTCTAAAATCCGTACTGACTCCTACTCTCTCTTCTGTTTCTTTTTCCGGTTTCTCTGTGGTGGCGGCCTGCGCCACCACCAACCTACTCAAAGCACCATGATGCCCCAGCATTGATGGACTAAAAGCCAAAAGTCCACGTGATCATCATCATCATCAAATCCTTCCGTGAAAACCATAAATCCAAAGAGGACTGTTTCATTTATGTTAGGTAGATTGCCCAGAGGGGACTGGGCAGTCTCATGGCCTGGAATCCCTGCAGATTTTATTTTTTTTCCTCCGGCCGTCTGGAGTTTTTTTTTTTGTTTTTTCTGTCCCCCCTGGCCATTGGACCTTACTCTTATTCTATGTTAATTAATGTTGACTTATTTTATTTTCTTACTGTGTCTCTTATTTTTCTATTCTTCATTATGTAAAGCACTTTGAGCTACATTTTTTTTTATGAAAATGTGCTATATAAATAAATGTTGTTGTTGTTGGTCCATAGGTGTTCGCTAAGAAACGGTTTTAAATATTTTGTGGTCCAAGCGCGTTCTGTATGTATGTCTGTCCGCTTTTTACAAGAGAATTACTTAATGGATTTAGATCTGGTTGTTTTCTATAACATGCTTGAACTTTCCGGTTGATTTTGCGACTTCTCTCATCGCGCTAAGTGCCATAGTTCGCTTGCGGTACCGATGTATTTATGCAAATCCAACAGAGAGGCTGCAGGCCGAGAGCAGGGGGCGGGGCCTTCCTCATTCACTCGCCAGCCTCTGTTCGAGTTGTTCTACGTCTCTCCACGTGTTGGAGTGCACCTTACCTCTGCTTAGCTAGCGATACCTGTTTGTTCAACAGACATTATCATCTACAGATTGTTAAGGAGTAACGTCTGATATTTTTGTGAGAGAGATCAGAGCTCGATGTGTTTTAGAGGGTAGCTGCCGATTGCCAGAGATATCATGGCCACGTGCTTTTCTCCCCATGCGGGGATTGCTTTTCCGTCAGAGCTGTACACGATCAGATACAGTGCCAACGTCTATTGATTTTTAAAGTTTGTCCTGTTTTATTACTATGTGGGTGAAGCCACGGGGTACAGCTAGTTCAATATATTATTAGTGTCTTATCTTTAATTTGTAAAAATGCACTGGTTTGCGTAGACTTACATTAATTATTTTTTTTGGTTCTGATTGTGTTGCATGGAGATTTTTACATTCATTTCCCAACGGGACTATTATAGATCACTGGATTGCTTTCTTTTAGTTTCTGAACCTTTTTATAAAAATACTGAGCATAAATGAGACCAGATAGAAAATGTCTCTTTCCTGCAACACAATTATTCCATCACTCACACTCAACATTGCAGCTTCCATCGTTCCACACTTGAAAAAAATAATTTTCTCCATGCATGGCTTAGACTGCAAATGACAGTTTAATCATAATTATGGGAGGAGAAACTGAAAGAAATGTCATTGGAAATTGGTAGCTTGTATTGTAGCCAAGTATGAGCTAGGAATTTCATTAGTCACGTTGCAACCTGGTCATCATCCTGTACCAAGTCATCTTCTCAATCATTTTAACTACAAATTCATTTCACATTTTGGCCTAGACTTTAAAGTAATTACTTTCTGTACATAGTTATTTATGTGCTGTTCACCGAAAATGTCATATGAAAGATAAATGTGATGAGTGAGTAAATGAGTAGGGAACACAGCTTGATTACTGATAGGTATGTCCATTCACTGCACAAGTTCAAATGTTCTCACAAAAACAGTCGCAAATTACTCATATTATTCTGTAAAGCATACCTGTAAATTTTTTCCTGACTTTTGTGTTCCACAGAATTTTAATAGGTGACTTGGCTGCATGAGATGCTGCTGCTTCATATTGGCCTTCTTCAAATAGTTCATTAAATCTGAATCAAAAATAGGATCTCTCTTGTTATTTCAAAGAATAAAACACGACAGACATTCTGATATTTTATAGTGTTACTGCATATGCTGTATATCAACAGTATAGTTTATGAAACTTATACAACATACATCAAATATATCTCATATCACGTATTACAATAAATCTATGGAATTGTTGATCTCCTACTTTAAAAATGATTATTGGGAGGTAGACTCAGCCTCATAAATCTTGAATTAGTAATAGTGAGTGACAACATGTTGCATGTTGATTAGCACATGCAAGAAAGAATTTCACTTTACTCTGTACATGTGTCAATATTGACCCTATGACTTTATATTTCTAGAATTTGGTGTTAACTAATAAAGGCTGGCAGTTGGCATTCTTGTTCAACACAAAACTTCAGCAGCTGAGAACCTCTCTGATCACTTGCAAAGACAGCCAGGTTCCTGGTTCATACTATTTGCTACTACTACTGCTGCTGCACCATCTGATGATGCGGGTTATGCTCCATGCTACCATCTTGCTTCTGGGAGCTCTGAACCCGACACCGTCGGAAATGTTACCGATGAGCTGGACAGTGAGGCACAACAATGAAGCAAGGGGATGGTGCAAAAAGTGCAAAAGTACTTTTATTTAAAACAGTGTTCAAATAAATAAGTGCAGTACTTTAAAAATCTTCAAATAAATAATCCATAAAAAGCTGTGAATTGTGGAGGTTAAAAACACGCTAGAAAAAATCCTTTTTAAAAAACGAGGTTAAAACAATGGCTGGAAGCAGTCTTTTAAAACAAATCCTGGTGCCTTTCTACTGGTGACTCCCCTGCTTCTCCCGTCCAGGCTGTGCACCAGGGGAGCCACCCTACCTGCAGCTGACCTTCTTACTGCCTTCTACCGCTGGTCTGTTCGCCTCGCTGATCCCTGGCGCCGGTGGGCTTCACCTGACCATGACTTGGACTCCCCAGCGACCAGGGCGCTCACACTAGGACTTTCACATCCCAAGTCCCGACTCCCACTGCCTTCCCGGCTTTATGCGGCGAGCCATCCTCCTACTGTCACTCCCGCTCCTCAGTAATACTTCACTACCGCCTGCTCCCGGGGTGCCAGCCATTACACCCAGGCACACTGTTCAGCTGCAGGTGTTCTCTGCTACGAACACCTTCGCTCATTCATGCACCGGCTTTCTCCTTCCTACTACCTGCCTTCTCTCCTTCACAACCTCCGTCCGTTTTTTCTCTTCCTCCCCTTAGCCGCCTCGCGCTTCTATCATTTATCACGGGGACGTGGTTCAGGTGTGGCAATTAGCAGCTCCTGGCATCATTTATGGATGCGGACGACTCCTCATCTGTGCACTTAAGCGAGGACTGCCTGCATCACGAATTCACCCGGGACCCACTCCCGCCACACTGCCATGCTCCCTCACTAAGCCGCGAGTGTGGCGATTATTTATTTAAAAAGTGGCCTTTTTGACTTGAGCTGTGGACCTGCTACACCACATACCAATGACACAATGTGATCAAAATGCCCATTTTTTGTAACTCAGATAGAAAAAAACTGCTGACTGGAACATAATAATGAGAGCTACTGTTGTTCATTCATGTCAAAGACCTCTCTGTGCCTACTCTTAATACCTCCATTATTTTCAAAGGATTGCAATAAAAGCAAAAGCAATCATTCAAAACGAGTCAAAGGTATCTGCATGCCAAATATGCCCTCATCTTGCTCTTATGATGTACTCAGGCTTTAATCCTTGGGGCAATTAAAAAACTAACAGTCTCAACTAATACTGGCAATTCAAGATGACAAGGATGGTCTGCATTCCCTGTCTAGGCCCCCAAACTTGCTGGACCAAATTTCTTGTGACTGAAGAGTGGTTACAGAAAATGGTGTGGGGATGCGGTTCTTAACCACTGTTTCCTGTATTTTAATGTTTTCTGTACTGAACAAAATTCTAACATTTACTGGTAAATAGAACAAGCACAGTTTGTCAATGCTAAAGTGTTTACTAATTAACTCAGGAGTTCAGTCAAAGATTTTCACCTCATTAAAGCTTTCTTTGACTGAAGTCCGCCCTGTGCTAAGTCGGGTTACATCTGCATGACTATAAATTAGTGGTTTGAACTTTTATTGTACTTTTTCCCTTGCCGTGGCGCAATCTGTCTTAACTAGGAACAGCAGGAGGTTCCTATCTGATTTTTCTACATAATCATCTTTTATCTGGCTCATTCTTGTGCTATTTATTCTCATTTCCAGTGACTATCTATTACTTGTTAATGAGTTGCCTACAAGTATTTCTGAAGTGCTGTTTGCCTTTTGAGAGAGTGTCGTCCCTCTGTTAGTTGGCTAATCACAACCTGCTTTGGAGGGCAGGTGACGGGCTTGCATGTGATGTGGTCTGCACATTTTAGTTGTTGCTTCATTATTGTTGACACAATGGTGTCCAAGTCTGACGGAAACTGTCTACCAAATCTAAAGTGCATTTTAAATCTAAAAAAACAGTTGCAGTATAATGCACAATCAAAAGGCTTGACCTAAATAAGTATAGAGATCACTATTCCATCTGAAGTCTCTCTTCCTACAATACCAACAACAAAAATGTGCCATAAAAAAGGTAATCAATTAACATATTTGATCTCATATGTGCAGGTGATAACAGAAAGGACAAGCAGAAAAAAGATTAAGCAGTTAAGTGCAGCTTGGCTTCATTGCTTTCTTACCTGTCTAGGTGTTCATCGCTTTCTTATCACTTTCTTTTCTTTTTTTCTTATCACTTTCTAGGTATTCATCACTTTCTTACCTGTCTATGTATTCCACTAAATGATCAGTAAATGATCTACGATGACCCTTATGAAAGCCTCCCAAATCTGTCCATCTGGAATATCCACCTGCTCCAAGAAATCAAATAAGAATCAGTGAATGCATGTGCTAGGTATTTCTAACAGATAATATATTGTCAGAATGGAAAGATATAACTCTTAGTTTTAAAACAATTGCACTAATATATGTCCAGGATTTCATTTATATGTAGAATAAATGGTTTATTAGGTCTGAGAGTAAAGAAAAAAGAAAAAAGTCATAACCGAAAAAGGCCCAGTAATTGGATTATTACGTTATGTAAACAATTGCAAGAGAAATCTAACATATATAATACTAGCAGACCTTGTGCGCTTCGCTGCAGTCACTGTATTTGGAATAATTATATATCTACATGTGACTTATAGAGCTTCTTTATATATAACATTTTTGGTTTGTCCTCCTGGAGCCAAAATATATACATTTTCTCTTTGACTAATTCGTGAACATGCTAGATAAAAATAGAAACGGGAAAACGGCAACACCGCCGGGAACAACAGTAAAAAAACAACAGGAAATGAGATAAAGTAAAAGTCTACTAAACACTAAAGTACAAAAACGAAGTAGAAAGTAACAGTAAACCGCAACACCGCTGGGAACACCGGCACACCGCGAGTACTAAACACAAAGAAACACTAAATAGAAACACTAAAGGAAAAAATAGTATTCAGTAAGTACTGTGTCTAGTAAACAGTACATCAGTAAAGGAGAGAAGACTAAACACTAAGGAGAAAGAACGGCAAGACCGCATCAGCTGCAGAGTTAAGCTCAGAGCGAAATGAAGTGAATGAAATGACGTAAATGGGAGGGGAGATGATCACGTGACTCCCTCACCCTCCCTCCACAAACACACAAACACAGTCTCTTGGATCCCAACTCTCCTTTATATGTATAGATTATAATATTCTGTCTGCATGCTCTAAAATGCCTGTCAACTTATAATACAATGGATTCAGAAAAAATTCAGACCCCTTCATAATCTGTACACTTTATTACGTTGTAGATTTAATTTTAAATGTATAAATCTGCCGTATTTGCCCATCCATCTACACTCAATAACCCATAATGACGAAGTGAAAATGTATTTTCAGTAAGATTTGCAAATGTATTAAAAATCAAAACCAGAAAATTAGGGTTAGGGTTAGGTTTAGGGTCATTTATATTTATATAATATTCCGACCCTTTGTTATGGCACTCCAAATTGTGGTCAGGTGCAGCCATTTGTTCTAATCATAACTGAGATGTGTCTAGAACCGGACTGGTGTCCACCTGTGGCAAACTAAAGTGATTAGATATTGTTTAGAAAGGCACACAATTGTGTCCATAAGGTCCCACAATTCACATGCATGACAGGACAAATTCATTTAAAGTTAAATCTACAATATAAAAAAGTATGCAGAAATTGAAGGGGTCTAAATACTTTCTGACTCCACTACATAATAGGTGTTACAGTGGCACAGTGTCAGCGATGCTGCCTCATAGTACGGGACACATACAATTGAAGTGAATTGGATTGCTAAATTGGCCCTAGTGTGCGTCTGTGTGTTTTTGCCATGCAATGGACTAGCACCCTGTCCAGGTTTTGCTCGCTCCTGACATGAGTCTGATCACTGCTGGGATAGGTTTCAGCTGCCCTGTGATCCTGCAGGTTAGGAAGATGCATGAATAGCTGGATGTACAATATAAAATTCATTACATAAATACTGTATGTTTTGAGACTTTTCAGGAAAGGAAAAAGAGGTTTCAGGGTGAGGCAGTTATATTCATGAATTATGGTGCCCCAGGAATTTTACTATACACTGTAAAAGTGACAATAATGACTCACTGAACCTATAAACACTATGACTTGCAGAAGTGTGTGTTATGCTCAATAGCCACTCTAGAATGAAAATGGGTAACTGGAATGTCCTATGATGGACTGGAATCAGTTAAGGGATTGAGTCCTCTTTTGCATTCAATGGTCAGTGCTGCTCTGCTCTGGCTTCACACAACCACATGTGCTAACCACATTGCAGAACATCTTTAACTTTTTGTCAATATCGCATTGAATTTTGATTCCGTGTTTGGACTTACATTGTGACAACACAATATATAACTGCTCATGAGTGAATATTGTTTCTTTCTCTCTAATAAATAAACCAACTTTTTTGAATGTTTGTCCCTGTGATTTGTTCATTGTCATAGCAAAAGCTATGCAGAAGTATGTGTTATGCTCAATAGCCACTCTAGAATGAAAATGGGTAACTGGAATGTCCTATGATGGACTGGAATCAGTTAAGGGATTGAGTCCTGTCTTGCACTCAATGGTCAATGCTGCTCTGCTCTGGCTTCACACAACCACATGTGCTAACCACATTGCAGAACATCTTTAAAGTGATGTGTAAATGGATATGCATAGTGGTTATCAAGTCCTCGCACAATTTCAGCTATTTTTGATAAAAGGACTGAAATTAATTGAGATTAATCATCTTAACTCTTCTTCATCTGTAATAACGTCTTATAACCAAATGTACAGTATCCATCTTCCTAATTCACTTATCCTGGGCAGGGTCACAGTGCAGCTGGAGTCTGTCCCAGCAGCTATGGGGCAAAAGGAATGAACAACACCTGGACTGGTTGCCAGTCCATTGCAGGGCAAATACACACATACACCCACATATTAGAGCCAGCTTAACAATGCCAGTTCACCTAACTTGCATGTCTTCGGACTGTGGGAGGAAGCTGGTGCACGGGGACATGGGGAGATTTGCAAGCTCTATACAGGGTGCATCCGGGATGTGAACCCAGGTCGTCCTCCTGTGATGCTGCAGCATCACCACTACCAAACCTTGCCGCTCTCCCAAATATTTTTTAGTAAGCTAGGGGGCTCTGCCCCCTGCTCACTTCACTCGCCAACCCCTGCATACGCTACACATTAGGCACTTCACGGGTCTGCTGCTCACATATGGGGAAGTGGATGTACAATTCAAAGAGACTGTTACTTTCATGAGAATTGTTACATATGCATAATAGAACTAACTATTTTACATTACAGCGAGAAATTAACCATAGTAAAAAATAGTAAAACAACATAAATTGAAAGAAAATTATGTTATATGTCTTCATTCTGTTTAGCTTTGAAATTAACAACCAAATACTTGTTAAACTTACACTTTTACTGTAAAACTTCTGTAAAAACAATTTTTTGAATGAGCTTTTCGTCAATATCGCATTGAATTTTGATTCCGTGTTTGGACTTACATCGTGACAACGCAATGTATAACTGCCCTTGAGTGAATATCATTTCTTTCTCTCTAATAAATAAACCAACTTTTTCAAATGTTTGTCCCTGTGATTTGTTAATTGTCATAGCAAAAGCTATTCTAACTGGAAACTTTAAATGTTTTAATACAAATGGTATATCAAGATCTCCTTTGGAGTCTAATGATTTCCGTGGAAGATGTACTACATTACCTTTCTTGCCGCCTGTTAAAATTTTACGTCAGAATTGTTTGACCAATTTTGAATACAATTAATCTTGTCTTATTGCATAACCCATCACTCAGACATAAATTACACAATAACATTACGATACATCCTTCTTTCAACAATAATTTGACCAGTGGAAGACTGGACGGTGTTAACGGTTGTAGATATTCTATGGGATATTGTAAGATGAAGTTTTCCTCTTCCTCACAATCAGTACCAACTCTTTCAGCATTGTCTATTGATATGCATTTAACCAATTTGTTGTGTAACTGATCAACAATGTTTGCGTTAATTCATTTGACTTCATCATTTCTCGGTGCTAGAACTGCCTGTGTACTCATTTCTTCTGTTGAAAACTCTTCGGGATGAAATTCTTCAATAAGATTTGGACATAATAAGTCCTCTTTAATTGGGAACGTAAAATAAGGAAAACGTAAAAATTTATAAGAGCTGAGAGAGCAGGAATTGTGTCTGACAAAAGCATTCACACGAATGAGAGGTGAGAGGACCATGGGAGTGGCTGAAAATGGTTGAGAGGAGGGCGGGACTTGAAAAAATCTCTTGGCAATAGTCTCGTCTCAAGATTTTCTTTTATAGTTGAGAGAAATGAACTGATCACTTTTCATTGCCTTTGATGTGTAAATGTTCGCAGCTTTTAACTAACACTTTGGGGAAATTACCTTTTACTTTGATTTCAGCAGTAATTCTGTTTGTAAAGGCCTCTACCAATTTAAAACACTTGCAATTTGTTATTTTTCCCCGTGTCTTGCAGAACATTTCACATTCAGTTACAATGGGGGGGAGTGGTTTGCTGTTCATAACCCTTTTCTGGTGAATCCACAGATTTTCTATGGGACTGAAGTCCATGTTTTGTTTGGGTCAATGTAAAACACTCATCTGTCTTGTTGTTAGCCATGTCTTCATTGCGCTGCGCGTGGGGACCGTTGTCTCATTCAAAGGGGAAATTCATCTGAAACATCCACCTTCTTCCAACAGACCAACACATTCTGAACCAAAATGTCTTAATAACAGGAAATATCAAAACTCTCTTTAATATTCATTCACCACTTTACTGAACACTGGCAATGTCTGTGTACCAGAGTCGAAAAGTAAGTCTTTTATAAGTCATTCTGCTTCTTACGAGTTGAAATAAAATAGGACAGGGATATTTACATAAAAATAATGTCTTTAATACATACCTACCTAAATACAGTATTTTATGTGTTAAAGGTTTATCTTCAACCTTAAGTCAGGTTATGCTCAATTTATAATTCCATTTGCCCATTCAACTCATAATAACTAGAGGTTATCAACTAAACGCATTCACTGTATACACATTAAGATTGCAAGCAATCAAATACGAAGCTCTCCAAATAAATATTTGTCACCAAAACATCTTCAACAGTGATCTCCAACAAAACCTTACCTTTTATTTCAAAGGCATATGTCAAAACAGGTAACATATAATCAAGAAATGCTACATTTTTATCAGATCTCTCCCAAGAACCAACTGCATCAGCCAGAAGTGCCATCAGCTCATATCTAGAATAAAACAAAACACTCCTCAAAAAAGTGAAAGTGAAGATACTAATTGCAAGATCAGCAATAACTACACAAACTGTTTATTTACACTCTTTATAGAAGATATACTGTATGCCATTTAGAATAGATAGATAGATAGATAGATAGATAGATAGATAGATAGATAGATAGATAGATAGATAGATAGATAGATAGATATGAAAGGCACTAGATAGATAGATAGATAGATAGATAGATAGATAGATAGATAGATAGATAGATAGATAGATAGATAGCGTGAGGGACAGCCGACATTTCAGTCCAGACAGGAAGTCCCACAAATGGGAAAAACAGCATCTAAAGGACACTACATCCCCCGGAACGATAGATGGCAGCTCCCCTGGATAGAAATGGCTCCTCGGATTCCCGCAGGGCAGCATGGGACATGGAGTCCGTCTCTTCAGCCCTGTTGGGTACCATGGGTGCCGCCAGGGGGAGCTCACCAAGAACCCGGGGACTTTTATGATTACGCCACCCCGGAAGTACTTCGGCGTCACGAGGACAGAAGTCCACAGTACTTCCAGGGCACTGGAGGAAGGAAGATGTGGAGTTGACCCGGAGAAGAAATGCTTCCAGGTCATGGACTATAAAAGAACTTTGGGAACTCCCAGACGACGAGCTGAGTTGGGAGGAAGGGTGGCTAAGTGTCTGGGAGTTGGAGGATTGGTTTATTGATTATTGAGAATTGTTTATTAATAAGTAGTGCGGAGTGGAGGGTGCGTAGTGCACATAATTATTACAATAAAGAAGAATTATTGGACTTTTACCTGGTGTTTTGCGTGGTACCTGAGGGTTCAAGGGAGCAATAGCGCCCCCTACTGTCACAATAAATAGATAGATAGATAGATAGATAGATAGATAGATAGATAGATAGATAGATGTGAAAGGCACTATATAATAAACAGATAGATAGATAGAGATGAAAGGCACTATATACTAGATAGATAGATAGATAGATAGATAGATAGATAGATAGATAGATAGATAGATAGATAGATAGATAGATAGATAGATTAGATTCCCTACTTGAGTTGACATTCGCCAGTCTCTGCAGCAATCCTGTCTGCATGCTCTAAAATGCCTGTCAACTTGCAGTCCAAGTCAACTTTTACTTTCCTCGGTACATACTGCTTTTTTCTTTTTTCTCGCATCTCCTTCAATATACTTTGTAATGTTTCTAGATATTTGTCTAGGATATCTGGATTTAAAGAGTCCTTAATGTTTAAACCTGAAAAAGAAAGTGGGACTTATTTGTACACTTAAATAAATACTAGGCCATCAAAGAAAAACAGGATTGCAAATATATTAGCAAATTTAAAATATAAAATAAAGATCTTAGCATTAGAATGTGTAAAAACATAGCTTTAATCCTATCCTTTCTCAAGTAAGCTTAGTGTTTCAGTGATTCTTAGTCAGCACTTTTAGATTTACTGTTGTATTCACACATGCATGACCCTCAATAAGATAGCTTTTTAATTCTGCAGAGTTTCACCCTACTAACAAACATGATGCTGCAAACAAACAAGGTAACAGTCACTCCAAAGAATATTTATTTTTTCCACAAAAAGCTAGAGAAGCTTTCAGCCTGCCAGAAACAGAAATGCTTAAAGAGATTCAAATGATGCGTTTTATTTTAAATATTGAGCATTGCTTTCAGTGGCTCAGTATCTGTTCATTCTTTCATTTTCAAAACCTGTTTGTACCCAACATCATGTACAAGGCAGGAATGGGTGCATTCATGCAACCACACTGGCATGCAGTATTTATTGTCGATAAAGTACAGCATTATAACAAATAAATATCTCTGTTAAAGTAATCTGTCTTTAAAATGTTGAAAGTCAAGACATCATACAATTACATTGGAAAATAAATAAACATAACATTCTCAAATCCAGTGTGAGAGATGGCCAGCAGTTTATCCCGGCCAACACCCCCACGCCGCCAGATGGAGTCCTCCCTGCAACATGGAGATGCCCTGAATTCCCACAGGGCATCATGGACATTGGAGTTTTACTTCACAGCCCTGCTGAATACTGTGGGGTCCCCCGCAGGGATGCAGGATGGTTTCTATTATAACCCAGAAGTATCTCATTTCTTCACTCCCCTTGACTAGGGGGTACTTCTGGGCTATAATAGAAAGATTCTAGCTATACCATAGGAAACGGAGACGTTTTCATCTGACCTGGAAGTGCTATGGCATCACATGGACTGAAGGACAGAAGCACTTCCGGGTCGCGGACTATAAAAAGACTCAGGGAAACCCAGCAAGCCGAGCCGGAGTTGGGAGGGAGTGCGACAGAGCTGCTGGGTGGAGAGAAGGATTTATTATTATTGATTATTGTTATTTGTAGTGTTTATTGAGTATAGTGGAGGTGGAGGTGCTTTGTGCACAATATTTACAAAATTAAAATCATTTCTAATATTTTAGCTGGTGTCTGGATGTGCTGTCTGAGGGTTTCACAGGGCAACAGCGACCCCTGCTGTCACACTAGTTTAACTCTTTGAGGGCTGAATATTTTTCCAAAAAATTATGCTTTCACACCGAAATCAACCTGAAACGTCTGTTGCTGCACGCTGTGGCTGCCAGTTTGTCAAGTTTGCTGCCAGGCTATCTTCACGTGGCTTGGACAGCAGCGGTGGTCATGGTCACAGTGCATTACATCTCTGGTTTCTACGTACACCTTATCATTGTTAAGTGGCAGTCGTCCCTGGCAAACATTGTCAGTACTATGACTAGCTGGGCACCGATCAGCTGAAGCTGGACCCTCACATTCATTTTCGATCACTTGTATCAAAATCTGAGTCTGACAAGTCATAGTCCAGTTTAGAGATAATAGGCAAAGCACCATCCATGGACTATTTTGCTTCTCGCATTCGATTTGATCTCGCGCCAGATGTCATGTGCCATTTTTGCCATTGTGTGCACCTTGTTACTCGCGACAGCGCATGGAATCTCGATCAAACCGACGAATCTAACTTTCCTTCTATCAACGAGAGCCCAACGTAACGGTTGGTTTTGTCACAGTCGATGACCATCGTCAACTCCTTCTTTTGACAAAAGTCGACATCAGCCCTGAAAGAGTTACGGATATGGGGGTCCAGAGCTTATCCTGGCAGCAGCAGGCCCAAGGGAGAAACTGACCTTAGACAGAGTGCCAGTCCATCACAAGGCATACTCTCGTATACTGCACATCCACCTACACACTTACATAGGG
Organism: Polypterus senegalus; assembly: GCF_016835505.1. Lineage (NCBI taxonomy): Eukaryota > Metazoa > Chordata > Cladistia > Polypteriformes > Polypteridae > Polypterus > Polypterus senegalus. The sequence continues at coordinate 82,472,283 of NC_053169.1, read as the reverse complement.
CCAGTTAATTCATGCATTTGCTACACAGAAATGATTGAATGTTGAATTCAACCACTGCATTAGTGAAGCAGCAGCATAAACAACTCTGCCTCCCATATATGAAAATGCGCATGAGAAAAAAACAGTCCAAAGCTTTCAAAAAACTACCTGGAATCTGAACAAAGGGTTTTATTTCTCCCCTTTCTGCTTCATTTTTTTCCATGATACAACTTTTATTTTTCTTTTTTTCTCTTACTGCTACAATCTGGGCTTCAATTTGATCCGAGTCTTGTGTGATGATCTCAATTCTGTAAAACAATAACCAATATTTTAAATACCTGTAAATTAAGAATCCCTTCTCAAGAGGCACTATTTATTCTCATATATTTTTATCAATCAAGTCAAACTTAACAAACCAAAATTCAAGAGGCACTATTTAATATGATTAGTTTACTGTTCTAAATACCTCACTTTATTTATGCACACTTTCACCAAAAGCAGGATAAGTAAGTTGATCTGAGTCACACACTGAGTCAGTGCTAGGGATTTAACCAACAGCCTTCTGATTTATGGTACACGATTGTAACTAATAGGCTAGATGGACAGGTTCAGTATGCAGTATACATTCCTACATTTAGTCAAACATTGAATCTGGGTGTAAGGATCAGAAACAGATTCAAATTCACCTCATTAAACAACATAATTACCCATCACCTAGTGTAAAAGGGATTAAAAATTGGAGATTTTGTTGGTTTATTAAATAAGATTTGTAATATTTAATTTAAACATTTAATTTAACTAATATGTATTTTTTAAGTCACTAAAGTGTATGACTAATATTCTAGCTATACCATAAAACACATAATGGAAAACTAGTATCCCATTTAATTCTGTGTATTTAAACAGAAGTTTAGAAAGTTTGGAGAAAGCAAATGCAGGCTCCGGATTTGAAGTCCTGAAAAGCAGGCGATTTAGCTCAATGATTACATCATACTGTCAGGGACAGCCGGGATGCAAAGGGAAAAGCTGAGCAAAGGGAAAAGCTGAATGAATACAAATATCTCAAGGGCGAGAAAAACGGTAAAGGTTCTAGAAGAGGTTGTGGGCTAAGATTGAGAACACTTTAGAAAAGGGGTCCAGTAGATCTGTTCGTCTTTTGAACCAGCAGATAAACACATTTACAAGAATAAACAATGTATTTCACAGAGTGTTGAATTTTGGGATGCAAAATAGATATGTAAACTACATAAGAGCTATAGGAAATAAGCAAATGTGAACCAAAAGTTAAGAAAGAAGGATGTTTAACCTCAGTTAAACTAACCAGTGTGCACAGTACATATTCATTCAAAAAATGTGAAATGGAGGCTTTTGAGGACTTTGTTATTTAACTTGTACCTCATAATTAGCTTAAAAGAACTCCGGGTTGACGGGTAAAAGGTAAAGAATGAGAGGCAAACATGAGGCAGATGAAACGGAGAGATAACATGGTGTTAGTACGACAGACAGGGTATAAAGAGTCCCCAAGCTGCCTTGAACCATCATGCTCCAAAAAGAAAAAGAACCTTTGAGGTTGCAATACCTTTCATGAACACTTATACGACAAAACACCCTAAAAAAGAGAACAACTGTGTTCAATGAATAAAGGATGGCTAAAAATCACAGTCTTAAGTATGTTTTCAGCACATGGGCATATTCGTTTTTATTAAATTAATACAAACCAACAGGTTGACAGTATCTTTAACAACTCTTGGTTCCAACGTGAAATTCACATGTCCCTTACCAACTGCGTTATTTTAATTCCTTCAATGATGTTTTTATCACTCAGTAAATAAAACTTATAATCATCTGTGATTTTTTATTTGAGAAGGGACTACTTAAAATAATAAAGATAAGCAAATATACGCCCTTAAACACATCTGCTGGAAAGTAATGTGAAAGGAGACTAAAATAAATGTGTTAAGTCTTGAGTATATTGGATTTTATAAAAGAAAAAAAACTGCTATATGTCCATCCATTATCCAACCCGCTATATCCTACCTACAGGGTCACGGGGGTCTGCTGGAGCCAATCCCAGCCAGCACAGGGCACAAGGCAGGAAACAAAGCCCAGGCAGGGCGCCAGCCCACCACAGGGCACACACACACACACCCACACACTAGGGACAATTTAGGATTGCCAATCCACCTAACCTGCATGTCTTTGGACTGTGGGAGGAAACCGACGCAGACACGAGGAGAACATGCAAACTCCACGCAGGGAGGACCCGGGAAGCAAACCCGGGTCTCCTAACTGCAAGGCAGCAGCACTACCCACTGCGCCACCATGCCACCCTCTACTATATGTGGTCTTCAAAACTAAATCAGCTATATACAGTCATTAGAAATGCAAATCAACCTAACATGAACTCTTAAGCAAAACAGTGTGTGCTAATAAAGGTAGAACATGCAAACTACAAACTCACAGTCACTGGACTGGAAAATGTCTTCACTGTTCTACAATTCTGAAGCAGCAACACTAACCACTGCATCACTGTGAGACCCAAATAAAATATGGATCTATTGTGTTATGTGTTTGAAGGGCAGGGATTCTCATCTCTTTCAACACATACAGTATGAATGTAAACTCCAAAAAAGAAGAATTAACAGTAAATTTCATGAACTTCTGGGTGTCAGGGGATCACCTTATGTAACATATTCAGAAATAAGTTATGATCTACAACAAGAAGAAACAAAATGACAAACAGTAACTAAATAATAAGAAGAAAATATAAAGAGATGTATGTACCCAAAAAAGAGCTATGATGAAAGTTTCAGACTATGGAGCCTTCAAACAAATGTCAAGTACCATAAGTATGAAGTGACCAAGTCTTTCAAATTATTATATTTCCTGCTAGAAAGAGGAGTGAGTCATGCACCTTTTTATTTGTGCATACACTTTCTGGGAGAATTTTAACTTCTTAATTTTGTGATATTATTTTATTTAAAATGAAAAAACCAAAGTCAGTTTACCAGTTACTAAAAATTGTAATCATTTCATTCACACGTGGCAGAGTGGGTGTTAAAATGTGGCTAGGGCTCCTTTGGTCTCTGTATTACCCTTTGGCCCTCCTATCAGTGTCAGTTTTCTGTAAGCCGTCCTAACTTTGTTGGTAATCAGGTACGTACTGGCAATTATGATGGTGCTATGAACTACAAAATAAATGACAAAATGGGAACTGCAACTGGCCACATAGTCCTGGGAAGACAAGGAACAGAGCAGGAGATTACCCTGTGAGGCACCTGTGTTGAGGATCACGATCCAGAAAATGTACATCTTTGGGTTCACCATGGAGAAAATGCAAAATCCAATTACAGATGGTGGTAATAAGTCCAAATTCTGAGGTAAATGTGGAGCTGTAGCTTATAAACAGTGACTCTAGCACTGCAGTCTTTATTATCCAGGCTGCACTCGGGTCCTAATCTGGATCCTGAGTTGCTTTGTCGTATGGTGGGTACGGCAATGCGATGTATCAGCGTGTGCTCCTAACCGCTCTCATGTCTGGATGATATGAAGTGAAAAATAGTATTTGCAGTAGACAAGTTGTAATAATACTCTTGAAAATATATTAAAAGTAAATATACATAACTGGAAGCTGGTTTAATTTTATTCATGTAACATTCATTAACACAAACTTTAAAATAAAAACTTCTCAAAATAGATGTACACTCATATTTAATTGTGTTGAGGGTCACAGGGACCTGAGCATGGAAAACAAAAAATGTCTAATTTCTTATAATGACAGAAAGTCAAAAGCAAAGTTAGTTTCTGAAACACAGACAAAGTGTCGCTGTGGCATTAGAATGAGATCCTTTCTACACCAAAGTAAATGTCCATATCTACTATAAAGCAGAACTTTGGTAGTACTGCAAAATCAAACAAAAACACAACTGAAAATTAGACCATTGACAGTCTATACAGCAAAATCTTTCACTTTATAAATAATGGTAACAAATATTTCAAACAATGATGCCACTTAACTTTTTTCCAGGCTTTGAATCCTTTAAAAAGCCAGCCAGGCTGCAAATGTGATCTTCAAGTTATTCTATAATAAACTGCTCAAAAAAATTAAAGGAACACTTTGAAAACACATCAGATCTCAATGGGAAAAAGAAATCCTCCTGGATATCTATACTGATATAGACTGGGTAATGTGTTAGGAACGAAAGGATGCCACATCGTTTGATGGAAATGAAAATGATCAACCTACAGAGCCCTGAATTCAAAGACGCCCCAAAAATCAGAGTGAAAAAATTATGTGGCAGGATAGTCCATTTTGCCAAAATTTAATTGCAGCAACTCAAAATTGTACTCAGCACTTTGTATGGCCCCTGTGTTCTTGTATACATGCCTGACAACATCGGTGCATGCTTCTAATGAGATGACAGATGGTGTTATGGGGGATCTCCTCCCAGATCTGGACCAGGGCATCACTGAGCTCCTGGACAGTCTGAGGTGCAACCTGGTGGCATTGGACCAAAACATAATGTCCCAGAGGTGTTCTATTGGATTTAGGTCAGGAAAGTGTGGTGGCCAGTCAATGGTATCAATTCCTTCATCCTCCAGGAACTACCTGCATACTCTCACCACATGAGGCCAGGAATTGTCATGCACCAGGAGCCACTGTACCAGCATAGGGTCTGACAATGGGTCCAAGGATTTCATCCTGATACCTAATGGCAGCCAAGGTGCCTTTGTCAAGCCTGTAGCGGTCTGTGTGACCCTCCATGGATATACCTCCCCAGACAATCATTAACCCACCACCAAACTGCTCATGCTGAATGATGTTACAGGCAGCATAATGTTCTCCATGGCTTCTCCAGACCCTTTCACTTCTGTCACGTGCTCAGGGTGAACCTGCTCTCATCTGTAAAAAGCACAGGGCACCAGTGGTGCATCTGCCAATTCTGGTATTCTATGGCGAATGCCAATCGAGCTGCATGCTGCTGGGCAGTGAGCTCAGGGCCCATTAGAGGACATGGGGCCCTTGGGTCACCCTCATGAAGTCTTTCTGGTTGTTTGGTCAGAGACATTCACACCAGTGGCCTGCTGGAGGTCATTTTGTAGGGCTCTGGTAGTGCTCATCCTGTTCTGCTTTTCCCAAAGGAGCAGATACTGGTCCTGCTAATGGGTTAAGAACCTTCTATGGCCCTCTCCAGCTCTCCTAGAGTAACTGCTTGTCTCCTGGAATCTTCTCCATGCCCTTGAGACTGTGCAGGGAGACACAGCAAACCTTCTGGCAATGACACGTATTGATGTGCCATCCTGGAGAAGTTGGACTACCTGTGCAACCTCTGTAGGGTCCAGGTATCACCTCGTGCTACCAGTAGTGACACTGACTGTAGCCAAATGCAAAACTAGTGAAGAAACAGTCAGAAAAGATGAGGAGGGAAAAATGTCAGTGGCCTCCACCTGTTAAACCATTCCTATTTTGGGGGTCATCTCATTGTTGCCCCTCTAGTGCATCTGTTGTTAATTTCATTAACACCACAGCAGCTGAAACTGATTAACAACCCCCTCTGCTAATTAACTGACCAGATTAATATCCCATAAGTTTCATTGACTTTATGCTATACTCTGATTAAAAAGTGTTCCTTTAATTTTTTTGAGCAGTATATAACTGCATGGTCTTTTTGCCAGTATATTACCCTTGACTACTTCTACCAGTGTCTATTGCCATGCAACACCAATAAGGTATTAATCAGGAAATGAATAGGAGGGATCAGGTCAATAATAGAAGGAGTTTGTCTTCTCATTCAGATCTGCATACCAATCAGCTCCTTAGTGTTGTCTCCCTACAGAAGACACTGAGCCATCGGACTGCTATGTGGAAGTCTGCCCTGTTAGTTCAATTCTACCCAGGGGGGTAAACGTTAACATTATACAAAGTTATACCTGCATTTTTATCACTCTTTAATTTAATCTTGTTTCTTATCAGTATGCTGCTGCTGGAGTATGTGAATTTCCCCTTGGGATTAATAAATTATCTATCTATCTATCTATCTATCTATCTATCTATCTATCTATCTATCTAATGTGAGGCTGGCAACTCAGATGTAAGTCATAAATTGACAGGCAGATGGCAGCAGCAACACAATTCAATGGAATAAAATGCAACAGCATATTCCAACAGGCAAAATGTCATACACAGACATTTTGACAAAAAATACAAAGCTAACGATACTAGACACAAGCTAAAGTGCAAATTGTAAAACAAACAAAGAACAGAATTTGGAAAATCATATTCTTACAGAGGTTTTTACTTAAGGCCTGGTAAAGGCTGAGCACACAAAGCCTGAGCAAAGTGCTCTTGTCAGACTCCTCTTTTTATTTATTATGCCTCTCCCATCATATGATTACTGCCTGATTAATATTTTATGGCAATAACGGGGTTGGATCACAGGCAATGTGCAGACTAAAGGAGTGGCTACAAGCAGAGCCACAGCCCCTTCCTCACAGGCATTCATTTTCATGCAGGAGGACACTTAGATCCCACCTGGTCATTCTACGTATAGTATATTTAAACTGCCCACATTCTCTTTTTCCACATTGGTTTACACCAGAGGCTTCAGTTTCCCAAAGACTTGCTGACAGGCTGACCACTGGTTATAAATCAGATCAATGTGACCAGTTTTGGATATATGTGTGTTGTCTACATATCTCTACATATATTAAGCAATAGAACATCCTTTCATCCTGAGTCCAGGCCTGTGGCATAATTTTGTCTGGTATCTACAAGAGGCTGGAAATGTCAAATGAAGAAAGGCAACAAGAAAATACTAAATGCCAAAGAAGCACAAAGAACGAATGATTATAAGGCTAGAATATTCAATGAACAAATGCAAGTGGCTGTGTATGATAAACAGTCTAGCGTATATCTATCTGTGTGTCACTTCGCTGGTATCCACAGCAGAGATATAAGGCATATCCAGTGAAAAGCGGTTCATAAATGCCCAACACGATTAAAACAGATGGACTTGCCATTGCACCATTAAGCCATTTTTAAAAATGGCTATTTCAGAATAGTAACTATTTAAAAACTGAATTTACTTGTTGAATAGGGTCTATTTTACAACATCACTCTCTATTATAAAAGGAAATCCTCAGACGAGACATTCTCTGAGATAATTTCAAGTCCCGTGAGACAAGACTGTTTGCCACGAGATGTAACTACACCCACGGACCAATCACCTCTCATTCGTGTGAATGCTACTGTCAGACAGTTCCTGTGCTCTCATCTGTTATAAATTTTTATGTTTTCAGTGTAGAACACTAAGTAAAACGTCATAAAGAGTTTCAAAAACGTTGGTGCGATACACATGCAGAGCAGGTTAGAGATTATGAAAGTACTAAAATTCAAAAATCTCAAAAAACTTATAGTAAACATCACATTAGCGCTAACAAATGGAAATTATTAACTCTGTAAAACAAGGGAACAGTGAAAAGAGATCATATGGACATAGGTGATATGACAGAAGTATGAAGATATTGTTCGGCTTTAAAGTTTAATTCGGAGACTTATAGATCATCTAATTTGTGTCGACATCAGGGAAAAATAGTGTTTCTTCCCAATGAAGAGGCGTGTCGATGAGAAATAAAATATTTGTTATTTGGTGAAAGTGAAAACCACAAACACTACAGGCAAAATATCCGAATCTACAATAATCTGTTTGCATTCGCATCATTCAATGCTCAAAACGTAGATTTACACGATTCAGGACTATACACTATGAGAATCTGTGGTCCTACAAAAATTAAAGCTACTACAAGTTTAATTTCGAAGAAACCACAATTCGGTCAGATTTATGTTTATGATCACGGAGAAGCGATGTAACATAGAATCGAAAGAGTTAAACGATCAGACGTATTAGAAATTCTACAGCCAATAAGGAATACAAAAATAGGGAGTCCTCGGGTTACAATATTTCGAGTTTACAAAAAAAATTGAGACATGAGTGTTTTGGCTTACGCTATTAGCGTCATACTTACAGACTGCATGGGCGAACTAGTTTTGTTGCGCGCGGAGGAAGTGTTCCGTTTGTTTTGCTTTGTTTGGTGACTTTGTGGCCCTTATCATGGCTCCTAAACGAAAGTCAGAGCCTTCAGATGGTAGTGTTTCGAAGAAGAGCAAAGCCATCACGATGGAAGTGAAATTAGACATTGTAAAGAGATCAGAAGGAATAACGGTAAGGAATTTTTTTTACACTCGTTTTTTGTCATTTTTTCTGTTACTACAGTACAGTATATTTATGTCCTTTTCCTTTTTCTGTGGCTTAGTTGTGTTTTTATGTTTTAGATTATGAGTTTGCAAATGTGTTAGGACGGGTAAGTGACTTAGGCTAGGGTGTTTTTCGACTCACACCGAAATTCGGATTACATTACTGTTGTAGGAACGGAACTGTGTGGTAACCCGAGGACCCCCTGTACGTCCAAAAGTATCGTACTTTACACAAAATATATCTGAAAAACACAAATAAAGAAGTTTTCTTGGATTTCTATATGAATCCAAAAGATCACGCTCACGTATATAATAAACCAACATGTGACAAATTGTCTGCAATAATAGTTTTGAAAGACGGAGATATCAAAGATAGAGTTGATATTCGTGTTTATTCAAAAGCACAGCGCGATTCGTTGCAGGCAGCAGATCTGTGAAATGACTAGGGGGGGTTGGAGAGCGAAGTGAGCAGGGGGCCGAGCCCCCTAGCTTTTATAACTTTGCATTCTATCTGCAGTGCTCAATTTAATACAGAGAAATACTATATGCAAATGCTTTTTTTACATATTGCTATTATTTTATTGATTGTAGTAGTCTGCCAAAGTCAGGCTGATTTCAGAAGAACAACATTCTACATTTTCTGTCTATCACAATAGGTAAGTTGATATCAATCAAAAAACCCAAACCTCGAGATAGTAATATTTACTCCATCCTCTAGGGTGAACTGAACACTGATTATTGATTAACATTGATTATTTTGATTCTTCATGTTTAAGCACCTTTTATTATATGCAACAAGTTTTGCAGGTGGTTTCCCAAGAAGCATGGCCACCTGCCTATAACTGTCAAGGAACTGCCTTCCCACAGTCCCTTGCGGTTCTTTGGGAATGCGCTCATAGTGTAGTGGGATTCTCTTGTGATTATTTTGTGTGTTTGTGATTTATGGATTTTGAACCTTTTGTTCTGTTTGCCTCATATTGGGACTGAGACTGCTATTTGAATCAGCTGTCTTAAAGACGTCGCCTCCTGGGCCTTTTTGCCTTTTGCTTATTTTTTATGTTACAGAGCATTTTTGTAAAATAAATGCTTTTATTTTTAAAGCTTCTTTGTTGCCCTTTTGGTGTGACTACTCGGGGTTGACTGTTTTCCACTCTGATGATTATTTTGAGTAATTATTGGAACTTTCGAGTTCATTGCAAAATGAACTGTCATAAAAAATGACATTTGAACTCCTGCCAGGGGAGGAACACTGGCTGAAATATAACAAAGATATTGAAATTGCCAGTAATATGGACTGTTTGGAGCCTTTCGGTTTAGAGAAGCTGGCTGGTTGACCAACTCTGAGTTAAAATTCAACAACATAAAATAATGCTGGTTTGTGGATTTGTATATTATGGATTGGATTGCTCATTTTAGTAACTTTATTATCTTCTTAATCAGAAAAATATAAGATCCTTAATACATTAAGACATGTTTCCCTTTCACCACTGCATTGAATGTTCTACCTAACCTCTTCTGCAGTTCAGCAGCTCTTTGTTTGTAGTTCATAAGAGTTGTTGGCTCGGCAGCTGTAGCTCTCATCTTTCCATGGCTGAATCTTTCATCTCGGCCACCTTCCTTTAGGGCTCTAATGCAGTCATCATATTCCTGTTTAATGCAAGTAAGAATTCTTTTGTATGTGGTTGCGTGCTCAATAACCTGTTAAAGAAATATTTAAAACATTAATTGTAACCTCAGGTTCTACCTGCAAGTTAAATTACACAATATAGTAACGACAGACGTCCCTGCAGGATACACTTGGTGACTCATAAAGTGAGTCAGGTAAGTGCAGTATTATTCTTAGATTTGCCGTTCTTCTTTCCTCCCACACATGCAGTGGATTCAGAAAATATTCAGTCCATTTTGGTTTCTGCACACATTACTGTGTTGGTAGATTAAGTGCATCCTGTTTGCTTAAATTACTCGAGACATGTCTAGAACTTAATTCAAGTCCACCTGTGGCAAACTGACCTGATTGGATATTGTTTAGAAAAGCACACATCCAAGTCCAAGGACGTACCTGTAGACGACTGACATCAAAATGTGTTGAGGCATAGATCTGGGCAAGGGAATAAAAACATTTCTATAGCTTTGAGTGTTCTCAGGAGCGCAGTAATTGTGAAATGGAAGAAGTTTGGAACCACCAGCCAAGAAGGGCCTTGGTCAGGGAAGCAACTAAGAACCAAATTGTCACTCTAACCAAGCTACAGAAGTCCTCTGTTGAAATAGGAGAACCTGACAGAAGGACAACCATCTCAGCAGTACTCCATCAATCAGACATTTATGGAAAGGCATGATAGTTTAATGGACTCTGTGAGCATAAGGTAAAAGATTCCCTGATCTGATGAGACAAACATCTGAACTCTTTGGGCAGAACTCCAAGCACTATGTCCACCAAAGGCCAGGCAGTGCTCATCTGCTTAATACCATCCCAGCGGTAGTAAGAAAGAAAGTTGTAAGAAAGGACAGAGCCGACCATACTTTCTTAGAAGGTTGGCGTCTTTCAACATCTGCAATAAGATGCTGCAGATGTTCTCCCAGACGGTTGTGGCGAGTGCCCTCTTCTACGCAGTGGTGTGCTGGGGAGGCTGCATAAAGATGATAGACACCTCACGCCTGGACAAACTTGTTAAGAAGGCAGGCTCCATTGTATGAGTAAAGTTGGACAGTTTAACATCCATGGCAGAGCGACGGGCGCTGAGCAGGCTCCTGTCAATCATGGAGAATCCACTGCATCCACTGAACAGGATCATCTCCAGACAGAGGAGTAGCTTCAATGACAGACTGCTGTTACCGTCCTGCTCCACTGACAGACTGAGGAGATCGTTCCTCCCCGACACTATGCGACTCTTCAATTCCACCCGGGGGAGTAAATGTTAACATTACTCAAAGTTATTGTCTGCTTTTACATGCATTTTTATTACTCTTTAATTTAATATTGTTTTTTTGTTTTTTGTATCAGTATGATGCTGCTGGATTATATGAATTTCTCCTTGGGTTTAATAAAGTATCTATCTATCTATCTATCTATCTATCTATCTATCTATCTATCTATCTATCTATCTATCTATCTATCTATCTATCTAATGTGAGGCTGGCAACTCAGATGTAAGTCATAAATTGACAGGCAGATGGCAGCAGCAACACAATTCAATGGAATAAAATCCATCCGTCCATCCATTTTCTAACCTGCTGAATCTGAACACAGGGTCACGGGGGTCTGCTGGAGCCAATCCCAGCCAACACAGGGCACAAGGCAGGAACCAATCCTGGGCAGGGTGCCAATAAATGCAACAGCATATTCCAACAGGCAAAATGTCATATCTATCTATATTGGTGCTTCTTAGCAGCAGGGACAGGCAGACTGGTCACAACTGAAGGAACAATGAATGAAGTCAAACACAGAGCGGTCTGTGAAGAAAACCTTCTCTAGAGTGAACTTTTCAGCACAAAAATTACCCAAATAATACAGCCAAGACAAGGCTGGAGTGGCTTCAGAGCAAGTCTCTGACTGTCCTTTAGTGGCCCAGACTTAAACCCCACAGAACATGTGTAGAGACACTTGAAGAGATGGCAGTTTACAGATTCCATCTATTCATTATCCAACTCGCTATCTGCTGGAGCCAATCCCAGTCAACACAGGGCGCAAGGCAGGAAACAAACCCTGGGCACAGCTCCAGCCCACCGCAGGGCACACACACCCACACACCAAGCACACACTAGGGATCGGCAATCCACCTAACCTGCATGTCTTTGGACTGTGGGAGGAAACCCATGTAGAAACGCAAGGAGGAACCAGGAAGCGAACCCGGGTCTCCTAACTGCAAGGCAGCAGCGCTACCCACTGTGCCACCGTGCCGCCCAGTTTACAGATTCTTCCCATGCAATTTATCAGAACTTGAGAAGATCTGCCAGGAAGAATAGAATAAACTGCCCAAATCTAGGTGTGGAAAGCTTATAGAGACTTACCCGAGAAGACCTGAAGCTGTAATTACTGCCAAATGGGCTTCTACAAAGTACAGAATGATTTATATGAATGAGAGATTTCATTTTTTGATTTTTAATGAAAACCTTTCTGAAAACATGTTTTCACTTTGCCATTAAGAGTGCAGATTGATGGGCAAAACTGGCAAATTTACCCATTTAAAATGAATTATACATGACAATAATGCGAGTGTGCAGAAAGTGAAGGGTATGAATAATTTCTGAATCCACTCTGTATAAAGAGGCAGTATTTGCATTACTCTACCTTGTCAAATGCAAAACTGTAAATTGTGTAACGTTGCTCATCTGGGACATTTTCAGGACACTTCAACTTTTCCTTCTCTTTTTCAATATAGTTGCACAATGTGTCCACAAATCTCTTGTCATGTATGCCAGCAATTGAAGGAAGTACAAAAGAGTTGAATGGTGTTTCCTCACATGAAGCAAATTCTTCCGACATTACTAGAAAAAGACATAAATGCCAAAAAGGAAAACTGCTTTAACATCAGAAGGAAATTCATAAATACACATAGAGACAAAAAAAATGTTCATGTTCTCTGACACAAGGGAAAACAAATCAAATAAAAGGTAAGAGAGGTTAACACATAGGAGACAACCAGTTCATCAAAATGTATTTTATAAAGCACTTTTAAGTCAGCATATTATCACAGAGCACTTCACAAAGCAAAGTAGTGTAAAATGTATAAAATATAAAATCATTCAAACCATGATAAATTGCAAGAAAAAAAACTCTGAAGGGCCTTTATAAATTAAAATGGAAATAGAGTAATAGCCTGACAATACACGGTATGAATAAAGATATAGCCATTAAAATGAAAAGTAGAAAATGTGTGCTTTATGCATATTTTGCCTATTTATACATAAGAGTATACATTATTACAATTATGGTTGCTAACACTCAAATAGCTATATATACACAACACAGAATTTAAACATACATCACTGATATATTAAATTACTAGCACATGGTCTTCAAAGTTGCTTAAGCCAGATGAGATTTGTAGCCTTTCTCATCACCACTGAGTACAAAAAACCAGAACAGACCCTTGATGGTGCCAGCCCATCGCAGGACACATTTGGGGCAGTTTACATTTATCCACTACCTTAACCTGCAAGTTTTGGGGAAGAGGAAGAGAAATGGGATAACCTGGAGATAAATCCCCACATGCATAGGCAGAATGTGAAATCTCATTGCAGAGAGAGAAGCAGCAACGCTAAGCTCTCTGCCACCTTAATAAATGAAGTGTTAAGATTGTCAGACTGGCTTTATCCAGTTCAACCCCCTGGTTAGTGTTGCCAGTTCTTCAGTCATGTACAGTACAGACTCACACTCAACTGGGTCAAACTCGCAGGGCCAGTTGATATTAGCAATCAAGTGTCCTGTACAGGACCTGATCCAGGGGGTCATTTAGACAGCCTAAGAATCCCAAACCTCGCGTCCACCACGGTGTTGCTTTTATTATTACCTGTTGGATACTTTATCTGGCACTTTATCAACCCACAACCCTAGACTATTCTTACCACTTCGGTCAGATAGACATGAGAAAAACAAGCCAAACCCACACGGACGGTTACCCTGGTCAGAATGTTTGCAATGCTAGACACTGCGCTAACAGACTGCCCAATTCTAATATAACCATTACCATCTACAAACGGCGTGCACTTGATAATATTTTATGCGCGCGTTCATTCTGTACAATCGAAATTTGTTCCGGAGCTCAGTTTACTACTTTGACATATAAAGTATGTTTAGTACTTCCCCACTTTTTATTACACATGTATTTAAGAGAGGGAGTACATTTTCACTTTACTTTATATTTTACAGAAAATACGTGAAGCAGAAAAATGCACTGCACAACGTTAAAGGTCTATTTCGTTTATCGATTTTCTATTTTAACAATGACTTACTATCTGACGTGCGGCGAGACTTGTAATTGAAATCTGTTTGATGTAACCACGTCGGTTGCCTTGGGCACCAATGCGCTGCAGTGATTCACGGGAAATTGAGTTTTCTCCCAAGAGTTCGATGCATAGATGGTGCAAACTAATGAGTAGAGTCGAAAATAGTAAGCCTGTCTATTTGATCCAGTAAACATGTATCGATGTATCATTTTATCACGTAATGTTTACATTGTATAATCGGACATATGAATTACAGATTTCAATTGTGTTTGATATATTTTAAACTACACTTCCTATAATGCTTATGGCGATAGACAGCGCACCGTACTCAGCTACTAGGACATGATATCCGTGACTTTGGCAATAATACAGTTCATTTGCACTAACTGTTGGTGCGTACTTTTTTTTCCAAGGGTAAGATAAGGTAAGATTTAAAAACTATACAGGGTCTGAAAAAATGGCCTAAGAATTTAGAAGTCGGGGAAACAATGAAATAAGATGCTTCGTATTTGAGGAGTTCTCATCCATGCTCATTACTTTTGGGCAATTTCTTGTTCTTAACTTTACCAAAATCTCCTACTTTGCAATTGGTTACTCCTTACAAATTAAATTGGCACTTGAGTTAGTAGGGTGAATAGCTTGCTTTCTGGATGTATTGAATTATATGCTAAGAGTAAATGTGCCAATTAGAGCTACAGTTTGTAAAAATAACAACTGAGAACTGTAACATTAAAAATGACTAAATCTGCACCAAATTAACGTCATTCCGGACCAAAATCTTTAAATGCCTTTCAGACAGCCTTGGTGTCAAAATCCACTAACAGCTGTGTTTGGTGGGCTCACGGAGGGGCTTAAAGTGGAGAAGGACAAAGAAACTGTAACTGTCTTTACTTCACCATTGGCACGTAGACTTATCTTGTTCAACTGGAAGAATCCTAACTCACCTCTTTTACGTCAGTGGGTAACTCATGTTATATATTATCTAAAATTGGAAAAAATCTAATTCTTACTTAGACAATCTGTACAAAGCCTTTTCAAAACTCGGCAGGATCTAATCAATAACATTTTAGAATAAGCATTTAAATTGAGGAAGTGGATTCTCTCCCCTCTTTTATATTCTATTTATGTTGATTAATTTATTTATTTACATACAGGGTGTCCATAAACTACGTGTGTAGTTTAAAATAGTTGTAACTTTGTAATTATACTGTATGTGATAGAAAGAATTCGTGAAAAGGATTACAAAGCTTGATGCATCTAGTTTTTTCTTCTCTTTAGAAATTTTATTTTTCATGTATTTGGGGAACTGAAAATCCACATGAGTCTGTTGAATATGAAAGAGATTCTCCCAAAGTTAATGTGTGGTGTGCTTTGGGAAAAAATCGAGTCACAGGGCCATTCTTTTTTGAAGGGAGTGTTGCTGATGGTGATAGCTATTTAGAAGTGCTGCAAAATGACTTTATTCCTCGACTTGAACAATTAGGATTGATAGAGAATACAGTGTTGCAACAAGATGGTGCTCCTTGTCACTTTGCTTTGCATGTCAGACAGTTTCTACAGGAGAGTTTCCCTAACAGATTGATTGGAAGAGGTGGACCATTTTACTGGCCTCCACGTTCACCAGATTTGACTCCATTGGATTTCTTTTTATGGGGACATGTGAAAACGAATGTCTATTCAACCTAACCTTGATCTTTAGAAGACTAGCAATAGATATGATTGCTGGTATTACTGAAAATCAGCTTGAAAATGTTTTCCGAGAACTACAGAATCGTATTACCCTTTGTATTACTAATTAATGGTGGACATGTTGAAAATTAACAAGAACAATAAAAAATGTAAGTGTTTCTTCTTTCTAATCCTTCTTAGAGATTCTTTCTGTCACATATACTTACAAAGTTACAACTATTTTAAATTGCACACAGACTTTATGGACACTCTGTATTTTTGCTACTATTAAAGTTTA